>NW_028123464.1:0-399327 GCF_965194805.1 Balaenoptera borealis
TGGAAAACAATGAAACACTGCTCTTTGAGGCACCATAGATGATCTTGGAGATAATCACAGAACATGAGGTAAGTCGGAAAGCAGAAGTCCTATATCCTATGATATCACTTATAGGCGTTATCTAATAACTGACACAAATGAACATATTTCCACAGAGAAAGTCAATCACAGACTTATTAAAAAAAAACTATGCTTACCTAAAAGGAAAGGTGGGGGGAATGGATAAATGAAGATTAGCGTTACCATATGTATACAAATACATATTATATACATATATCAAAAAGACCGACCATATAGCAAGGAAGGTTTAGGGAACACTCTGTAATAATTTACAGGGGAAGAGGATCTCTACATAAATAGGTATATAGAATATGTAGATGAACCAGAGTGTGTACACCTTGGACAAGCAACATTCTAACCATTACCCCAATTGAAAAAATTAAAACAACGAACTAGGAGTAATGAGACATAAACTTATGGGGGGTTTTCCTGGCACATTCCATTCAAATTTACAACCTAGGCAAACGACTTCCAGAACGGCTCTGCTGCCCTAGTACCCAGATTTGGGAATGGAGAAATGCTGCATCCTTGTGGCCGTTTCCCACCACAGCAGCTTTAAACCCACTGCAAAAGGTCACTAAATATTCACCAATTGCAGGTCTGTAAATGACACCTGCCCTCCAAAAAATACTGAGGTCGAAAATCGACCAAAAAATTCTAGAGTGCAACCTTCCAAAAAGAAAATTTGAAGAGGTATATTATACTCACACTTTTGTTCTTTTTTCTTTTAACAGAAAAGAAAAAGGCGTGGAAAAATGATGAATTGTAGGAATTTTTACAGACATGTAAACCCAAATTACAAACACCTATCAGCTCACACCAGTCAGAATGGCCATCAACAAATATGCTGCAAACAAGAAATGCTGACGTGATTGTGGAGAAGTGCGTACCCTCGATTCTAAGGGGGACGTGGTAAGAGCCACTAATGAAAGCACAATTGAGGTGCCTTGAAAAGGTAAACGTTGAGCTACCATACCAGTCAATCAATCATAACCACTGCTGGGTCTATCACCTGAGAAAATGAAAATCAAAAATCACAGGCTGGCAATCCTGCCCTCCAGCAATATTTACCATAGGCAACACTTGGAAGCAAGGAAAATGTCCATCAACAGAGGAATGCACCAAGAAGAAGTGGTCCATGTACACAATGGAATATTAGCCACGGAAAACACTGAAGCGCTGCTCTTTGAGGCACCACAGATGAGCCTGGAGATAATCACAAAACATGAAGTAGGTCGGAAAGCAAAAGACCTATAGCCTATAATATCACTTATGGTATTAACTAATAACTGACACAGATGAACATATTTCCAAAGAGAAAGACACTCACAGGCTTAGAAAACAAAACAAACTATGCTCATCTAAAAGGAAAGGAGGGGGGAAATTGAGAAATGAGGATTAGTGTTACTATACATATACAAATACATATTATATACATGTATCAAAAAGACCGAACATATAGCAAGGGAGGTCGATGGAACACTGTAATATTTTACATGGGAAGAGGATCTGTACATTAATAGACATACATAAT
Organism: Balaenoptera borealis; assembly: GCF_965194805.1. Classification (NCBI taxonomy): domain Eukaryota; kingdom Metazoa; phylum Chordata; class Mammalia; order Artiodactyla; family Balaenopteridae; genus Balaenoptera; species Balaenoptera borealis. The sequence goes on from NW_028123464.1 coordinate 1,595, forward strand.
GTACAAATGGACCAGATGGTGTACACCTAGGACAAACAATATTCTAAACTTTACCCAGATTAAAAAAATTTTAAAAACCAAGAAGAAGTAATGAGACATAAACTTATGGGGATTTCTCCTGGCAAATTCCATTCTAATTTACAACCTAGGACAATGACTTCCAGAAGGGCTCTGCTGCCCTAGTACCCAGATTGGGGAATGGAGAAAAGCTACCTCCTTGTGGACGTTTCCCACAACAGCAGCTTTGAACCCACTGCAAAAGGTCACTAAATTTTCACCAACTTGCAGTTCTGTAAATGACACCTGCCCTCCAAAAAATTTCTGGGGTCAAAAATCGACCAAAAAATTCAAAAGAGGGCAACCTTCGAAGAAGTCAATTTCAAGAGCTCTATTATACTTACGTTTTTTTCTTTTAAAGAGAAAAGAAAAAGGCGTAGGAATATGATGAATTTAAAAATTTTAATGTCATGCATACCCATATTACAAAAACCTATCAGCTCACAGCAATCAGAATGGCCATTAGGAAAAATGCTGCCAAAAATAACGGTGAAGGGAGTGTGGAGAAATGCGTACCCTCGGTTGTAAGGGGGGGCATGTAAAGAGCCACTAATGAAAACACAACGTAGGTGCTTTGAAAAGGGAAACATTGAGCTACCAGTCAATCAATCACAACCACTGCTTGGCCTATCACCTGAGAAAATGAGAATCAAAAATCACAGGCTGGCAAACCTGTACGCCAGCAATATTTACCATAGCCAGCACTTGGAAGCAATGAAAATGTCCATCAACCGAGGAATGCACCAAGAAGAAGTGGTCCACGTACACAATGGAATATTACTCTAATAATAAATATAAATTGAATTAAAAACAAACAAAAGCAAGGAGACATCAACATTTGTGGGTTTATCCGGGCACATTGCACTCTAATTTATAACCGAAGAACACCACTGGCCGGTAGGTCTGTTTCCCTAGTACCAGCATGGGGAACGTAGAAAGGCTGCCGCTCTCTGGCCATTACCTGCAAAAGCAGGTTTAAAGCCTGAGCTAATGGTCACTTCATATGAACAAGTACTTCAGGGCTGTAAATGAAACCTGCCCTCAAAATGTCTTGAGGGAGATAATGGCCAAAATATTTCAAATGGTGACACATACTTTAAGAAAACACTTTGAAGAAATAAGCTCTAATCACAGCTGGAAAAATTAAAAGGACATGTCTTAAAGCTCAATTTCAACACATTATGAGACACATGCAAATTCAACCACAAAGAGGTATCAGCTCACACCACTCAGAATAACCATCAGCAAAAACTACAAAGAATAAATGCTGAAGGTGCTGGGAAGAAATACATACCCTCCACTTTAAGTGGGACGTAACCTGGAAAGAGCCACTAAGGAGAACAGAATAGAGGTGCCTTTAAAAGGTAACCATTGAGCTACCATATGATCTAGCAGACCTATGCCTAGACCTATAAACGAAGAAGAGAGAATTGGAAGGACACAGGCACGCAAATCTACATTGCATAGTATTACAATAGCCAAGATATGGAAGTAACCAAAAAGTCCACCGACAGATGGGTGGACAAAGAAGTACTGCTACCTGTACAGATGGAATAAGAGCTAGTGAAAAAATGAAACAATGCCATTTGCAGCACCATAGATGAGTCTAGAAGTAATCACGCAACTTGGAGTAAGTGAGAAAGCGAAAGACACATATCCTATCATATCACATATAGGTGTTACCTAAAAAATGATACAAACAAAAGATATTTCCACAGAGAAACACTATCATAGATTCATTAAAAAAACTTATGGTTCACCAAATGGAAAGGTGTGAGGATTGGATACATTACCATATTGAGGTTAACAGAGAGATACAAACACATGTGAAATATATAATCACCAAAGACCTACGCAATACCAAGAGAAGACTACTCAACATTGTGTCATAACCTACATGGGAAAAGGATCCGAAGAATAGATATATGCATATGTGTGAAAGAACCACATCTTGCACACCTAGAACAAACAAAACATTGTAATCAAGTTTGCTGTGATAAAAAATAAAAATTAAGTTCAAAATACCAACAAGAAGTAATGAGACATAAACTTAAAGGGCTTTTTCCTCGCACATTCCATTCTAATTTACAACCTAGAACACCACTTCCAGTAAGGCTCTGTTGCCCTAGAAACCAGATTTGGTAAAGGAGAAATGCTGCCGCCTTGTGGCCGATTCCCGCAAGAGCAGCTTTTAACCCACAGCTAATGGTCACTTACCATTCACAAGGACTCAGGGCTGTAAAGGACACCTGCCCTCAAAATTGTGCTGAGGTAGGGAATGGATACAAAAAATTCAAAACAGGCCAAATTTCAAGAAGATAGTATGAAGAGGTAAGTTTTACTCACTCTCTTATTAAAGAAAGGAAAATGGATAAAAGCTCCACCTCAGGAAGTATTAGACTCATGCAATCTAATCTACAAAAAGTTTTCAACTCACACCAGTCGACTGACCATTGGCAAAAAGTCTACAAACAATAAATGCTGAAGAGGTTTTAGAGAACTGTGTACCCTCTAGCTGCTGGTGAGATGCAAAAGGGTTAAACGCTAATAATGAGAACAGAAAGGAGCTGCGTTGAAAAGGAAAAATTGAGGTACCATTCAATCCAGCAGACGCACCAATGGGCCTCTCACCTGAGAAGACCAGAATGAAGAAGACCCGGGCTGCAAAAACTGCACTGCAGCCTTATTCACCATAGCCAAGACAGTGAAGCAACCAAAATGTCCATCAACAGATGAAAGGATAAAGAAGAAGTGGTCCATGTACACAATGAATACTAGCCATGGAAAACAATGAAACACTGCTCTTTGAGGCACCATAGATGATCTTGGAGATAATCACAGAACATGAGGTAAGTCGGAAAGCAGAAGTCCTATATCCTATGATATCACTTATAGGCGTTATCTAATAACTGACACAAATGAACATATTTCCACAGAGAAAGTCAATCACAGACTTATTAAAAAAAAACTATGCTTACCTAAAAGGAAAGGTGGGGGGAATGGATAAATGAAGATTAGCGTTACCATATGTATACAAATACATATTATATACATATATCAAAAAGACCGACCATATAGCAAGGAAGGTTTACGGAACACTCTGTAATAATTTACAGGGGAAGAGGATCTCTACATAAATAGGTATATAGAATATGTAGATGAACCAGAGTGTGTACACCTTGGACAAGCAACATTCTAACCATTACCCCAATTGAAAAAATTAAAACAACGAACTAGGAGTAATGAGACATAAACTTATGGGGGGTTTTCCTGGCACATTCCATTCAAATTTACAACCTAGGCAAACGACTTCCAGAACGGCTCTGCTGCCCTAGTACCCAGATTTGGGAATGGAGAAATGCTGCATCCTTGTGGCCGTTTCCCACCACAGCAGCTTTAAACCCACTGCAAAAGGTCACTAAATATTCACCAATTGCAGGTCTGTAAATGACACCTGCCCTCCAAAAAATACTGAGGTCGAAAATCGACCAAAAAATTCTAGAGTGCAACCTTCCAAAAAGAAAATTTGAAGAGGTATATTATACTCACACTTTTGTTCTTTTTTCTTTTAACAGAAAAGAAAAAGGCGTGGAAAAATGATGAATTGTAGGAATTTTTACAGACATGTAAACCCAAATTACAAACACCTATCAGCTCACACCAGTCAGAATGGCCATCAACAAATATGCTGCAAACAAGAAATGCTGACGTGATTGTGGAGAAGTGCGTACCCTCGATTCTAAGGGGGACGTGGTAAGAGCCACTAATGAAAGCACAATTGAGGTGCCTTGAAAAGGTAAACGTTGAGCTACCATACCAGTCAATCAATCATAACCACTGCTGGGTCTATCACCTGAGAAAATGAAAATCAAAAATCACAGGCTGGCAATCCTGCCCTCCAGCAATATTTACCATAGGCAACACTTGGAAGCAAGGAAAATGTCCATCAACAGAGGAATGCACCAAGAAGAAGTGGTCCATGTACACAATGGAATATTAGCCACGGAAAACACTGAAGCGCTGCTCTTTGAGGCACCACAGATGAGCCTGGAGATAATCACAAAACATGAAGTAGGTCGGAAAGCAAAAGACCTATAGCCTATAATATCACTTATGGTATTAACTAATAACTGACACAGATGAACATATTTCCAAAGAGAAAGACACTCACAGGCTTAGAAAACAAAACAAACTATGCTCATCTAAAAGGAAAGGAGGGGGGAAATTGAGAAATGAGGATTAGTGTTACTATACATATACAAATACATATTATATACATGTATCAAAAAGACCGAACATATAGCAAGGGAGGTCGATGGAACACTGTAATATTTTACATGGGAAGAGGATCTGTACATTAATAGACATACATAATGTACAAATGGACCAGATGGTGTACACCTAGGACAAACAATATTCTAAACTTTACCCAGATTAAAAAAATTTTAAAAACCAAGAAGAAGTAATGAGACATAAACTTATGGGGATTTCTCCTGGCAAATTCCATTCTAATTTACAACCTAGGACAATGACTTCCAGAAGGGCTCTGCTGCCCTAGTACCCAGATTGGGGAATGGAGAAAAGCTACCTCCTTGTGGACGTTTCCCACAACAGCAGCTTTGAACCCACTGCAAAAGGTCACTAAATTTTCACCAACTTGCAGTTCTGTAAATGACACCTGCCCTCCAAAAAATTTCTGGGGTCAAAAATCGACCAAAAAATTCAAAAGAGGGCAACCTTCGAAGAAGTCAATTTCAAGAGCTCTATTATACTTACGTTTTTTTCTTTTAAAGAGAAAAGAAAAAGGCGTAGGAATATGATGAATTTAAAAATTTTAATGTCATGCATACCCATATTACAAAAACCTATCAGCTCACAGCAATCAGAATGGCCATTAGGAAAAATGCTGCCAAAAATAAACGGTGAAGGGAGTGTGGAGAAATGCGTACCCTCGGTTGTAAGGGGGGGCATGTAAAGAGCCACTAATGAAAACACAACGTAGGTGCTTTGAAAAGGGAAACATTGAGCTACCAGTCAATCAATCACAACCACTGCTTGGCCTATCACCTGAGAAAATGAGAATCAAAAATCACAGGCTGGCAAACCTGTACGCCAGCAATATTTACCATAGCCAGCACTTGGAAGCAATGAAAATGTCCATCAACCGAGGAATGCACCAAGAAGAAGTGGTCCACGTACACAATGGAATATTACTCTAATAATAAATATAAATTGAATTAAAAACAAACAAAAGCAAGGAGACATCAACATTTGTGGGTTTATCCGGGCACATTGCACTCTAATTTATAACCGAAGAACACCACTGGCCGGTAGGTCTGTTTCCCTAGTACCAGCATGGGGAACGTAGAAAGGCTGCCGCTCTCTGGCCATTACCTGCAAAAGCAGGTTTAAAGCCTGAGCTAATGGTCACTTCATATGAACAAGTACTTCAGGGCTGTAAATGAAACCTGCCCTCAAAATGTCTTGAGGGAGATAATGGCCAAAATATTTCAAATGGTGACACATACTTTAAGAAAACACTTTGAAGAAATAAGCTCTAATCACAGCTGGAAAAATTAAAAGGACATGTCTTAAAGCTCAATTTCAACACATTATGAGACACATGCAAATTCAACCACAAAGAGGTATCAGCTCACACCACTCAGAATAACCATCAGCAAAAACTACAAAGAATAAATGCTGAAGGTGCTGGGAAGAAATACATACCCTCCACTTTAAGTGGGACGTAACCTGGAAAGAGCCACTAAGGAGAACAGAATAGAGGTGCCTTTAAAAGGTAACCATTGAGCTACCATATGATCTAGCAGACCTATGCCTAGACCTATAAACGAAGAAGAGAGAATTGGAAGGACACAGGCACGCAAATCTACATTGCATAGTATTACAATAGCCAAGATATGGAAGTAACCAAAAAGTCCACCGACAGATGGGTGGACAAAGAAGTACTGCTACCTGTACAGATGGAATAAGAGCTAGTGAAAAAATGAAACAATGCCATTTGCAGCACCATAGATGAGTCTAGAAGTAATCACGCAACTTGGAGTAAGTGAGAAAGCGAAAGACACATATCCTATCATATCACATATAGGTGTTACCTAAAAAATGATACAAACAAAAGATATTTCCACAGAGAAACACTATCATAGATTCATTAAAAAAACTTATGGTTCACCAAATGGAAAGGTGTGAGGATTGGATACATTACCATATTGAGGTTAACAGAGAGATACAAACACATGTGAAATATATAATCACCAAAGACCTACGCAATACCAAGAGAAGACTACTCAACATTGTGTCATAACCTACATGGGAAAAGGATCCGAAGAATAGATATATGCATATGTGTGAAAGAACCACATCTTGCACACCTAGAACAAACAAAACATTGTAATCAAGTTTGCTGTGATAAGAAATAAAAATTAAGTTCAAAATACCAACAAGAAGTAATGAGACATAAACTTAAAGGGCTTTTTCCTCGCACATTCCATTCTAATTTACAACCTAGAACACCACTTCCAGTAAGGCTCTGTTGCCCTAGAAACCAGATTTGGTAAAGGAGAAATGCTGCCGCCTTGTGGCCGATTCCCGCAAGAGCAGCTTTTAACCCACAGCTAATGGTCACTTACCATTCACAAGGACTCAGGGCTGTAAAGGACACCTGCCCTCAAAATTGTGCTGAGGTAGGGAATGGATACAAAAAATTCAAAACAGGCCAAATTTTCAAGAAGATAGTATGAAGAGGTAAGTTTTACTCACTCTCTTTTTAAAGAAAGGAAAATGGATAAAAGCTCCACCTCAGGAAGTATTAGACTCATGCAATCTAATCTACAAAAAGTTTTCAACTCACACCAGTCGACTGACCATTGGCAAAAAGTCTACAAACAATAAATGCTGAAGAGGTTTTAGAGAACTGTGTACCCTCTAGCTGCTGGTGAGATGCAAAAGGGTTAAACGCTAATAATGAGAACAGAAAGGAGCTGCGTTGAAAAGGAAAAATTGAGGTACCATTCAATCCAGCAGACGCACCAATGGGCCTCTCACCTGAGAAGACCAGAATGAAGAAGACCCGGGCTGCAAAAACTGCACTGCAGCCTTATTCACCATAGCCAAGACAGTGAAGCAACCAAAATGTCCATCAACAGATGAAAGGATAAAGAAGAAGTGGTCCATGTACACAATGAATACTAGCCATGGAAAACAATGAAACACTGCTCTTTGAGGCACCATAGATGATCTTGGAGATAATCACAGAACATGAGGTAAGTCGGAAAGCAGAAGTCCTATATCCTATGATATCACTTATAGGCGTTATCTAATAACTGACACAAATGAACATATTTCCACAGAGAAAGTCAATCACAGACTTATTAAAAAAAAACTATGCTTACCTAAAAGGAAAGGTGGGGGGAATGGATAAATGAAGATTAGCGTTACCATATGTATACAAATACATATTATATACATATATCAAAAAGACCGACCATATAGCAAGGAAGGTTTACGGAACACTCTGTAATAATTTACAGGGGAAGAGGATCTCTACATAAATAGGTATATAGAATATGTAGATGAACCAGAGTGTGTACACCTTGGACAAGCAACATTCTAACCATTACCCCAATTGAAAAAATTAAAACAACGAACTAGGAGTAATGAGACATAAACTTATGGGGGGTTTTCCTGGCACATTCCATTCAAATTTACAACCTAGGCAAACGACTTCCAGAACGGCTCTGCTGCCCTAGTACCCAGATTTGGGAATGGAGAAATGCTGCATCCTTGTGGCCGTTTCCCACCACAGCAGCTTTAAACCCACTGCAAAAGGTCACTAAATATTCACCAATTGCAGGTCTGTAAATGACACCTGCCCTCCAAAAAATACTGAGGTCGAAAATCGACCAAAAAATTCTAGAGTGCAACCTTCCAAAAAGAAAATTTGAAGAGGTATATTATACTCACACTTTTGTTCTTTTTTCTTTTAACAGAAAAGAAAAAGGCGTGGAAAAATGATGAATTGTAGGAATTTTTACAGACATGTAAACCCAAATTACAAACACCTATCAGCTCACACCAGTCAGAATGGCCATCAACAAATATGCTGCAAACAAGAAATGCTGACGTGATTGTGGAGAAGTGCGTACCCTCGATTCTAAGGGGGACGTGGTAAGAGCCACTAATGAAAGCACAATTGAGGTGCCTTGAAAAGGTAAACGTTGAGCTACCATACCAGTCAATCAATCATAACCACTGCTGGGTCTATCACCTGAGAAAATGAAAATCACAAATCACAGGCTGGCAATCCTGCCCTCCAGCAATATTTACCATAGGCAACACTTGGAAGCAAGGAAAATGTCCATCAACAGAGGAATGCACCAAGAAGAAGTGGTCCATGTACACAATGGAATATTAGCCACGGAAAACACTGAAGCGCTGCTCTTTGAGGCACCACAGATGAGCCTGGAGATAATCACAAAACATGAAGTAGGTCGGAAAGCAAAAGACCTATAGCCTATAATATCACTTATGGTATTAACTAATAACTGACACAGATGAACATATTTCCAAAGAGAAAGACACTCACAGGCTTAGAAAACAAAACAAACTATGCTCATCTAAAAGGAAAGGAGGGGGGAAATTGAGAAATGAGGATTAGTGTTACTATACATATACAAATACATATTATATACATGTATCAAAAAGACCGAACATATAGCAAGGGAGGTCGATGGAACACTGTAATATTTTACATGGGAAGAGGATCTGTACATTAATAGACATACATAATGTACAAATGGACCAGATGGTGTACACCTAGGACAAACAATATTCTAAACTTTACCCAGATTAAAAAAATTTTAAAAACCAAGAAGAAGTAATGAGACATAAACTTATGGGGATTTCTCCTGGCAAATTCCATTCTAATTTACAACCTAGGACAATGACTTCCAGAAGGGCTCTGCTGCCCTAGTACCCAGATTGGGGAATGGAGAAAAGCTACCTCCTTGTGGACGTTTCCCACAACAGCAGCTTTGAACCCACTGCAAAAGGTCACTAAATTTTCACCAACTTGCAGTTCTGTAAATGACACCTGCCCTCCAAAAAATTTCTGGGGTCAAAAATCGACCAAAAAATTCAAAAGAGGGCAACCTTCGAAGAAGTCAATTTCAAGAGCTCTATTATACTTACGTTTTTTTCTTTTAAAGAGAAAAGAAAAAGGCGTAGGAATATGATGAATTTAAAAATTTTAATGTCATGCATACCCATATTACAAAAACCTATCAGCTCACAGCAATCAGAATGGCCATTAGGAAAAATGCTGCCAAAAATAAACGGTGAAGGGAGTGTGGAGAAATGCGTACCCTCGGTTGTAAGGGGGGGCATGTAAAGAGCCACTAATGAAAACACAACGTAGGTGCTTTGAAAAGGGAAACATTGAGCTACCAGTCAATCAATCACAACCACTGCTTGGCCTATCACCTGAGAAAATGAGAATCAAAAATCACAGGCTGGCAAACCTGTACGCCAGCAATATTTACCATAGCCAGCACTTGGAAGCAATGAAAATGTCCATCAACCGAGGAATGCACCAAGAAGAAGTGGTCCACGTACACAATGGAATATTACTCTAATAATAAATATAAATTGAATTAAAAACAAACAAAAGCAAGGAGACATCAACATTTGTGGGTTTATCCGGGCACATTGCACTCTAATTTATAACCGAAGAACACCACTGGCCGGTAGGTCTGTTTCCCTAGTACCAGCATGGGGAACGTAGAAAGGCTGCCGCTCTCTGGCCATTACCTGCAAAAGCAGGTTTAAAGCCTGAGCTAATGGTCACTTCATATGAACAAGTACTTCAGGGCTGTAAATGAAACCTGCCCTCAAAATGTCTTGAGGGAGATAATGGCCAAAATATTTCAAATGGTGACACATACTTTAAGAAAACACTTTGAAGAAATAAGCTCTAATCACAGCTGGAAAAATTAAAAGGACATGTCTTAAAGCTCAATTTCAACACATTATGAGACACATGCAAATTCAACCACAAAGAGGTATCAGCTCACACCACTCAGAATAACCATCAGCAAAAACTACAAAGAATAAATGCTGAAGGTGCTGGGAAGAAATACATACCCTCCACTTTAAGTGGGACGTAACCTGGAAAGAGCCACTAAGGAGAACAGAATAGAGGTGCCTTTAAAAGGTAACCATTGAGCTACCATATGATCTAGCAGACCTATGCCTAGACCTATAAACGAAGAAGAGAGAATTGGAAGGACACAGGCACGCAAATCTACATTGCATAGTATTACAATAGCCAAGATATGGAAGTAACCAAAAAGTCCACCGACAGATGGGTGGACAAAGAAGTACTGCTACCTGTACAGATGGAATAAGAGCTAGTGAAAAAATGAAACAATGCCATTTGCAGCACCATAGATGAGTCTAGAAGTAATCACGCAACTTGGAGTAAGTGAGAAAGCGAAAGACACATATCCTATCATATCACATATAGGTGTTACCTAAAAAATGATACAAACAAAAGATATTTCCACAGAGAAACACTATCATAGATTCATTAAAAAAACTTATGGTTCACCAAATGGAAAGGTGTGAGGATTGGATACATTACCATATTGAGGTTAACAGAGAGATACAAACACATGTGAAATATATAATCACCAAAGACCTACGCAATACCAAGAGAAGACTACTCAACATTGTGTCATAACCTACATGGGAAAAGGATCCGAAGAATAGATATATGCATATGTGTGAAAGAACCACATCTTGCACACCTAGAACAAACAAAACATTGTAATCAAGTTTGCTGTGATAAGAAATAAAAATTAAGTTCAAAATACCAACAAGAAGTAATGAGACATAAACTTAAAGGGCTTTTTCCTCGCACATTCCATTCTAATTTACAACCTAGAACACCACTTCCAGTAAGGCTCTGTTGCCCTAGAAACCAGATTTGGTAAAGGAGAAATGCTGCCGCCTTGTGGCCGATTCCCGCAAGAGCAGCTTTTAACCCACAGCTAATGGTCACTTACCATTCACAAGGACTCAGGGCTGTAAAGGACACCTGCCCTCAAAATTGTGCTGAGGTAGGGAATGGATACAAAAAATTCAAAACAGGCCAAATTTTCAAGAAGATAGTATGAAGAGGTAAGTTTTACTCACTCTCTTTTTAAAGAAAGGAAAATGGATAAAAGCTCCACCTCAGGAAGTATTAGACTCATGCAATCTAATCTACAAAAAGTTTTCAACTCACACCAGTCGACTGACCATTGGCAAAAAGTCTACAAACAATAAATGCTGAAGAGGTTTTAGAGAACTGTGTACCCTCTAGCTGCTGGTGAGATGCAAAAGGGTTAAACGCTAATAATGAGAACAGAAAGGAGCTGCGTTGAAAAGGAAAAATTGAGGTACCATTCAATCCAGCAGACGCACCAATGGGCCTCTCACCTGAGAAGACCAGAATGAAGAAGACCCGGGCTGCAAAAACTGCACTGCAGCCTTATTCACCATAGCCAAGACAGTGAAGCAACCAAAATGTCCATCAACAGATGAAAGGATAAAGAAGAAGTGGTCCATGTACACAATGAATACTAGCCATGGAAAACAATGAAACACTGCTCTTTGAGGCACCATAGATGATCTTGGAGATAATCACAGAACATGAGGTAAGTCGGAAAGCAGAAGTCCTATATCCTATGATATCACTTATAGGCGTTATCTAATAACTGACACAAATGAACATATTTCCACAGAGAAAGTCAATCACAGACTTATTAAAAAAAAACTATGCTTACCTAAAAGGAAAGGTGGGGGGAATGGATAAATGAAGATTAGCGTTACCATATGTATACAAATACATATTATATACATATATCAAAAAGACCGACCATATAGCAAGGAAGGTTTACGGAACACTCTGTAATAATTTACAGGGGAAGAGGATCTCTACATAAATAGGTATATAGAATATGTAGATGAACCAGAGTGTGTACACCTTGGACAAGCAACATTCTAACCATTACCCCAATTGAAAAAATTAAAACAACGAACTAGGAGTAATGAGACATAAACTTATGGGGGGTTTTCCTGGCACATTCCATTCAAATTTACAACCTAGGCAAACGACTTCCAGAACGGCTCTGCTGCCCTAGTACCCAGATTTGGGAATGGAGAAATGCTGCATCCTTGTGGCCGTTTCCCACCACAGCAGCTTTAAACCCACTGCAAAAGGTCACTAAATATTCACCAATTGCAGGTCTGTAAATGACACCTGCCCTCCAAAAAATACTGAGGTCGAAAATCGACCAAAAAATTCTAGAGTGCAACCTTCCAAAAAGAAAATTTGAAGAGGTATATTATACTCACACTTTTGTTCTTTTTTCTTTTAACAGAAAAGAAAAAGGCGTGGAAAAATGATGAATTGTAGGAATTTTTACAGACATGTAAACCCAAATTACAAACACCTATCAGCTCACACCAGTCAGAATGGCCATCAACAAATATGCTGCAAACAAGAAATGCTGACGTGATTGTGGAGAAGTGCGTACCCTCGATTCTAAGGGGGACGTGGTAAGAGCCACTAATGAAAGCACAATTGAGGTGCCTTGAAAAGGTAAACGTTGAGCTACCATACCAGTCAATCAATCATAACCACTGCTGGGTCTATCACCTGAGAAAATGAAAATCACAAATCACAGGCTGGCAATCCTGCCCTCCAGCAATATTTACCATAGGCAACACTTGGAAGCAAGGAAAATGTCCATCAACAGAGGAATGCACCAAGAAGAAGTGGTCCATGTACACAATGGAATATTAGCCACGGAAAACACTGAAGCGCTGCTCTTTGAGGCACCACAGATGAGCCTGGAGATAATCACAAAACATGAAGTAGGTCGGAAAGCAAAAGACCTATAGCCTATAATATCACTTATGGTATTAACTAATAACTGACACAGATGAACATATTTCCAAAGAGAAAGACACTCACAGGCTTAGAAAACAAAACAAACTATGCTCATCTAAAAGGAAAGGAGGGGGGAAATTGAGAAATGAGGATTAGTGTTACTATACATATACAAATACATATTATATACATGTATCAAAAAGACCGAACATATAGCAAGGGAGGTCGATGGAACACTGTAATATTTTACATGGGAAGAGGATCTGTACATTAATAGACATACATAATGTACAAATGGACCAGATGGTGTACACCTAGGACAAACAATATTCTAAACTTTACCCAGATTAAAAAAATTTTAAAAACCAAGAAGAAGTAATGAGACATAAACTTATGGGGATTTCTCCTGGCAAATTCCATTCTAATTTACAACCTAGGACAATGACTTCCAGAAGGGCTCTGCTGCCCTAGTACCCAGATTGGGGAATGGAGAAAAGCTACCTCCTTGTGGACGTTTCCCACAACAGCAGCTTTGAACCCACTGCAAAAGGTCACTAAATTTTCACCAACTTGCAGTTCTGTAAATGACACCTGCCCTCCAAAAAATTTCTGGGGTCAAAAATCGACCAAAAAATTCAAAAGAGGGCAACCTTCGAAGAAGTCAATTTCAAGAGCTCTATTATACTTACGTTTTTTTCTTTTAAAGAGAAAAGAAAAAGGCGTAGGAATATGATGAATTTAAAAATTTTAATGTCATGCATACCCATATTACAAAAACCTATCAGCTCACAGCAATCAGAATGGCCATTAGGAAAAATGCTGCCAAAAATAAACGGTGAAGGGAGTGTGGAGAAATGCGTACCCTCGGTTGTAAGGGGGGGCATGTAAAGAGCCACTAATGAAAACACAACGTAGGTGCTTTGAAAAGGGAAACATTGAGCTACCAGTCAATCAATCACAACCACTGCTTGGCCTATCACCTGAGAAAATGAGAATCAAAAATCACAGGCTGGCAAACCTGTACGCCAGCAATATTTACCATAGCCAGCACTTGGAAGCAATGAAAATGTCCATCAACCGAGGAATGCACCAAGAAGAAGTGGTCCACGTACACAATGGAATATTACTCTAATAATAAATATAAATTGAATTAAAAACAAACAAAAGCAAGGAGACATCAACATTTGTGGGTTTATCCGGGCACATTGCACTCTAATTTATAACCGAAGAACACCACTGGCCGGTAGGTCTGTTTCCCTAGTACCAGCATGGGGAACGTAGAAAGGCTGCCGCTCTCTGGCCATTACCTGCAAAAGCAGGTTTAAAGCCTGAGCTAATGGTCACTTCATATGAACAAGTACTTCAGGGCTGTAAATGAAACCTGCCCTCAAAATGTCTTGAGGGAGATAATGGCCAAAATATTTCAAATGGTGACACATACTTTAAGAAAACACTTTGAAGAAATAAGCTCTAATCACAGCTGGAAAAATTAAAAGGACATGTCTTAAAGCTCAATTTCAACACATTATGAGACACATGCAAATTCAACCACAAAGAGGTATCAGCTCACACCACTCAGAATAACCATCAGCAAAAACTACAAAGAATAAATGCTGAAGGTGCTGGGAAGAAATACATACCCTCCACTTTAAGTGGGACGTAACCTGGAAAGAGCCACTAAGGAGAACAGAATAGAGGTGCCTTTAAAAGGTAACCATTGAGCTACCATATGATCTAGCAGACCTATGCCTAGACCTATAAACGAAGAAGAGAGAATTGGAAGGACACAGGCACGCAAATCTACATTGCATAGTATTACAATAGCCAAGATATGGAAGTAACCAAAAAGTCCACCGACAGATGGGTGGACAAAGAAGTACTGCTACCTGTACAGATGGAATAAGAGCTAGTGAAAAAATGAAACAATGCCATTTGCAGCACCATAGATGAGTCTAGAAGTAATCACGCAACTTGGAGTAAGTGAGAAAGCGAAAGACACATATCCTATCATATCACATATAGGTGTTACCTAAAAAATGATACAAACAAAAGATATTTCCACAGAGAAACACTATCATAGATTCATTAAAAAAACTTATGGTTCACCAAATGGAAAGGTGTGAGGATTGGATACATTACCATATTGAGGTTAACAGAGAGATACAAACACATGTGAAATATATAATCACCAAAGACCTACGCAATACCAAGAGAAGACTACTCAACATTGTGTCATAACCTACATGGGAAAAGGATCCGAAGAATAGATATATGCATATGTGTGAAAGAACCACATCTTGCACACCTAGAACAAACAAAACATTGTAATCAAGTTTGCTGTGATAAGAAATAAAAATTAAGTTCAAAATACCAACAAGAAGTAATGAGACATAAACTTAAAGGGCTTTTTCCTCGCACATTCCATTCTAATTTACAACCTAGAACACCACTTCCAGTAAGGCTCTGTTGCCCTAGAAACCAGATTTGGTAAAGGAGAAATGCTGCCGCCTTGTGGCCGATTCCCGCAAGAGCAGCTTTTAACCCACAGCTAATGGTCACTTACCATTCACAAGGACTCAGGGCTGTAAAGGACACCTGCCCTCAAAATTGTGCTGAGGTAGGGAATGGATACAAAAAATTCAAAACAGGCCAAATTTTCAAGAAGATAGTATGAAGAGGTAAGTTTTACTCACTCTCTTATTAAAGAAAGGAAAATGGATAAAAGCTCCACCTCAGGAAGTATTAGACTCATGCAATCTAATCTACAAAAAGTTTTCAACTCACACCAGTCGACTGACCATTGGCAAAAAGTCTACAAACAATAAATGCTGAAGAGGTTTTAGAGAACTGTGTACCCTCTAGCTGCTGGTGAGATGCAAAAGGGTTAAACGCTAATAATGAGAACAGAAAGGAGCTGCGTTGAAAAGGAAAAATTGAGGTACCATTCAATCCAGCAGACGCACCAATGGGCCTCTCACCTGAGAAGACCAGAATGAAGAAGACCCGGGCTGCAAAAACTGCACTGCAGCCTTATTCACCATAGCCAAGACAGTGAAGCAACCAAAATGTCCATCAACAGATGAAAGGATAAAGAAGAAGTGGTCCATGTACACAATGAATACTAGCCATGGAAAACAATGAAACACTGCTCTTTGAGGCACCATAGATGATCTTGGAGATAATCACAGAACATGAGGTAAGTCGGAAAGCAGAAGTCCTATATCCTATGATATCACTTATAGGCGTTATCTAATAACTGACACAAATGAACATATTTCCACAGAGAAAGTCAATCACAGACTTATTAAAAAAAAACTATGCTTACCTAAAAGGAAAGGTGGGGGGAATGGATAAATGAAGATTAGCGTTACCATATGTATACAAATACATATTATATACATATATCAAAAAGACCGACCATATAGCAAGGAAGGTTTACGGAACACTCTGTAATAATTTACAGGGGAAGAGGATCTCTACATAAATAGGTATATAGAATATGTAGATGAACCAGAGTGTGTACACCTTGGACAAGCAACATTCTAACCATTACCCCAATTGAAAAAATTAAAACAACGAACTAGGAGTAATGAGACATAAACTTATGGGGGGTTTTCCTGGCACATTCCATTCAAATTTACAACCTAGGCAAACGACTTCCAGAACGGCTCTGCTGCCCTAGTACCCAGATTTGGGAATGGAGAAATGCTGCATCCTTGTGGCCGTTTCCCACCACAGCAGCTTTAAACCCACTGCAAAAGGTCACTAAATATTCACCAATTGCAGGTCTGTAAATGACACCTGCCCTCCAAAAAATACTGAGGTCGAAAATCGACCAAAAAATTCTAGAGTGCAACCTTCCAAAAAGAAAATTTGAAGAGGTATATTATACTCACACTTTTGTTCTTTTTTCTTTTAACAGAAAAGAAAAAGGCGTGGAAAAATGATGAATTGTAGGAATTTTTACAGACATGTAAACCCAAATTACAAACACCTATCAGCTCACACCAGTCAGAATGGCCATCAACAAATATGCTGCAAACAAGAAATGCTGACGTGATTGTGGAGAAGTGCGTACCCTCGATTCTAAGGGGGACGTGGTAAGAGCCACTAATGAAAGCACAATTGAGGTGCCTTGAAAAGGTAAACGTTGAGCTACCATACCAGTCAATCAATCATAACCACTGCTGGGTCTATCACCTGAGAAAATGAAAATCAAAAATCACAGGCTGGCAATCCTGCCCTCCAGCAATATTTACCATAGGCAACACTTGGAAGCAAGGAAAATGTCCATCAACAGAGGAATGCACCAAGAAGAAGTGGTCCATGTACACAATGGAATATTAGCCACGGAAAACACTGAAGCGCTGCTCTTTGAGGCACCACAGATGAGCCTGGAGATAATCACAAAACATGAAGTAGGTCGGAAAGCAAAAGACCTATAGCCTATAATATCACTTATGGTATTAACTAATAACTGACACAGATGAACATATTTCCAAAGAGAAAGACACTCACAGGCTTAGAAAACAAAACAAACTATGCTCATCTAAAAGGAAAGGAGGGGGGAAATTGAGAAATGAGGATTAGTGTTACTATACATATACAAATACATATTTTATACATGTATCAAAAAGACCGAACATATAGCAAGGGAGGTCGATGGAACACTGTAATATTTTACATGGGAAGAGGATCTGTACATTAATAGACATACATAATGTACAAATGGACCAGATGGTGTACACCTAGGACAAACAATATTCTAAACTTTACCCAGATTAAAAAAATTTTAAAAACCAAGAAGAAGTAATGAGACATAAACTTATGGGGATTTCTCCTGGCAAATTCCATTCTAATTTACAACCTAGGACAATGACTTCCAGAAGGGCTCTGCTGCCCTAGTACCCAGATTGGGGAATGGAGAAAAGCTACCTCCTTGTGGACGTTTCCCACAACAGCAGCTTTGAACCCACTGCAAAAGGTCACTAAATTTTCACCAACTTGCAGTTCTGTAAATGACACCTGCCCTCCAAAAAATTTCTGGGGTCAAAAATCGACCAAAAAATTCAAAAGAGGGCAACCTTCGAAGAAGTCAATTTCAAGAGCTCTATTATACTTACGTTTTTTTCTTTTAAAGAGAAAAGAAAAAGGCGTAGGAATATGATGAATTTAAAAATTTTAATGTCATGCATACCCATATTACAAAAACCTATCAGCTCACAGCAATCAGAATGGCCATTAGGAAAAATGCTGCCAAAAATAAACGGTGAAGGGAGTGTGGAGAAATGCGTACCCTCGGTTGTAAGGGGGGGCATGTAAAGAGCCACTAATGAAAACACAACGTAGGTGCTTTGAAAAGGGAAACATTGAGCTACCAGTCAATCAATCACAACCACTGCTTGGCCTATCACCTGAGAAAATGAGAATCAAAAATCACAGGCTGGCAAACCTGTACGCCAGCAATATTTACCATAGCCAGCACTTGGAAGCAATGAAAATGTCCATCAACCGAGGAATGCACCAAGAAGAAGTGGTCCACGTACACAATGGAATATTACTCTAATAATAAATATAAATTGAATTAAAAACAAACAAAAGCAAGGAGACATCAACATTTGTGGGTTTATCCGGGCACATTGCACTCTAATTTATAACCGAAGAACACCACTGGCCGGTAGGTCTGTTTCCCTAGTACCAGCATGGGGAACGTAGAAAGGCTGCCGCTCTCTGGCCATTACCTGCAAAAGCAGGTTTAAAGCCTGAGCTAATGGTCACTTCATATGAACAAGTACTTCAGGGCTGTAAATGAAACCTGCCCTCAAAATGTCTTGAGGGAGATAATGGCCAAAATATTTCAAATGGTGACACATACTTTAAGAAAACACTTTGAAGAAATAAGCTCTAATCACAGCTGGAAAAATTAAAAGGACATGTCTTAAAGCTCAATTTCAACACATTATGAGACACATGCAAATTCAACCACAAAGAGGTATCAGCTCACACCACTCAGAATAACCATCAGCAAAAACTACAAAGAATAAATGCTGAAGGTGCTGGGAAGAAATACATACCCTCCACTTTAAGTGGGACGTAACCTGGAAAGAGCCACTAAGGAGAACAGAATAGAGGTGCCTTTAAAAGGTAACCATTGAGCTACCATATGATCTAGCAGACCTATGCCTAGACCTATAAACGAAGAAGAGAGAATTGGAAGGACACAGGCACGCAAATCTACATTGCATAGTATTACAATAGCCAAGATATGGAAGTAACCAAAAAGTCCACCGACAGATGGGTGGACAAAGAAGTACTGCTACCTGTACAGATGGAATAAGAGCTAGTGAAAAAATGAAACAATGCCATTTGCAGCACCATAGATGAGTCTAGAAGTAATCACGCAACTTGGAGTAAGTGAGAAAGCGAAAGACACATATCCTATCATATCACATATAGGTGTTACCTAAAAAATGATACAAACAAAAGATATTTCCACAGAGAAACACTATCATAGATTCATTAAAAAAACTTATGGTTCACCAAATGGAAAGGTGTGAGGATTGGATACATTACCATATTGAGGTTAACAGAGAGATACAAACACATGTGAAATATATAATCACCAAAGACCTACGCAATACCAAGAGAAGACTACTCAACATTGTGTCATAACCTACATGGGAAAAGGATCCGAAGAATAGATATATGCATATGTGTGAAAGAACCACATCTTGCACACCTAGAACAAACAAAACATTGTAATCAAGTTTGCTGTGATAAGAAATAAAAATTAAGTTCAAAATACCAACAAGAAGTAATGAGACATAAACTTAAAGGGCTTTTTCCTCGCACATTCCATTCTAATTTACAACCTAGAACACCACTTCCAGTAAGGCTCTGTTGCCCTAGAAACCAGATTTGGTAAAGGAGAAATGCTGCCGCCTTGTGGCCGATTCCCGCAAGAGCAGCTTTTAACCCACAGCTAATGGTCACTTACCATTCACAAGGACTCAGGGCTGTAAAGGACACCTGCCCTCAAAATTGTGCTGAGGTAGGGAATGGATACAAAAAATTCAAAACAGGCCAAATTTTCAAGAAGATAGTATGAAGAGGTAAGTTTTACTCACTCTCTTTTTAAAGAAAGGAAAATGGATAAAAGCTCCACCTCAGGAAGTATTAGACTCATGCAATCTAATCTACAAAAAGTTTTCAACTCACACCAGTCGACTGACCATTGGCAAAAAGTCTACAAACAATAAATGCTGAAGAGGTTTTAGAGAACTGTGTACCCTCTAGCTGCTGGTGAGATGCAAAAGGGTTAAACGCTAATAATGAGAACAGAAAGGAGCTGCGTTGAAAAGGAAAAATTGAGGTACCATTCAATCCAGCAGGCGCACCAATGGGCCTCTCACCTGAGAAGACCAGAATGAAGAAGACCCGGGCTGCAAAAGCTGCACTGCAGCCTTATTCACCATAGCCAAGACAGTGAAGCAACCAAAATGTCCATCAACAGATGAAAGGATAAAGAAGAAGTGGTCCATGTACACAATGAATACTAGCCATGGAAAACAATGAAACACTGCTCTTTGAGGCACCATAGATGATCTTGGAGATAATCACAGAACATGAGGTAAGTCGGAAAGCAGAAGTCCTATATCCTATGATATCACTTATAGGCGTTATCTAATAACTGACACAAATGAACATATTTCCACAGAGAAAGTCAATCACAGACTTATTAAAAAAAAACTATGCTTATCTAAAAGGAAAGGTGGGGGGAATGGATAAATGAAGATTAGCGTTACCATATGTATACAAATACATATTATATACATATATCAAAAAGACCGACCATATAGCAAGGAAGGTTTACGGGACACTGTGTAATAATTTACAGGGGAAGAGGATCTCTACATAAATAGGTATATAGAATATGTAGATGAACCAGAGTGTGTACACCTTGGACAAGCAACATTCTAACCATTACCCCAATTGAAAAAATTAAAACAACGAACTAGGAGTAATGAGACATAAACTTATGGGGGGTTTTCCTGGCACATTCCATTCAAATTTACAACCTAGGCAAACGACTTCCAGAACGGCTCTGCTGCCCTAGTACCCAGATTTGGGAATGGAGAAATGCTGCATCCTTGTGGCCGTTTCCCACCACAGCAGCTTTAAACCCACTGCAAAAGGTCACTAAATATTCACCAATTGCAGGTCTGTAAATGACACCTGCCCTCCAAAAAATACTGAGGTCGAAAATCGACCAAAAAATTCTAGAGTGCAACCTTCCAAAAAGAAAATTTGAAGAGGTATATTATACTCACACTTTTGTTCTTTTTTCTTTTAACAGAAAAGAAAAAGGCGTGGAAAAATGATGAATTGTAGGAATTTTTACAGACATGTAAACCCAAATTACAAACACCTATCAGCTCACACCAGTCAGAATGGCCATCAACAAATATGCTGCAAACAAGAAATGCTGACGTGATTGTGGAGAAGTGCGTACCCTCGATTCTAAGGGGGACGTGGTAAGAGCCACTAATGAAAGCACAATTGAGGTGCCTTGAAAAGGTAAACGTTGAGCTACCATACCAGTCAATCAATCATAACCACTGCTGGGTCTATCACCTGAGAAAATGAAAATCACAAATCACAGGCTGGCAATCCTGCCCTCCAGCAATATTTACCATAGGCAACACTTGGAAGCAAGGAAAATGTCCATCAACAGAGGAATGCACCAAGAAGAAGTGGTCCATGTACACAATGGAATATTAGCCACGGAAAACACTGAAGCGCTGCTCTTTGAGGCACCACAGATGAGCCTGGAGATAATCACAAAACATGAAGTAGGTCGGAAAGCAAAAGACCTATAGCCTATAATATCACTTATGGTATTAACTAATAACTGACACAGATGAACATATTTCCAAAGAGAAAGACACTCACAGGCTTAGAAAACAAAACAAACTATGCTCATCTAAAAGGAAAGGAGGGGGGAAATTGAGAAATGAGGATTAGTGTTACTATACATATACAAATACATATTATATACATGTATCAAAAAGACCGAACATATAGCAAGGGAGGTCGATGGAACACTGTAATATTTTACATGGGAAGAGGATCTGTACATTAATAGACATACATAATGTACAAATGGACCAGATGGTGTACACCTAGGACAAACAATATTCTAAACTTTACCCAGATTAAAAAAATTTTAAAAACCAAGAAGAAGTAATGAGACATAAACTTATGGGGATTTCTCCTGGCAAATTCCATTCTAATTTACAACCTAGGACAATGACTTCCAGAAGGGCTCTGCTGCCCTAGTACCCAGATTGGGGAATGGAGAAAAGCTACCTCCTTGTGGACGTTTCCCACAACAGCAGCTTTGAACCCACTGCAAAAGGTCACTAAATTTTCACCAACTTGCAGTTCTGTAAATGACACCTGCCCTCCAAAAAATTTCTGGGGTCAAAAATCGACCAAAAAATTCAAAAGAGGGCAACCTTCGAAGAAGTCAATTTCAAGAGCTCTATTATACTTACGTTTTTTTCTTTTAAAGAGAAAAGAAAAAGGCGTAGGAATATGATGAATTTAAAAATTTTAATGTCATGCATACCCATATTACAAAAACCTATCAGCTCACAGCAATCAGAATGGCCATTAGGAAAAATGCTGCCAAAAATAAACGGTGAAGGGAGTGTGGAGAAATGCGTACCCTCGGTTGTAAGGGGGGGCATGTAAAGAGCCACTAATGAAAACACAACGTAGGTGCTTTGAAAAGGGAAACATTGAGCTACCAGTCAATCAATCACAACCACTGCTTGGCCTATCACCTGAGAAAATGAGAATCAAAAATCACAGGCTGGCAAACCTGTACGCCAGCAATATTTACCATAGCCAGCACTTGGAAGCAATGAAAATGTCCATCAACCGAGGAATGCACCAAGAAGAAGTGGTCCACGTACACAATGGAATATTACTCTAATAATAAATATAAATTGAATTAAAAACAAACAAAAGCAAGGAGACATCAACATTTGTGGGTTTATCCGGGCACATTGCACTCTAATTTATAACCGAAGAACACCACTGGCCGGTAGGTCTGTTTCCCTAGTACCAGCATGGGGAACGTAGAAAGGCTGCCGCTCTCTGGCCATTACCTGCAAAAGCAGGTTTAAAGCCTGAGCTAATGGTCACTTCATATGAACAAGTACTTCAGGGCTGTAAATGAAACCTGCCCTCAAAATGTCTTGAGGGAGATAATGGCCAAAATATTTCAAATGGTGACACATACTTTAAGAAAACACTTTGAAGAAATAAGCTCTAATCACAGCTGGAAAAATTAAAAGGACATGTCTTAAAGCTCAATTTCAACACATTATGAGACACATGCAAATTCAACCACAAAGAGGTATCAGCTCACACCACTCAGAATAACCATCAGCAAAAACTACAAAGAATAAATGCTGAAGGTGCTGGGAAGAAATACATACCCTCCACTTTAAGTGGGACGTAACCTGGAAAGAGCCACTAAGGAGAACAGAATAGAGGTGCCTTTAAAAGGTAACCATTGAGCTACCATATGATCTAGCAGACCTATGCCTAGACCTATAAACGAAGAAGAGAGAATTGGAAGGACACAGGCACGCAAATCTACATTGCATAGTATTACAATAGCCAAGATATGGAAGTAACCAAAAAGTCCACCGACAGATGGGTGGACAAAGAAGTACTGCTACCTGTACAGATGGAATAAGAGCTAGTGAAAAAATGAAACAATGCCATTTGCAGCACCATAGATGAGTCTAGAAGTAATCACGCAACTTGGAGTAAGTGAGAAAGCGAAAGACACATATCCTATCATATCACATATAGGTGTTACCTAAAAAATGATACAAACAAAAGATATTTCCACAGAGAAACACTATCATAGATTCATTAAAAAAACTTATGGTTCACCAAATGGAAAGGTGTGAGGATTGGATACATTACCATATTGAGGTTAACAGAGAGATACAAACACATGTGAAATATATAATCACCAAAGACCTACGCAATACCAAGAGAAGACTACTCAACATTGTGTCATAACCTACATGGGAAAAGGATCCGAAGAATAGATATATGCATATGTGTGAAAGAACCACATCTTGCACACCTAGAACAAACAAAACATTGTAATCAAGTTTGCTGTGATAAGAAATAAAAATTAAGTTCAAAATACCAACAAGAAGTAATGAGACATAAACTTAAAGGGCTTTTTCCTCGCACATTCCATTCTAATTTACAACCTAGAACACCACTTCCAGTAAGGCTCTGTTGCCCTAGAAACCAGATTTGGTAAAGGAGAAATGCTGCCGCCTTGTGGCCGATTCCCGCAAGAGCAGCTTTTAACCCACAGCTAATGGTCACTTACCATTCACAAGGACTCAGGGCTGTAAAGGACACCTGCCCTCAAAATTGTGCTGAGGTAGGGAATGGATACAAAAAATTCAAAACAGGCCAAATTTTCAAGAAGATAGTATGAAGAGGTAAGTTTTACTCACTCTCTTTTTAAAGAAAGGAAAATGGATAAAAGCTCCACCTCAGGAAGTATTAGACTCATGCAATCTAATCTACAAAAAGTTTTCAACTCACACCAGTCGACTGACCATTGGCAAAAAGTCTACAAACAATAAATGCTGAAGAGGTTTTAGAGAACTGTGTACCCTCTAGCTGCTGGTGAGATGCAAAAGGGTTAAACGCTAATAATGAGAACAGAAAGGAGCTGCGTTGAAAAGGAAAAATTGAGGTACCATTCAATCCAGCAGACGCACCAATGGGCCTCTCACCTGAGAAGACCAGAATGAAGAAGACCCGGGCTGCAAAAACTGCACTGCAGCCTTATTCACCATAGCCAAGACAGTGAAGCAACCAAAATGTCCATCAACAGATGAAAGGATAAAGAAGAAGTGGTCCATGTACACAATGAATACTAGCCATGGAAAACAATGAAACACTGCTCTTTGAGGCACCATAGATGATCTTGGAGATAATCACAGAACATGAGGTAAGTCGGAAAGCAGAAGTCCTATATCCTATGATATCACTTATAGGCGTTATCTAATAACTGACACAAATGAACATATTTCCACAGAGAAAGTCAATCACAGACTTATTAAAAAAAAACTATGCTTACCTAAAAGGAAAGGTGGGGGGAATGGATAAATGAAGATTAGCGTTACCATATGTATACAAATACATATTATATACATATATCAAAAAGACCGACCATATAGCAAGGAAGGTTTACGGAACACTCTGTAATAATTTACAGGGGAAGAGGATCTCTACATAAATAGGTATATAGAATATGTAGATGAACCAGAGTGTGTACACCTTGGACAAGCAACATTCTAACCATTACCCCAATTGAAAAAATTAAAACAACGAACTAGGAGTAATGAGACATAAACTTATGGGGGGTTTTCCTGGCACATTCCATTCAAATTTACAACCTAGGCAAACGACTTCCAGAACGGCTCTGCTGCCCTAGTACCCAGATTTGGGAATGGAGAAATGCTGCATCCTTGTGGCCGTTTCCCACCACAGCAGCTTTAAACCCACTGCAAAAGGTCACTAAATATTCACCAATTGCAGGTCTGTAAATGACACCTGCCCTCCAAAAAATACTGAGGTCGAAAATCGACCAAAAAATTCTAGAGTGCAACCTTCCAAAAAGAAAATTTGAAGAGGTATATTATACTCACACTTTTGTTCTTTTTTCTTTTAACAGAAAAGAAAAAGGCGTGGAAAAATGATGAATTGTAGGAATTTTTACAGACATGTAAACCCAAATTACAAACACCTATCAGCTCACACCAGTCAGAATGGCCATCAACAAATATGCTGCAAACAAGAAATGCTGACGTGATTGTGGAGAAGTGCGTACCCTCGATTCTAAGGGGGACGTGGTAAGAGCCACTAATGAAAGCACAATTGAGGTGCCTTGAAAAGGTAAACGTTGAGCTACCATACCAGTCAATCAATCATAACCACTGCTGGGTCTATCACCTGAGAAAATGAAAATCACAAATCACAGGCTGGCAATCCTGCCCTCCAGCAATATTTACCATAGGCAACACTTGGAAGCAAGGAAAATGTCCATCAACAGAGGAATGCACCAAGAAGAAGTGGTCCATGTACACAATGGAATATTAGCCACGGAAAACACTGAAGCGCTGCTCTTTGAGGCACCACAGATGAGCCTGGAGATAATCACAAAACATGAAGTAGGTCGGAAAGCAAAAGACCTATAGCCTATAATATCACTTATGGTATTAACTAATAACTGACACAGATGAACATATTTCCAAAGAGAAAGACACTCACAGGCTTAGAAAACAAAACAAACTATGCTCATCTAAAAGGAAAGGAGGGGGGAAATTGAGAAATGAGGATTAGTGTTACTATACATATACAAATACATATTATATACATGTATCAAAAAGACCGAACATATAGCAAGGGAGGTCGATGGAACACTGTAATATTTTACATGGGAAGAGGATCTGTACATTAATAGACATACATAATGTACAAATGGACCAGATGGTGTACACCTAGGACAAACAATATTCTAAACTTTACCCAGATTAAAAAAATTTTAAAAACCAAGAAGAAGTAATGAGACATAAACTTATGGGGATTTCTCCTGGCAAATTCCATTCTAATTTACAACCTAGGACAATGACTTCCAGAAGGGCTCTGCTGCCCTAGTACCCAGATTGGGGAATGGAGAAAAGCTACCTCCTTGTGGACGTTTCCCACAACAGCAGCTTTGAACCCACTGCAAAAGGTCACTAAATTTTCACCAACTTGCAGTTCTGTAAATGACACCTGCCCTCCAAAAAATTTCTGGGGTCAAAAATCGACCAAAAAATTCAAAAGAGGGCAACCTTCGAAGAAGTCAATTTCAAGAGCTCTATTATACTTACGTTTTTTTCTTTTAAAGAGAAAAGAAAAAGGCGTAGGAATATGATGAATTTAAAAATTTTAATGTCATGCATACCCATATTACAAAAACCTATCAGCTCACAGCAATCAGAATGGCCATTAGGAAAAATGCTGCCAAAAATAAACGGTGAAGGGAGTGTGGAGAAATGCGTACCCTCGGTTGTAAGGGGGGGCATGTAAAGAGCCACTAATGAAAACACAACGTAGGTGCTTTGAAAAGGGAAACATTGAGCTACCAGTCAATCAATCACAACCACTGCTTGGCCTATCACCTGAGAAAATGAGAATCAAAAATCACAGGCTGGCAAACCTGTACGCCAGCAATATTTACCATAGCCAGCACTTGGAAGCAATGAAAATGTCCATCAACCGAGGAATGCACCAAGAAGAAGTGGTCCACGTACACAATGGAATATTACTCTAATAATAAATATAAATTGAATTAAAAACAAACAAAAGCAAGGAGACATCAACATTTGTGGGTTTATCCGGGCACATTGCACTCTAATTTATAACCGAAGAACACCACTGGCCGGTAGGTCTGTTTCCCTAGTACCAGCATGGGGAACGTAGAAAGGCTGCCGCTCTCTGGCCATTACCTGCAAAAGCAGGTTTAAAGCCTGAGCTAATGGTCACTTCATATGAACAAGTACTTCAGGGCTGTAAATGAAACCTGCCCTCAAAATGTCTTGAGGGAGATAATGGCCAAAATATTTCAAATGGTGACACATACTTTAAGAAAACACTTTGAAGAAATAAGCTCTAATCACAGCTGGAAAAATTAAAAGGACATGTCTTAAAGCTCAATTTCAACACATTATGAGACACATGCAAATTCAACCACAAAGAGGTATCAGCTCACACCACTCAGAATAACCATCAGCAAAAACTACAAAGAATAAATGCTGAAGGTGCTGGGAAGAAATACATACCCTCCACTTTAAGTGGGACGTAACCTGGAAAGAGCCACTAAGGAGAACAGAATAGAGGTGCCTTTAAAAGGTAACCATTGAGCTACCATATGATCTAGCAGACCTATGCCTAGACCTATAAACGAAGAAGAGAGAATTGGAAGGACACAGGCACGCAAATCTACATTGCATAGTATTACAATAGCCAAGATATGGAAGTAACCAAAAAGTCCACCGACAGATGGGTGGACAAAGAAGTACTGCTACCTGTACAGATGGAATAAGAGCTAGTGAAAAAATGAAACAATGCCATTTGCAGCACCATAGATGAGTCTAGAAGTAATCACGCAACTTGGAGTAAGTGAGAAAGCGAAAGACACATATCCTATCATATCACATATAGGTGTTACCTAAAAAATGATACAAACAAAGATATTTCCACAGAGAAACACTATCATAGATTCATTAAAAAAACTTATGGTTCACCAAATGGAAAGGTGTGAGGATTGGATACATTACCATATTGAGGTTAACAGAGAGATACAAACACATGTGAAATATATAATCACCAAAGACCTACGCAATACCAAGAGAAGACTACTCAACATTGTGTCATAACCTACATGGGAAAAGGATCCGAAGAATAGATATATGCATATGTGTGAAAGAACCACATCTTGCACACCTAGAACAAACAAAACATTGTAATCAAGTTTGCTGTGATAAGAAATAAAAATTAAGTTCAAAATACCAACAAGAAGTAATGAGACATAAACTTAAAGGGCTTTTTCCTCGCACATTCCATTCTAATTTACAACCTAGAACACCACTTCCAGTAAGGCTCTGTTGCCCTAGAAACCAGATTTGGTAAAGGAGAAATGCTGCCGCCTTGTGGCCGATTCCCGCAAGAGCAGCTTTTAACCCACAGCTAATGGTCACTTACCATTCACAAGGACTCAGGGCTGTAAAGGACACCTGCCCTCAAAATTGTGCTGAGGTAGGGAATGGATACAAAAAATTCAAAACAGGCCAAATTTTCAAGAAGATAGTATGAAGAGGTAAGTTTTACTCACTCTCTTTTTAAAGAAAGGAAAATGGATAAAAGCTCCACCTCAGGAAGTATTAGACTCATGCAATCTAATCTACAAAAAGTTTTCAACTCACACCAGTCGACTGACCATTGGCAAAAAGTCTACAAACAATAAATGCTGAAGAGGTTTTAGAGAACTGTGTACCCTCTAGCTGCTGGTGAGATGCAAAAGGGTTAAACGCTAATAATGAGAACAGAAAGGAGCTGCGTTGAAAAGGAAAAATTGAGGTACCATTCAATCCAGCAGGCGCACCAATGGGCCTCTCACCTGAGAAGACCAGAATGAAGAAGACCCGGGCTGCAAAAGCTGCACTGCAGCCTTATTCACCATAGCCAAGACAGTGAAGCAACCAAAATGTCCATCAACAGATGAAAGGATAAAGAAGAAGTGGTCCATGTACACAATGAATACTAGCCATGGAAAACAATGAAACACTGCTCTTTGAGGCACCATAGATGATCTTGGAGATAATCACAGAACATGAGGTAAGTCGGAAAGCAGAAGTCCTATATCCTATGATATCACTTATAGGCGTTATCTAATAACTGACACAAATGAACATATTTCCACAGAGAAAGTCAATCACAGACTTATTAAAAAAAAACTATGCTTATCTAAAAGGAAAGGTGGGGGGAATGGATAAATGAAGATTAGCGTTACCATATGTATACAAATACATATTATATACATATATCAAAAAGACCGACCATATAGCAAGGAAGGTTTAGGGAACACTCTGTAATAATTTACAGGGGAAGAGGATCTCTACATAAATAGGTATATAGAATATGTAGATGAACCAGAGTGTGTACACCTTGGACAAGCAACATTCTAACCATTACCCCAATTGAAAAAATTAAAACAACGAACTAGGAGTAATGAGACATAAACTTATGGGGGGTTTTCCTGGCACATTCCATTCAAATTTACAACCTAGGCAAACGACTTCCAGAACGGCTCTGCTGCCCTAGTACCCAGATTTGGGAATGGAGAAATGCTGCATCCTTGTGGCCGTTTCCCACCACAGCAGCTTTAAACCCACTGCAAAAGGTCACTAAATATTCACCAATTGCAGGTCTGTAAATGACACCTGCCCTCCAAAAAATACTGAGGTCGAAAATCGACCAAAAAATTCTAGAGTGCAACCTTCCAAAAAGAAAATTTGAAGAGGTATATTATACTCACACTTTTGTTCTTTTTTCTTTTAACAGAAAAGAAAAAGGCGTGGAAAAATGATGAATTGTAGGAATTTTTACAGACATGTAAACCCAAATTACAAACACCTATCAGCTCACACCAGTCAGAATGGCCATCAACAAATATGCTGCAAACAAGAAATGCTGACGTGATTGTGGAGAAGTGCGTACCCTCGATTCTAAGGGGGACGTGGTAAGAGCCACTAATGAAAGCACAATTGAGGTGCCTTGAAAAGGTAAACGTTGAGCTACCATACCAGTCAATCAATCATAACCACTGCTGGGTCTATCACCTGAGAAAATGAAAATCAAAAATCACAGGCTGGCAATCCTGCCCTCCAGCAATATTTACCATAGGCAACACTTGGAAGCAAGGAAAATGTCCATCAACAGAGGAATGCACCAAGAAGAAGTGGTCCATGTACACAATGGAATATTAGCCACGGAAAACACTGAAGCGCTGCTCTTTGAGGCACCACAGATGAGCCTGGAGATAATCACAAAACATGAAGTAGGTCGGAAAGCAAAAGACCTATAGCCTATAATATCACTTATGGTATTAACTAATAACTGACACAGATGAACATATTTCCAAAGAGAAAGACACTCACAGGCTTAGAAAACAAAACAAACTATGCTCATCTAAAAGGAAAGGAGGGGGGAAATTGAGAAATGAGGATTAGTGTTACTATACATATACAAATACATATTATATACATGTATCAAAAAGACCGAACATATAGCAAGGGAGGTCGATGGAACACTGTAATATTTTACATGGGAAGAGGATCTGTACATTAATAGACATACATAATGTACAAATGGACCAGATGGTGTACACCTAGGACAAACAATATTCTAAACTTTACCCAGATTAAAAAAATTTTAAAAACCAAGAAGAAGTAATGAGACATAAACTTATGGGGATTTCTCCTGGCAAATTCCATTCTAATTTATAACCTAGGACAATGACTTCCAGAAGGGCTCTGCTGCCCTAGTACCCAGATTGGGGAATGGAGAAAAGCTACCTCCTTGTGGACGTTTCCCACAACAGCAGCTTTGAACCCAATGCAAAAGGTCACTAAATTTTCACCAACTTGCAGTTCTGTAAATGACACCTGCCCTCCAAAAAATTTCTGGGGTCAAAAATCGACCAAAAAATTCAAAAGAGGGCAACCTTCGAAGAAGTCAATTTCAAGAGCTCTATTATACTTACGGTTTTTTCTTTTAAAGAGAAAAGAGAAAGGCATAGGAATATGATCAATTTAAAAATTTTAATGTCATGCGTACCCATATTACAAAAACCTATCAGCTCACAGCAATCAGAATGGCCATTAGGAAAAATGCTGCCAAAAATAAACGGTGAAGGGAGTGTGGAGAAATGCGTACCCTCGGTTGTAAGGGGGGGCATGTAAAGAGCCACTAATGAAAACACAACGTAGGTGCTTTGAAAAGGGAAACATTGAGCTACCAGTCAATCAATCACAACCACTGCTTGGCCTATCACCTGAGAAAATGAGAATCAAAAATCACAGGCTGGCAAACCTGTACGCCAGCAATATTTACCATAGCCAGCACTTGGAAGCAATGAAAATGTCCATCAACCGAGGAATGCACCAAGAAGAAGTGGTCCACGTACACAATGGAATACTACTCTAATAATAAATATAAATTAAATTAAAAACAAACAAAAGCAAGGAGACATCAACATTTGTGGGTTTATCCGGGCACATTGCACTCTAATTTATAACCGAAGAACACCACTGGCCGGTAGGTCTGTTTCCCTAGTACCAGCATGGGGAACGTAGAAAGGCTGCCGCTCTCTGGCCATTACCTGCAAAAGCAGGTTTAAAGCCTGAGCTAATGGTCACTTCATATGAACAAGTACTTCAGGGCTGTAAATGAAACCTGCCCTCAAAATGTCTTGAGGGAGATAATGGCCAAAATATTTCAAATGGTGACACATACTTTAAGAAAACACTTTGAAGAAATAAGCTCTAATCACAGCTGGAAAAATTAAAAGGACATGTCTTAAAGCTCAATTTCAACACATTATGAGACACATGCAAATTCAACCACAAAGAGGTATCAGCTCACACCACTCAGAATAACCATCAGCAAAAACTACAAAGAATAAATGCTGAAGGTGCTGGGAAGAAATACATACCCTCCACTTTAAGTGGGACGTAACCTGGAAAGAGCCACTAAGGAGAACAGAATAGAGGTGCCTTTAAAAGGTAACCATTGAGCTACCATATGATCTAGCAGACCTATGCCTAGACCTATAAACGAAGAAGAGAGAATTGGAAGGACACAGGCACGCAAATCTACATTGCATAGTATTACAATAGCCAAGATATGGAAGTAACCAAAAAGTCCACCGACAGATGGGTGGACAAAGAAGTACTGCTACCTGTACAGATGGAATAAGAGCTAGTGAAAAAATGAAACAATGCCATTTGCAGCACCATAGATGAGTCTAGAAGTAATCACGCAACTTGGAGTAAGTGAGAAAGCGAAAGACACATATCCTATCATATCACATATAGGTGTTACCTAAAAAATGATACAAACAAAAGATATTTCCACAGAGAAACACTATCATAGATTCATTAAAAAAACTTATGGTTCACCAAATGGAAAGGTGTGAGGATTGGATACATTACCATATTGAGGTTAACAGAGAGATACAAACACATGTGAAATATATAATCACCAAAGACCTACGCAATACCAAGAGAAGACTACTCAACATTGTGTCATAACCTACATGGGAAAAGGATTCGAAGAATAGATATATGCATATGTGTGAAAGAACCACATCTTGCACACCTAGAACAAACAAAACATTGTAATCAAGTTTGCTGTGATAAGAAATAAAAATTAAGTTCAAAATACCAACAAGAAGTAATGAGACATAAACTTAAAGGGCTTTTTCCTCGCACATTCCATTCTAATTTACAACCTAGAACACCACTTCCAGTAAGGCTCTGTTGCCCTAGAAACCAGATTTGGTAAAGGAGAAATGCTGCCGCCTTGTGGCCGATTCCCGCAAGAGCAGCTTTTAACCCACAGCTAATGGTCACTTACCATTCACAAGGACTCAGGGCTGTAAAGGACACCTGCCCTCAAAATTGTGCTGAGGTAGGGAATGGATACAAAAAATTCAAAACAGGCCAAATTTTCAAGAAGATAGTATGAAGAGGTAAGTTTTACTCACTCTCTTTTTAAAGAAAGGAAAATGGATAAAAGCTCCACCTCAGGAAGTATTAGACTCATGCAATCTAATCTACAAAAAGTTTTCAACTCACACCAGTCGACTGACCATTGGCAAAAAGTCTACAAACAATAAATGCTGAAGAGGTTTTAGAGAACTGTGTACCCTCTAGCTGCTGGTGAGATGCAAAAGGGTTAAACGCTAATAATGAGAACAGAAAGGAGCTGCGTTGAAAAGGAAAAATTGAGGTACCATTCAATCCAGCAGACGCACCAATGGGCCTCTCACCTGAGAAGACCAGAATGAAGAAGACCCGGGCTGCAAAAACTGCACTGCAGCCTTATTCACCATAGCCAAGACAGTGAAGCAACCAAAATGTCCATCAACAGAAGAAAGGATAAAGAAGAAGTGGTCCATGTACACAATGAATACTAGCCATGGAAAACAATGAAACACTGCTCTTTGAGGCACCATAGATGATCTTGGAGATAATCACAGAACATGAGGTAAGTCGGAAAGCAGAAGTCCTATATCCTATGATATCACTTATAGGCGTTATCTAATAACTGACACAAATGAACATATTTCCACAGAGAAAGTCAATCACAGACTTATTAAAAAAAAACTATGCTTATCTAAAAGGAAAGGTGGGGGGAATGGATAAATGAAGATTAGCGTTACCATATGTATACAAATACATATTATATACATATATCAAAAAGACCGACCATATAGCAAGGAAGGTTTACGGGACACTGTGTAATAATTTACAGGGGAAGAGGATCTCTACATAAATAGGTATATAGAATATGTAGATGAACCAGAGTGTGTACACCTTGGACAAGCAACATTCTAACCATTACCCCAATTGAAAAAATTAAAACAACGAACTAGGAGTAATGAGACATAAACTTATGGGGGGTTTTCCTGGCACATTCCATTCAAATTTACAACCTAGGCAAACGACTTCCAGAACGGCTCTGCTGCCCTAGTACCCAGATTTGGGAATGGAGAAATGCTGCATCCTTGTGGCCGTTTCCCACCACAGCAGCTTTAAACCCACTGCAAAAGGTCACTAAATATTCACCAATTGCAGGTCTGTAAATGACACCTGCCCTCCAAAAAATACTGAGGTCGAAAATCGACCAAAAAATTCTAGAGTGCAACCTTCCAAAAAGAAAATTTGAAGAGGTATATTATACTCACACTTTTGTTCTTTTTTCTTTTAACAGAAAAGAAAAAGGCGTGGAAAAATGATGAATTGTAGGAATTTTTACAGACATGTAAACCCAAATTACAAACACCTATCAGCTCACACCAGTCAGAATGGCCATCAACAAATATGCTGCAAACAAGAAATGCTGACGTGATTGTGGAGAAGTGCGTACCCTCGATTCTAAGGGGGACGTGGTAAGAGCCACTAATGAAAGCACAATTGAGGTGCCTTGAAAAGGTAAACGTTGAGCTACCATACCAGTCAATCAATCATAACCACTGCTGGGTCTATCACCTGAGAAAATGAAAATCACAAATCACAGGCTGGCAATCCTGCCCTCCAGCAATATTTACCATAGGCAACACTTGGAAGCAAGGAAAATGTCCATCAACAGAGGAATGCACCAAGAAGAAGTGGTCCATGTACACAATGGAATATTAGCCATGGAAAACACTGAAGCGCTGCTCTTTGAGGCACCACAGATGAGCCTGGAGATAATCACAAAACATGAAGTAGGTCGGAAAGCAAAAGACCTATAGCCTATATTATCACTTATGGCATTATCTAATAACTGACACAGATGAACATATTTCCAAAGAGAAAGACACTCACAGGCTTAGAAAACAAAACAAACTATGCTCATCTAAAAGGAAAGGAGGGGGGAAATTGAGAAATGAGGATTAGTGTTACTATACATATACAAATACATATTATATACATGTATCAAAAAGACCGAACATATAGCAAGGGAGGTCGATGGAACACTGTAATATTTTACATGGGAAGAGGATCTGTACATTAATAGACATACATAATGTACAAAAGGACCAGATGGTGTACACCTAGGACAAACAATATTCTAAACTTTACCCAGATTAAAAAAATTTTAAAAACCAAGATGAAGTAATGAGACATAAACTTATGGGGATTTCTCCTGGCAAATTCCATTCTAATTTATAACCTAGGACAATGACTTCCAGAAGGGCTCTGCTGCCCTAGTACCCAGATTGGGGAATGGAGAAAAGCTACCTCCTTGTGGACGTTTCCCACAACAGCAGCTTTGAACCCACTGCAAAAGGTCACTAAATTTTCACCAACTTGCAGTTCTGTAAATGACACCTGCCCTCCAAAAAATTTCTGGGGTCAAAAATCGACCAAAAAATTCAAAAGAGGGCAACCTTCGAAGAAGTCAATTTCAAGAGCTGTATTATACTTACGGTTTTTTTCTTTTAAGAGAAAAGAAAAAGGCGTAGGAATATGATGAATTTAAAAATTTCAATGTCATGCATACCCGTATTACAAAAACCTATCAGCTCACAGCAATCAGAATGGCCATTAGGAAAAATGCTGCCAAAAATAAACGGTGAAGGGAGTGTGGAGAAATGCGTACCCTCGGTTGTAAGGGGGGGCATGTAAAGAGCCACTAATGAAAACACAACGTAGGTGCTTTGAAAAGGGAAACATTGAGCTACCAGTCAATCAATCACAACCACTGCTTGGCCTATCACCTGAGAAAATGAGAATCAAAAATCACAGGCTGGCAAACCTGTACGCCAGCAATATTTACCATAGCCAACACTTGGAAGCAATGAAAATGTCCATCAACCGAGGAATGCACCAAGAAGAAGTGGTCCACGTACACAATGGAATATTACTCTAATAATAAATATAAATTAAATTAAAAACAAACAAAAGCAAGGAGACATCAACATTTGTGGGTTTATCCGGGCACATTGCACTCTAATTTATAACCGAAGAACACCACTGGCCGGTAGGTCTGTTTCCCTAGTACCAGCATGGGGAACGTAGAAAGGCTGCCGCTCTCTGGCCATTACCTGCAAAAGCAGGTTTAAAGCCTGAGCTAATGGTCACTTCATATGAACAAGTACTTCAGGGCTGTAAATGAAACCTGCCCTCAAAATGTCTTGAGGGAGATAATGGCCAAAATATTTCAAATGGTGACACATACTTTAAGAAAACACTTTGAAGAAATAAGCTCTAATCACAGCTGGAAAAATTAAAAGGACATGTCTTAAAGCTCAATTTCAACACATTATGAGACACATGCAAATTCAACCACAAAGAGGTATCAGCTCACACCACTCAGAATAACCATCAGCAAAAACTACAAAGAATAAATGCTGAAGGTGCTGGGAAGAAATACATACCCTCCACTTTAAGTGGGACGTAACCTGGAAAGAGCCACTAAGGAGAACAGAATAGAGGTGCCTTTAAAAGGTAACCATTGAGCTACCATATGATCTAGCAGACCTATGCCTAGACCTATAAACGAAGAAGAGAGAATTGGAAGGACACAGGCACGCAAATCTACATTGCATAGTATTACAATAGCCAAGATATGGAAGTAACCAAAAAGTCCACCGACAGATGGGTGGACAAAGAAGTACTGCTACCTGTACAGATGGAATAAGAGCTAGTGAAAAAATGAAACAATGCCATTTGCAGCACCATAGATGAGTCTAGAAGTAATCACGCAACTTGGAGTAAGTGAGAAAGCGAAAGACACATATCCTATCATATCACATATAGGTGTTACCTAAAAAATGATACAAACAAAGATATTTCCACAGAGAAACACTATCATAGATTCATTAAAAAAACTTATGGTTCACCAAATGGAAAGGTGTGAGGATTGGATACATTACCATATTGAGGTTAACAGAGAGATACAAACACATGTGAAATATATAATCACCAAAGACCTACGCAATACCAAGAGAAGACTACTCAACATTGTGTCATAACCTACATGGGAAAAGGATCCGAAGAATAGATATATGCATATGTGTGAAAGAACCACATCTTGCACACCTAGAACAAACAAAACATTGTAATCAAGTTTGCTGTGATAAAAAATAAAAATTAAGTTCAAAATACCAACAAGAAGTAATGAGACATAAACTTAAAGGGCTTTTTCCTCGCACATTCCATTCTAATTTACAACCTAGAACACCACTTCCAGTAAGGCTCTGTTGCCCTAGAAACCAGATTTGGTAAAGGAGAAATGCTGCCGCCTTGTGGCCGATTCCCGCAAGAGCAGCTTTTAACCCACAGCTAATGGTCACTTACCATTCACAAGGACTCAGGGCTGTAAAGGACACCTGCCCTCAAAATTGTGCTGAGGTAGGGAATGGATACAAAAAATTCAAAACAGGCCAAATTTTCAAGAAGATAGTATGAAGAGGTAAGTTTTACTCACTCTCTTTTTAAAGAAAGGAAAATGGATAAAAGCTCCACCTCAGGAAGTATTAGACTCATGCAATCTAATCTACAAAAAGTTTTCAACTCACACCAGTAGACTGACCATTGGCAAAAAGTCTACAAACAATAAATGCTGAAGAGGTTTTAGAGAACTGTGTACCCTCTAGCTGCTGGTGAGATGCAAAAGGGTTAAACGCTAATAATGAGAACAGAAAGGAGCTGCGTTGAAAAGGAAAAATTGAGGTACCATTCAATCCAGCAGGCGCACCAATGGGCCTCTCACCTGAGAAGACCAGAATGAAGAAGACCCGGGCTGCAAAAGCTGCACTGCAGCCTTATTCACCATAGCCAAGACAGTGAAGCAACCAAAATGTCCATCAACAGATGAAAGGATAAAGAAGAAGTGGTCCATGTACACAATGAATACTAGCCATGGAAAACAATGAAACACTGCTCTTTGAGGCACCATAGATGATCTTGGAGATAATCACAGAACATGAGGTAAGTCGGAAAGCAGAAGTCCTATATCCTATGATATCACTTATAGGCGTTATCTAATAACTGACACAAATGAACATATTTCCACAGAGAAAGTCAATCACAGACTTATAAAAAAAAAACTATGCTTATCTAAAAGGAAAGGTGGGGGGAATGGATAAATGAAGATTAGCGTTACCATATGTATACAAATACATATTATATACATATATCAAAAAGACCGACCATATAGCAAGGAAGGTTTACGGGACACTGTGTAATAATTTACAGGGGAAGAGGATCTCTACATAAATAGGTATATAGAATATGTAGATGAACCAGAGTGTGTACACCTTGGACAAGCAACATTCTAACCATTACCCCAATTGAAAAAATTAAAACAACGAACTAGGAGTAATGAGACATAAACTTATGGGGGGTTTTCCTGGCACATTCCATTCAAATTTACAACCTAGGCAAACGACTTCCAGAACGGCTCTGCTGCCCTAGTACCCAGATTTGGGAATGGAGAAATGCTGCATCCTTGTGGCCGTTTCCCACCACAGCAGCTTTAAACCCACTGCAAAAGGTCACTAAATATTCACCAATTGCAGGTCTGTAAATGACACCTGCCCTCCAAAAAATACTGAGGTCGAAAATCGACCAAAAAATTCTAGAGTGCAACCTTCCAAAAAGAAAATTTGAAGAGGTATATTATACTCACACTTTTGTTCTTTTTTCTTTTAACAGAAAAGAAAAAGGCGTGGAAAAATGATGAATTGTAGGAATTTTTACAGACATGTAAACCCAAATTACAAACACCTATCAGCTCACACCAGTCAGAATGGCCATCAACAAATATGCTGCAAACAAGAAATGCTGACGTGATTGTGGAGAAGTGCGTACCCTCGATTCTAAGGGGGACGTGGTAAGAGCCACTAATGACAGCACAATTGAGGTGCCTTGAAAAGGTAAACGTTGAGCTACCATACCAGTCAATCAATCATAACCACTGCTGGGTCTATCACCTGAGAAAATGAAAATCACAAATCACAGGCTGGCAATCCTGCCCTCCAGCAATATTTACCATAGGCAACACTTGGAAGCAAGGAAAATGTCCATCAACAGAGGAATGCACCAAGAAGAAGTGGTCCATGTACACAATGGAATATTAGCCATGGAAAACACTGAAGCGCTGCTCTTTGAGGCACCACAGATGAGCCTGGAGATAATCACAAAACATGAAGTAGGTCGGAAAGCAAAAGACCTATAGCCTATATAATCACTTATGGCCTTATCTAATAACTGACACAGATGAACATATTTCCAAAGAGAAAGACACTCACAGGCTTAGAAAACAAAACAAACTATGCTCATCTAAAAGGAAAGGAGGGGGGAAATTGAGAAATGAGGATTAGTGTTACTATACATATACAAATACATATTATATACATGTATCAAAAAGACCGAACATATAGCAAGGGAGGTCGATGGAACACTGTAATATTTTACATGGGAAGAGGATCTGTACATTAATAGACATACATAATGTACAAATGGACCAGATGGTGTACACCTAGGACAAACAATATTCTAAACTTTACCCAGATTAAAAAAATTTTAAAAACCAAGAAGAAGTAATGAGACATAAACTTATGGGGATTTCTCCTGGCAAATTCCATTCTAATTTACAACCTAGGACAATGACTTCCAGAAGGGCTCTGCTGCCCTAGTACCCAGATTGGGGAATGGAGAAAAGCTACCTCCTTGTGGACGTTTCCCACAACAGCAGCTTTGAACCCACTGCAAAAGGTCACTAAATTTTCACCAACTTGCAGTTCTGTAAATGACACCTGCCCTCCAAAAAATTTCTGGGGTCAAAAATCGACCAAAAAATTCAAAAGAGGGCAACCTTCGAAGAAGTCAATTTCAAGAGCTCTATTATACTTACGTTTTTTTCTTTTAAAGAGAAAAGAAAAAGGCGTAGGAATATGATGAATTTAAAAATTTTAATGTCATGCATACCCATATTACAAAAACCTATCAGCTCACAGCAATCAGAATGGCCATTAGGAAAAATGCTGCCAAAAATAAACGGTGAAGGGAGTGTGGAGAAATGCGTACCCTCGGTTGTAAGGGGGGGCATGTAAAGAGCCACTAATGAAAACACAACGTAGGTGCTTTGAAAAGGGAAACATTGAGCTACCAGTCAATCAATCACAACCACTGCTTGGCCTATCACCTGAGAAAATGAGAATCAAAAATCACAGGCTGGCAAACCTGTACGCCAGCAATATTTACCATAGCCAGCACTTGGAAGCAATGAAAATGTCCATCAACCGAGGAATGCACCAAGAAGAAGTGGTCCACGTACACAATGGAATATTACTCTAATAATAAATATAAATTGAATTAAAAACAAACAAAAGCAAGGAGACATCAACATTTGTGGGTTTATCCGGGCACATTGCACTCTAATTTATAACCGAAGAACACCACTGGCCGGTAGGTCTGTTTCCCTAGTACCAGCATGGGGAACGTAGAAAGGCTGCCGCTCTCTGGCCATTACCTGCAAAAGCAGGTTTAAAGCCTGAGCTAATGGTCACTTCATATGAACAAGTACTTCAGGGCTGTAAATGAAACCTGCCCTCAAAATGTCTTGAGGGAGATAATGGCCAAAATATTTCAAATGGTGACACATACTTTAAGAAAACACTTTGAAGAAATAAGCTCTAATCACAGCTGGAAAAATTAAAAGGACATGTCTTAAAGCTCAATTTCAACACATTATGAGACACATGCAAATTCAACCACAAAGAGGTATCAGCTCACACCACTCAGAATAACCATCAGCAAAAACTACAAAGAATAAATGCTGAAGGTGCTGGGAAGAAATACATACCCTCCACTTTAAGTGGGACGTAACCTGGAAAGAGCCACTAAGGAGAACAGAATAGAGGTGCCTTTAAAAGGTAACCATTGAGCTACCATATGATCTAGCAGACCTATGC
This sequence comes from Balaenoptera borealis, assembly GCF_965194805.1. Taxonomy (NCBI): domain Eukaryota; kingdom Metazoa; phylum Chordata; class Mammalia; order Artiodactyla; family Balaenopteridae; genus Balaenoptera; species Balaenoptera borealis. Next base: position 42,958 of record NW_028123464.1, read on the forward strand.
CTAGACCTATAAACGAAGAAGAGAGAATTGGAAGGACACAGGCACGCAAATCTACATTGCATAGTATTACAATAGCCAAGATATGGAAGTAACCAAAAAGTCCACCGACAGATGGGTGGACAAAGAAGTACTGCTACCTGTACAGATGGAATAAGAGCTAGTGAAAAAATGAAACAATGCCATTTGCAGCACCATAGATGAGTCTAGAAGTAATCACGCAACTTGGAGTAAGTGAGAAAGCGAAAGACACATATCCTATCATATCACATATAGGTGTTACCTAAAAAATGATACAAACAAAGATATTTCCACAGAGAAACACTATCATAGATTCATTAAAAAAACTTATGGTTCACCAAATGGAAAGGTGTGAGGATTGGATACATTACCATATTGAGGTTAACAGAGAGATACAAACACATGTGAAATATATAATCACCAAAGACCTACGCAATACCAAGAGAAGACTACTCAACATTGTGTCATAACCTACATGGGAAAAGGATCCGAAGAATAGATATATGCATATGTGTGAAAGAACCACATCTTGCACACCTAGAACAAACAAAACATTGTAATCAAGTTTGCTGTGATAAGAAATAAAAATTAAGTTCAAAATACCAACAAGAAGTAATGAGACATAAACTTAAAGGGCTTTTTCCTCGCACATTCCATTCTAATTTACAACCTAGAACACCACTTCCAGTAAGGCTCTGTTGCCCTAGAAACCAGATTTGGTAAAGGAGAAATGCTGCCGCCTTGTGGCCGATTCCCGCAAGAGCAGCTTTTAACCCACAGCTAATGGTCACTTACCATTCACAAGGACTCAGGGCTGTAAAGGACACCTGCCCTCAAAATTGTGCTGAGGTAGGGAATGGATACAAAAAATTCAAAACAGGCCAAATTTTCAAGAAGATAGTATGAAGAGGTAAGTTTTACTCACTCTCTTTTTAAAGAAAGGAAAATGGATAAAAGCTCCACCTCAGGAAGTATTAGACTCATGCAATCTAATCTACAAAAAGTTTTCAACTCACACCAGTCGACTGACCATTGGCAAAAAGTCTACAAACAATAAATGCTGAAGAGGTTTTAGAGAACTGTGTACCCTCTAGCTGCTGGTGAGATGCAAAAGGGTTAAACGCTAATAATGAGAACAGAAAGGAGCTGCGTTGAAAAGGAAAAATTGAGGTACCATTCAATCCAGCAGACGCACCAATGGGCCTCTCACCTGAGAAGACCAGAATGAAGAAGACCCGGGCTGCAAAAACTGCACTGCAGCCTTATTCACCATAGCCAAGACAGTGAAGCAACCAAAATGTCCATCAACAGATGAAAGGATAAAGAAGAAGTGGTCCATGTACACAATGAATACTAGCCATGGAAAACAATGAAACACTGCTCTTTGAGGCACCATAGATGATCTTGGAGATAATCACAGAACATGAGGTAAGTCGGAAAGCAGAAGTCCTATATCCTATGATATCACTTATAGGCGTTATCTAATAACTGACACAAATGAACATATTTCCACAGAGAAAGTCAATCACAGACTTATTAAAAAAAAACTATGCTTACCTAAAAGGAAAGGTGGGGGGAATGGATAAATGAAGATTAGCGTTACCATATGTATACAAATACATATTATATACATATATCAAAAAGACCGACCATATAGCAAGGAAGGTTTACGGAACACTCTGTAATAATTTACAGGGGAAGAGGATCTCTACATAAATAGGTATATAGAATATGTAGATGAACCAGAGTGTGTACACCTTGGACAAGCAACATTCTAACCATTACCCCAATTGAAAAAATTAAAACAACGAACTAGGAGTAATGAGACATAAACTTATGGGGGGTTTTCCTGGCACATTCCATTCAAATTTACAACCTAGGCAAACGACTTCCAGAACGGCTCTGCTGCCCTAGTACCCAGATTTGGGAATGGAGAAATGCTGCATCCTTGTGGCCGTTTCCCACCAGAGCAGCTTTAAACCCACTGCAAAAGGTCACTAAATATTCACCAATTGCAGGTCTGTAAATGACACCTGCCCTCCAAAAAATACTGAGGTCGAAAATCGACCAAAAAATTCTAGAGTGCAACCTTCCAAAAAGAAAATTTGAAGAGGTATATTATACTCACACTTTTGTTCTTTTTTCTTTTAACAGAAAAGAAAAAGGCGTGGAAAAATGATGAATTGTAGGAATTTTTACAGACATGTAAACCCAAATTACAAACACCTATCAGCTCACACCAGTCAGAATGGCCATCAACAAATATGCTGCAAACAAGAAATGCTGACGTGATTGTGGAGAAGTGCGTACCCTCGATTCTAAGGGGGACGTGGTAAGAGCCACTAATGAAAGCACAATTGAGGTGCCTTGAAAAGGTAAACGTTGAGCTACCATACCAGTCAATCAATCATAACCACTGCTGGGTCTATCACCTGAGAAAATGAAAATCAAAAATCACAGGCTGGCAATCCTGCCCTCCAGCAATATTTACCATAGGCAACACTTGGAAGCAAGGAAAATGTCCATCAACAGAGGAATGCACCAAGAAGAAGTGGTCCATGTACACAATGGAATATTAGCCACGGAAAACACTGAAGCGCTGCTCTTTGAGGCACCACAGATGAGCCTGGAGATAATCACAAAACATGAAGTAGGTCGGAAAGCAAAAGACCTATAGCCTATAATATCACTTATGGTATTAACTAATAACTGACACAGATGAACATATTTCCAAAGAGAAAGACACTCACAGGCTTAGAAAACAAAACAAACTATGCTCATCTAAAAGGAAAGGAGGGGGGAAATTGAGAAATGAGGATTAGTGTTACTATACATATACAAATACATATTATATACATGTATCAAAAAGACCGAACATATAGCAAGGGAGGTCGATGGAACACTGTAATATTTTACATGGGAAGAGGATCTGTACATTAATAGACATACATAATGTACAAATGGACCAGATGGTGTACACCTAGGACAAACAATATTCTAAACTTTACCCAGATTAAAAAAATTTTAAAAACCAAGAAGAAGTAATGAGACATAAACTTATGGGGATTTCTCCTGGCAAATTCCATTCTAATTTACAACCTAGGACAATGACTTCCAGAAGGGCTCTGCTGCCCTAGTACCCAGATTGGGGAATGGAGAAAAGCTACCTCCTTGTGGACGTTTCCCACAACAGCAGCTTTGAACCCACTGCAAAAGGTCACTAAATTTTCACCAACTTGCAGTTCTGTAAATGACACCTGCCCTCCAAAAAATTTCTGGGGTCAAAAATCGACCAAAAAATTCAAAAGAGGGCAACCTTCGAAGAAGTCAATTTCAAGAGCTCTATTATACTTACGTTTTTTTCTTTTAAAGAGAAAAGAAAAAGGCGTAGGAATATGATGAATTTAAAAATTTTAATGTCATGCATACCCATATTACAAAAACCTATCAGCTCACAGCAATCAGAATGGCCATTAGGAAAAATGCTGCCAAAAATAAACGGTGAAGGGAGTGTGGAGAAATGCGTACCCTCGGTTGTAAGGGGGGGCATGTAAAGAGCCACTAATGAAAACACAACGTAGGTGCTTTGAAAAGGGAAACATTGAGCTACCAGTCAATCAATCACAACCACTGCTTGGCCTATCACCTGAGAAAATGAGAATCAAAAATCACAGGCTGGCAAACCTGTACGCCAGCAATATTTACCATAGCCAGCACTTGGAAGCAATGAAAATGTCCATCAACCGAGGAATGCACCAAGAAGAAGTGGTCCACGTACACAATGGAATATTACTCTAATAATAAATATAAATTGAATTAAAAACAAACAAAAGCAAGGAGACATCAACATTTGTGGGTTTATCCGGGCACATTGCACTCTAATTTATAACCGAAGAACACCACTGGCCGGTAGGTCTGTTTCCCTAGTACCAGCATGGGGAACGTAGAAAGGCTGCCGCTCTCTGGCCATTACCTGCAAAAGCAGGTTTAAAGCCTGAGCTAATGGTCACTTCATATGAACAAGTACTTCAGGGCTGTAAATGAAACCTGCCCTCAAAATGTCTTGAGGGAGATAATGGCCAAAATATTTCAAATGGTGACACATACTTTAAGAAAACACTTTGAAGAAATAAGCTCTAATCACAGCTGGAAAAATTAAAAGGACATGTCTTAAAGCTCAATTTCAACACATTATGAGACACATGCAAATTCAACCACAAAGAGGTATCAGCTCACACCACTCAGAATAACCATCAGCAAAAACTACAAAGAATAAATGCTGAAGGTGCTGGGAAGAAATACATACCCTCCACTTTAAGTGGGACGTAACCTGGAAAGAGCCACTAAGGAGAACAGAATAGAGGTGCCTTTAAAAGGTAACCATTGAGCTACCATATGATCTAGCAGACCTATGCCTAGACCTATAAACGAAGAAGAGAGAATTGGAAGGACACAGGCACGCAAATCTACATTGCATAGTATTACAATAGCCAAGATATGGAAGTAACCAAAAAGTCCACCGACAGATGGGTGGACAAAGAAGTACTGCTACCTGTACAGATGGAATAAGAGCTAGTGAAAAAATGAAACAATGCCATTTGCAGCACCATAGATGAGTCTAGAAGTAATCACGCAACTTGGAGTAAGTGAGAAAGCGAAAGACACATATCCTATCATATCACATATAGGTGTTACCTAAAAAATGATACAAACAAAGATATTTCCACAGAGAAACACTATCATAGATTCATTAAAAAAACTTATGGTTCACCAAATGGAAAGGTGTGAGGATTGGATACATTACCATATTGAGGTTAACAGAGAGATACAAACACATGTGAAATATATAATCACCAAAGACCTACGCAATACCAAGAGAAGACTACTCAACATTGTGTCATAACCTACATGGGAAAAGGATCCGAAGAATAGATATATGCATATGTGTGAAAGAACCACATCTTGCACACCTAGAACAAACAAAACATTGTAATCAAGTTTGCTGTGATAAGAAATAAAAATTAAGTTCAAAATACCAACAAGAAGTAATGAGACATAAACTTAAAGGGCTTTTTCCTCGCACATTCCATTCTAATTTACAACCTAGAACACCACTTCCAGTAAGGCTCTGTTGCCCTAGAAACCAGATTTGGTAAAGGAGAAATGCTGCCGCCTTGTGGCCGATTCCCGCAAGAGCAGCTTTTAACCCACAGCTAATGGTCACTTACCATTCACAAGGACTCAGGGCTGTAAAGGACACCTGCCCTCAAAATTGTGCTGAGGTAGGGAATGGATACAAAAAATTCAAAACAGGCCAAATTTTCAAGAAGATAGTATGAAGAGGTAAGTTTTACTCACTCTCTTTTTAAAGAAAGGAAAATGGATAAAAGCTCCACCTCAGGAAGTATTAGACTCATGCAATCTAATCTACAAAAAGTTTTCAACTCACACCAGTCGACTGACCATTGGCAAAAAGTCTACAAACAATAAATGCTGAAGAGGTTTTAGAGAACTGTGTACCCTCTAGCTGCTGGTGAGATGCAAAAGGGTTAAACGCTAATAATGAGAACAGAAAGGAGCTGCGTTGAAAAGGAAAAATTGAGGTACCATTCAATCCAGCAGGCGCACCAATGGGCCTCTCACCTGAGAAGACCAGAATGAAGAAGACCCGGGCTGCAAAAGCTGCACTGCAGCCTTATTCACCATAGCCAAGACAGTGAAGCAACCAAAATGTCCATCAACAGATGAAAGGATAAAGAAGAAGTGGTCCATGTACACAATGAATACTAGCCATGGAAAACAATGAAACACTGCTCTTTGAGGCACCATAGATGATCTTGGAGATAATCACAGAACATGAGGTAAGTCGGAAAGCAGAAGTCCTATATCCTATGATATCACTTATAGGCGTTATCTAATAACTGACACAAATGAACATATTTCCACAGAGAAAGTCAATCACAGACTTATTAAAAAAAAACTATGCTTATCTAAAAGGAAAGGTGGGGTGAATGGATAAATGAAGATTAGCGTTACCATATGTATACAAATACATATTATATACATATATCAAAAAGACCGACCATATAGCAAGGAAGGTTTAGGGAACACTCTGTAATAATTTACAGGGGAAGAGGATCTCTACATAAATAGGTATATAGAATATGTAGATGAACCAGAGTGTGTACACCTTGGACAAGCAACATTCTAACCATTACCCCAATTGAAAAAATTAAAACAACGAACTAGGAGTAATGAGACATAAACTTATGGGGGGTTTTCCTGGCACATTCCATTCAAATTTACAACCTAGGCAAACGACTTCCAGAACGGCTCTGCTGCCCTAGTACCCAGATTTGGGAATGGAGAAATGCTGCATCCTTGTGGCCGTTTCCCACCACAGCAGCTTTAAACCCACTGCAAAAGGTCACTAAATATTCACCAATTGCAGGTCTGTAAATGACACCTGCCCTCCAAAAAATACTGAGGTCGAAAATCGACCAAAAAATTCTAGAGTGCAACCTTCCAAAAAGAAAATTTGAAGAGGTATATTATACTCACACTTTTGTTCTTTTTTCTTTTAACAGAAAAGAAAAAGGCGTGGAAAAATGATGAATTGTAGGAATTTTTACAGACATGTAAACCCAAATTACAAACACCTATCAGCTCACACCAGTCAGAATGGCCATCAACAAAAATGCTGCAAACAAGAAATGCTGACGTGATTGTGGAGAAGTGCGTACCCTCGATTCTAAGGGGGACGTGGTAAGAGCCACTAATGAGAGCACAATTGAGGTGCCTTGAAAAGGTAAACGTTGAGCTACCATACCAGTCAATCAATCATAACCACTGCTGGGTCTATCACCTGAGAAAATGAAAATCACAAATCACAGGCTGGCAATCCTGCCCTCCAGCAATATTTACCATAGGCAACACTTGGAAGCAAGGAAAATGTCCATCAACAGAGGAATGCACCAAGAAGAAGTGGTCCATGTACACAATGGAATATTAGCCATGGAAAACACTGAGGCGCTGCTCTTTGAGGCACCACAGATGAGCCTGGAGATAATCACAAAACATGAAGTAGGTCGGAAAGCAAAAGACCTATAGCCTATATTATCACTTATGGCATTATCTAATAACTGACACAGATGAACATATTTCCAAAGAGAAAGACACTCACAGGCTTAGAAAACAAAACAAACTATGCTCATCTAAAAGGAAAGGAGGGGGGAAATTGAGAAATGAGGATTAGTGTTACTATACATATACAAATACATATTATATACATGTATCAAAAAGACCGAACATATAGCAAGGGAGGTCGATGGAACACTATAATATTTTACATGGGAAGAGGATCTGTACATTAATAGACATACATAATGTACAAAAGGACCAGATGGTGTACACCTAGGACAAACAATATTCTAAACTTTACCCAGATTAAAAAAATTTTAAAAACCAAGATGAAGTAATGAGACATAAACTTATGGGGATTTCTCCTGGCAAATTCCATTCTAATTTATAACCTAGGACAATGACTTCCAGAAGGGCTCTGCTGCCCTAGTACCCAGATTGGGGAATGGAGAAAAGCTACCTCCTTGTGGACGTTTCCCACAACAGCAGCTTTGAACCCACTGCAAAAGGTCACTAAATTTTCACCAACTTGCAGTTCTGTAAATGACACCTGCCCTCCAAAAAATTTCTGGGGTCAAAAATCGACCAAAAAATTCAAAAGAGGGCAACCTTCGAAGAAGTCAATTTCAAGAGCTGTATTATACTTACGGTTTTTTTCTTTTAAGAGAAAAGAAAAAGGCGTAGGAATATGATGAATTTAAAAATTTCAATGTCATGCATACCCGTATTACAAAAACCTATCAGCTCACAGCAATCAGAATGGCCATTAGGAAAAATGCTGCCAAAAATAAACGGTGAAGGGAGTGTGGAGAAATGCGTACCCTCGGTTGTAAGGGGGGGCATGTAAAGAGCCACTAATGAAAACACAACGTAGGTGCTTTGAAAAGGGAAACATTGAGCTACCAGTCAATCAATCACAACCACTGCTTGGCCTATCACCTGAGAAAATGAGAATCAAAAATCACAGGCTGGCAAACCTGTACGCCAGCAATATTTATCATAGCCAGCACTTGGAAGCAATGAAAATGTCCATCAACCGAGGAATGCACCAAGAAGAAGTGGTCCACGTACACAATGGAATATTACTCTAATAATAAATATAAATTAAATTAAAAACAAACAAAAGCAAGGAGACATCAACATTTGTGGGTTTATCCGGGCACATTGCACTCTAATTTATAACCGAAGAACACCACTGGCCGGTAGGTCTGTTTCCCTAGTACCAGCATGGGGAACGTAGAAAGGCTGCCGCTCTCTGGCCATTACCTGCAAAAGCAGGTTTAAAGCCTGAGCTAATGGTCACTTCATATGAACAAGTACTTCAGGGCTGTAAATGAAACCTGCCCTCAAAATGTCTTGAGGGAGATAATGGCCAAAATATTTCAAATGGTGACACATACTTTAAGAAAACACTTTGAAGAAATAAGCTCTAATCACAGCTGGAAAAATTAAAAGGACATGTCTTAAAGCTCAATTTCAACACATTATGAGACACATGCAAATTCAACCACAAAGAGGTATCAGCTCACACCACTCAGAATAACCATCAGCAAAAACTACAAAGAATAAATGCTGAAGGTGCTGGGAAGAAATACATACCCTCCACTTTAAGTGGGACGTAACCTGGAAAGAGCCACTAAGGAGAACAGAATAGAGGTGCCTTTAAAAGGTAACCATTGAGCTACCATATGATCTAGCAGACCTATGCCTAGACCTATAAACGAAGAAGAGAGAATTGGAAGGACACAGGCACGCAAATCTACATTGCATAGTATTACAATAGCCAAGATATGGAAGTAACCAAAAAGTCCACCGACAGATGGGTGGACAAAGAAGTACTGCTACCTGTACAGATGGAATAAGAGCTAGTGAAAAAATGAAACAATGCCATTTGCAGCACCATAGATGAGTCTAGAAGTAATCACGCAACTTGGAGTAAGTGAGAAAGCGAAAGACACATATCCTATCATATCACATATAGGTGTTACCTAAAAAATGATACAAACAAAAGATATTTCCACAGAGAAACACTATCATAGATTCATTAAAAAAACTTATGGTTCACCAAATGGAAAGGTGTGAGGATTGGATACATTACCATATTGAGGTTAACAGAGAGATACAAACACATGTGAAATATATAATCACCAAAGACCTACGCAATACCAAGAGAAGACTACTCAACATTGTGTCATAACCTACATGGGAAAAGGATTCGAAGAATAGATATATGCATATGTGTGAAAGAACCACATCTTGCACACCTAGAACAAACAAAACATTGTAATCAAGTTTGCTGTGATAAGAAATAAAAATTAAGTTCAAAATACCAACAAGAAGTAATGAGACATAAACTTAAAGGGCTTTTTCCTCGCACATTCCATTCTAATTTACAACCTAGAACACCACTTCCAGTAAGGCTCTGTTGCCCTAGAAACCAGATTTGGTAAAGGAGAAATGCTGCCGCCTTGTGGCCGATTCCCGCAAGAGCAGCTTTTAACCCACAGCTAATGGTCACTTACCATTCACAAGGACTCAGGGCTGTAAAGGACACCTGCCCTCAAAATTGTGCTGAGGTAGGGAATGGATACAAAAAATTCAAAACAGGCCAAATTTTCAAGAAGATAGTATGAAGAGGTAAGTTTTACTCACTCTCTTTTTAAAGAAAGGAAAATGGATAAAAGCTCCACCTCAGGAAGTATTAGACTCATGCAATCTAATCTACAAAAAGTTTTCAACTCACACCAGTCGACTGACCATTGGCAAAAAGTCTACAAACAATAAATGCTGAAGAGGTTTTAGAGAACTGTGTACCCTCTAGCTGCTGGTGAGATGCAAAAGGGTTAAACGCTAATAATGAGAACAGAAAGGAGCTGCGTTGAAAAGGAAAAATTGAGGTACCATTCAATCCAGCAGACGCACCAATGGGCCTCTCACCTGAGAAGACCAGAATGAAGAAGACCCGGGCTGCAAAAACTGCACTGCAGCCTTATTCACCATAGCCAAGACAGTGAAGCAACCAAAATGTCCATCAACAGAAGAAAGGATAAAGAAGAAGTGGTCCATGTACACAATGAATACTAGCCATGGAAAACAATGAAACACTGCTCTTTGAGGCACCATAGATGATCTTGGAGATAATCACAGAACATGAGGTAAGTCGGAAAGCAGAAGTCCTATATCCTATGATATCACTTATAGGCGTTATCTAATAACTGACACAAATGAACATATTTCCACAGAGAAAGTCAATCACAGACTTATTAAAAAAAAACTATGCTTATCTAAAAGGAAAGGTGGGGGGAATGGATAAATGAAGATTAGCGTTACCATATGTATACAAATACATATTATATACATATATCAAAAAGACCGACCATATAGCAAGGAAGGTTTACGGGACACTGTGTAATAATTTACAGGGGAAGAGGATCTCTACATAAATAGGTATATAGAATATGTAGATGAACCAGAGTGTGTACACCTTGGACAAGCAACATTCTAACCATTACCCCAATTGAAAAAATTAAAACAACGAACTAGGAGTAATGAGACATAAACTTATGGGGGGTTTTCCTGGCACATTCCATTCAAATTTACAACCTAGGCAAACGACTTCCAGAACGGCTCTGCTGCCCTAGTACCCAGATTTGGGAATGGAGAAATGCTGCATCCTTGTGGCCGTTTCCCACCACAGCAGCTTTAAACCCACTGCAAAAGGTCACTAAATATTCACCAATTGCAGGTCTGTAAATGACACCTGCCCTCCAAAAAATACTGAGGTCGAAAATCGACCAAAAAATTCTAGAGTGCAACCTTCCAAAAAGAAAATTTGAAGAGGTATATTATACTCACACTTTTGTTCTTTTTTCTTTTAACAGAAAAGAAAAAGGCGTGGAAAAATGATGAATTGTAGGAATTTTTACAGACATGTAAACCCAAATTACAAACACCTATCAGCTCACACCAGTCAGAATGGCCATCAACAAATATGCTGCAAACAAGAAATGCTGACGTGATTGTGGAGAAGTGCGTACCCTCGATTCTAAGGGGGACGTGGTAAGAGCCACTAATGACAGCACAATTGAGGTGCCTTGAAAAGGTAAACGTTGAGCTACCATACCAGTCAATCAATCATAACCACTGCTGGGTCTATCACCTGAGAAAATGAAAATCACAAATCACAGGCTGGCAATCCTGCCCTCCAGCAATATTTACCATAGGCAACACTTGGAAGCAAGGAAAATGTCCATCAACAGAGGAATGCACCAAGAAGAAGTGGTCCATGTACACAATGGAATATTAGCCATGGAAAACACTGAAGCGCTGCTCTTTGAGGCACCACAGATGAGCCTGGAGATAATCACAAAACATGAAGTAGGTCGGAAAGCAAAAGACCTATAGCCTATATAATCACTTATGGCCTTATCTAATAACTGACACAGATGAACATATTTCCAAAGAGAAAGACACTCACAGGCTTAGAAAACAAAACAAACTATGCTCATCTAAAAGGAAAGGAGGGGGGAAATTGAGAAATGAGGATTAGTGTTACTATACATATACAAATACATATTATATACATGTATCAAAAAGACCGAACATATAGCAAGGGAGGTCGATGGAACACTGTAATATTTTACATGGGAAGAGGATCTGTACATTAATAGACATACATAATGTACAAATGGACCAGATGGTGTACACCCAGGACAAACAATATTCTAAACTTTACCCAGATTAAAAAAATTTTAAAAACCAAGAAGAAGTAATGAGACATAAACTTATGGGGATTTCTCCTGGCAAATTCCATTCTAATTTATAACCTAGGACAATGACTTCCAGAAGGGCTCTGCTGCCCTAGTACCCAGATTGGGGAATGGAGAAAAGCTACCTCCTTGTGGACGTTTCCCACAACAGCAGCTTTGAACCCACTGCAAAAGGTCACTAAATTTTCACCAACTTGCAGTTCTGTAAATGACACCTGCCCTCCAAAAAATTTCTGGGGTCAAAAATCGACCAAAAAATTCAAAAGAGGGCAACCTTCGAAGAAGTCAATTTCAAGAGCTCTATTATACTTACGTTTTTTTCTTTTAAAGAGAAAAGAAAAAGGCGTAGGAATATGATGAATTTAAAAATTTTAATGTCATGCATACCCATATTACAAAAACCTATCAGCTCACAGCAATCAGAATGGCCATTAGGAAAAATGCTGCCAAAAATAAACGGTGAAGGGAGTGTGGAGAAATGCGTACCCTCGGTTGTAAGGGGGGGCATGTAAAGAGCCACTAATGAAAACACAACGTAGGTGCTTTGAAAAGGGAAACATTGAGCTACCAGTCAATCAATCACAACCACTGCTTGGCCTATCACCTGAGAAAATGAGAATCAAAAATCACAGGCTGGCAAACCTGTACGCCAGCAATATTTACCATAGCCAGCACTTGGAAGCAATGAAAATGTCCATCAACCGAGGAATGCACCAAGAAGAAGTGGTCCACGTACACAATGGAATATTACTCTAATAATAAATATAAATTGAATTAAAAACAAACAAAAGCAAGGAGACATCAACATTTGTGGGTTTATCCGGGCACATTGCACTCTAATTTATAACCGAAGAACACCACTGGCCGGTAGGTCTGTTTCCCTAGTACCAGCATGGGGAACGTAGAAAGGCTGCCGCTCTCTGGCCATTACCTGCAAAAGCAGGTTTAAAGCCTGAGCTAATGGTCACTTCATATGAACAAGTACTTCAGGGCTGTAAATGAAACCTGCCCTCAAAATGTCTTGAGGGAGATAATGGCCAAAATATTTCAAATGGTGACACATACTTTAAGAAAACACTTTGAAGAAATAAGCTCTAATCACAGCTGGAAAAATTAAAAGGACATGTCTTAAAGCTCAATTTCAACACATTATGAGACACATGCAAATTCAACCACAAAGAGGTATCAGCTCACACCACTCAGAATAACCATCAGCAAAAACTACAAAGAATAAATGCTGAAGGTGCTGGGAAGAAATACATACCCTCCACTTTAAGTGGGACGTAACCTGGAAAGAGCCACTAAGGAGAACAGAATAGAGGTGCCTTTAAAAGGTAACCATTGAGCTACCATATGATCTAGCAGACCTATGCCTAGACCTATAAACGAAGAAGAGAGAATTGGAAGGACACAGGCACGCAAATCTACATTGCATAGTATTACAATAGCCAAGATATGGAAGTAACCAAAAAGTCCACCGACAGATGGGTGGACAAAGAAGTACTGCTACCTGTACAGATGGAGTAAGAGCTAGTGAAAAAATGAAACAATGCCATTTGCAGCACCATAGATGAGTCTAGAAGTAATCACGCAACTTGGAGTAAGTGAGAAAGCGAAAGACACATATCCTATCATATCACATATAGGTGTTACCTAAAAAATGATACAAACAAAGATATTTCCACAGAGAAACACTATCATAGATTCATTAAAAAAACTTATGGTTCACCAAATGGAAAGGTGTGAGGATTGGATACATTACCATATTGAGGTTAACAGAGAGATACAAACACATGTGAAATATATAATCACCAAAGACCTACGCAATACCAAGAGAAGACTACTCAACATTGTGTCATAACCTACATGGGAAAAGGATCCGAAGAATAGATATATGCATATGTGTGAAAGAACCACATCTTGCACACCTAGAACAAACAAAACATTGTAATCAAGTTTGCTGTGATAAAAAATAAAAATTAAGTTCAAAATACCAACAAGAAGTAATGAGACATAAACTTAAAGGGCTTTTTCCTCGCACATTCCATTCTAATTTACAACCTAGAACACCACTTCCAGTAAGGCTCTGTTGCCCTAGAAACCAGATTTGGTAAAGGAGAAATGCTGCCGCCTTGTGGCCGATTCCCGCAAGAGCAGCTTTTAACCCACAGCTAATGGTCACTTACCATTCACAAGGACTCAGGGCTGTAAAGGACACCTGCCCTCAAAATTGTGCTGAGGTAGGGAATGGATACAAAAAATTCAAAACAGGCCAAATTTTCAAGAAGATAGTATGAAGAGGTAAGTTTTACTCACTCTCTTTTTAAAGAAAGGAAAATGGATAAAAGCTCCACCTCAGGAAGTATTAGACTCATGCAATCTAATCTACAAAAAGTTTTCAACTCACACCAGTCGACTGACCATTGGCAAAAAGTCTACAAACAATAAATGCTGAAGAGGTTTTAGAGAACTGTGTACCCTCTAGCTGCTGGTGAGATGCAAAAGGGTTAAACGCTAATAATGAGAACAGAAAGGAGCTGCGTTGAAAAGGAAAAATTGAGGTACCATTCAATCCAGCAGGCGCACCAATGGGCCTCTCACCTGAGAAGACCAGAATGAAGAAGACCCGGGCTGCAAAAGCTGCACTGCAGCCTTATTCACCATAGCCAAGACAGTGAAGCAACCAAAATGTCCATCAACAGATGAAAGGATAAAGAAGAAGTGGTCCATGTACACAATGAATACTAGCCATGGAAAACAATGAAACACTGCTCTTTGAGGCACCATAGATGATCTTGGAGATAATCACAGAACATGAGGTAAGTCGGAAAGCAGAAGTCCTATATCCTATGATATCACTTATAGGCGTTATCTAATAACTGACACAAATGAACATATTTCCACAGAGAAAGTCAATCACAGACTTATTAAAAAAAAACTATGCTTATCTAAAAGGAAAGGTGGGGGGAATGGATAAATGAAGATTAGCGTTACCATATGTATACAAATACATATTATATACATATATCAAAAAGACCGACCATATAGCAAGGAAGGTTTACGGGACACTGTGTAATAATTTACAGGGGAAGAGGATCTCTACATAAATAGGTATATAGAATATGTAGATGAACCAGAGTGTGTACACCTTGGACAAGCAACATTCTAACCATTACCCCAATTGAAAAAATTAAAACAACGAACTAGGAGTAATGAGACATAAACTTATGGGGGGTTTTCCTGGCACATTCCATTCAAATTTACAACCTAGGCAAACGACTTCCAGAACGGCTCTGCTGCCCTAGTACCCAGATTTGGGAATGGAGAAATGCTGCATCCTTGTGGCCGTTTCCCACCACAGCAGCTTTAAACCCACTGCAAAAGGTCACTAAATATTCACCAATTGCAGGTCTGTAAATGACACCTGCCCTCCAAAAAATACTGAGGTCGAAAATCGACCAAAAAATTCTAGAGTGCAACCTTCCAAAAAGAAAATTTGAAGAGGTATATTATACTCACACTTTTGTTCTTTTTTCTTTTAACAGAAAAGAAAAAGGCGTGGAAAAATGATGAATTGTAGGAATTTTTACAGACATGTAAACCCAAATTACAAACACCTATCAGCTCACACCAGTCAGAATGGCCATCAACAAATATGCTGCAAACAAGAAATGCTGACGTGATTGTGGAGAAGTGCGTACCCTCGATTCTAAGGGGGACGTGGTAAGAGCCACTAATGACAGCACAATTGAGGTGCCTTGAAAAGGTAAACGTTGAGCTACCATACCAGTCAATCAATCATAACCACTGCTGGGTCTATCACCTGAGAAAATGAAAATCACAAATCACAGGCTGGCAATCCTGCCCTCCAGCAATATTTACCATAGGCAACACTTGGAAGCAAGGAAAATGTCCATCAACAGAGGAATGCACCAAGAAGAAGTGGTCCATGTACACAATGGAATATTAGCCATGGAAAACACTGAAGCGCTGCTCTTTGAGGCACCACAGATGAGCCTGGAGATAATCACAAAACATGAAGTAGGTCGGAAAGCAAAAGACCTATAGCCTATATAATCACTTATGGCCTTATCTAATAACTGACACAGATGAACATATTTCCAAAGAGAAAGACACTCACAGGCTTAGAAAACAAAACAAACTATGCTCATCTAAAAGGAAAGGAGGGGGGAAATTGAGAAATGAGGATTAGTGTTACTATACATATACAAATACATATTATATACATGTATCAAAAAGACCGAACATATAGCAAGGGAGGTCGATGGAACACTGTAATATTTTACATGGGAAGAGGATCTGTACATTAATAGACATACATAATGTACAAATGGACCAGATGGTGTACACCCAGGACAAACAATATTCTAAACTTTACCCAGATTAAAAAAATTTTAAAAACCAAGAAGAAGTAATGAGACATAAACTTATGGGGATTTCTCCTGGCAAATTCCATTCTAATTTATAACCTAGGACAATGACTTCCAGAAGGGCTCTGCTGCCCTAGTACCCAGATTGGGGAATGGAGAAAAGCTACCTCCTTGTGGACGTTTCCCACAACAGCAGCTTTGAACCCACTGCAAAAGGTCACTAAATTTTCACCAACTTGCAGTTCTGTAAATGACACCTGCCCTCCAAAAAATTTCTGGGGTCAAAAATCGACCAAAAAATTCAAAAGAGGGCAACCTTCGAAGAAGTCAATTTCAAGAGCTCTATTATACTTACGGTTTTTTTCTTTTAAGAGAAAAGAAAAAGGCGTAGGAATATGATGAATTTAAAAATTTTAATGTCATGCATACCCATATTACAAAAACCTATCAGCTCACAGCAATCAGAATGGCCATTAGGAAAAATGCTGCCAAAAATAAACGGTGAAGGGAGTGTGGAGAAATGCGTACCCTCGGTTGTAAGGGGGGGCATGTAAAGAGCCACTAATGAAAACACAACGTAGGTGCTTTGAAAAGGGAAACATTGAGCTACCAGTCAATCAATCACAACCACTGCTTGGCCTATCACCTGAGAAAATGAGAATCAAAAATCACAGGCTGGCAAACCTGTACGCCAGCAATATTTACCATAGCCAGCACTTGGAAGCAATGAAAATGTCCATCAACCGAGGAATGCACCAAGAAGAAGTGGTCCACGTACACAATGGAATATTACTCTAATAATAAATATAAATTGAATTAAAAACAAACAAAAGCAAGGAGACATCAACATTTGTGGGTTTATCCGGGCACATTGCACTCTAATTTATAACCGAAGAACACCACTGGCCGGTAGGTCTGTTTCCCTAGTACCAGCATGGGGAACGTAGAAAGGCTGCCGCTCTCTGGCCATTACCTGCAAAAGCAGGTTTAAAGCCTGAGCTAATGGTCACTTCATATGAACAAGTACTTCAGGGCTGTAAATGAAACCTGCCCTCAAAATGTCTTGAGGGAGATAATGGCCAAAATATTTCAAATGGTGACACATACTTTAAGAAAACACTTTGAAGAAATAAGCTCTAATCACAGCTGGAAAAATTAAAAGGACATGTCTTAAAGCTCAATTTCAACACATTATGAGACACATGCAAATTCAACCACAAAGAGGTATCAGCTCACACCACTCAGAATAACCATCAGCAAAAACTACAAAGAATAAATGCTGAAGGTGCTGGGAAGAAATACATACCCTCCACTTTAAGTGGGACGTAACCTGGAAAGAGCCACTAAGGAGAACAGAATAGAGGTGCCTTTAAAAGGTAACCATTGAGCTACCATATGATCTAGCAGACCTATGCCTAGACCTATAAACGAAGAAGAGAGAATTGGAAGGACACAGGCACGCAAATCTACATTGCATAGTATTACAATAGCCAAGATATGGAAGTAACCAAAAAGTCCACCGACAGATGGGTGGACAAAGAAGTACTGCTACCTGTACAGATGGAGTAAGAGCTAGTGAAAAAATGAAACAATGCCATTTGCAGCACCATAGATGAGTCTAGAAGTAATCACGCAACTTGGAGTAAGTGAGAAAGCGAAAGACACATATCCTATCATATCACATATAGGTGTTACCTAAAAAATGATACAAACAAAGATATTTCCACAGAGAAACACTATCATAGATTCATTAAAAAAACTTATGGTTCACCAAATGGAAAGGTGTGAGGATTGGATACATTACCATATTGAGGTTAACAGAGAGATACAAACACATGTGAAATATATAATCACCAAAGACCTACGCAATACCAAGAGAAGACTACTCAACATTGTGTCATAACCTACATGGGAAAAGGATCCGAAGAATAGATATATGCATATGTGTGAAAGAACCACATCTTGCACACCTAGAACAAACAAAACATTGTAATCAAGTTTGCTGTGATAAAAAATAAAAATTAAGTTCAAAATACCAACAAGAAGTAATGAGACATAAACTTAAAGGGCTTTTTCCTCGCACATTCCATTCTAATTTACAACCTAGAACACCACTTCCAGTAAGGCTCTGTTGCCCTAGAAACCAGATTTGGTAAAGGAGAAATGCTGCCGCCTTGTGGCCGATTCCCGCAAGAGCAGCTTTTAACCCACAGCTAATGGTCACTTACCATTCACAAGGACTCAGGGCTGTAAAGGACACCTGCCCTCAAAATTGTGCTGAGGTAGGGAATGGATACAAAAAATTCAAAACAGGCCAAATTTTCAAGAAGATAGTATGAAGAGGTAAGTTTTACTCACTCTCTTTTTAAAGAAAGGAAAATGGATAAAAGCTCCACCTCAGGAAGTATTAGACTCATGCAATCTAATCTACAAAAAGTTTTCAACTCACACCAGTCGACTGACCATTGGCAAAAAGTCTACAAACAATAAATGCTGAAGAGGTTTTAGAGAACTGTGTACCCTCTAGCTGCTGGTGAGATGCAAAAGGGTTAAACGCTAATAATGAGAACAGAAAGGAGCTGCGTTGAAAAGGAAAAATTGAGGTACCATTCAATCCAGCAGGCGCACCAATGGGCCTCTCACCTGAGAAGACCAGAATGAAGAAGACCCGGGCTGCAAAAGCTGCACTGCAGCCTTATTCACCATAGACAAGACAGTGAAGCAACCAAAATGTCCATCAACAGATGAAAGGATAAAGAAGAAGTGGTCCATGTACACAATGAATACTAGCCATGGAAAACAATGAAACACTGCTCTTTGAGGCACCATAGATGATCTTGGAGATAATCACAGAACATGAGGTAAGTCGGAAAGCAAAAGTCCTATATCCTATGATATCACTTATAGGCGTTATCTAATAACTGACACAAATGAACATATTTCCACAGAGAAAGTCAATCACAGACTTATTAAAAAAAAACTATGCTTATCTAAAAGGAAAGGTGGGGGGAATGGATAAATGAAGATTAGCGTTACCATATGTATACAAATACATATTATATACATATATCAAAAAGACCGACCATATAGCAAGGAAGGTTTACGGGACACTGTGTAATAATTTACAGGGGAAGAGGATCTCTACATAAATAGGTATATAGAATATGTAGATGAACCAGAGTGTGTACACCTTGGACAAGCAACATTCTAACCATTACCCCAATTGAAAAAATTAAAACAACGAACTAGGAGTAATGAGACATAAACTTATGGGGGGTTTTCCTGGCACATTCCATTCAAATTTACAACCTAGGCAAACGACTTCCAGAACGGCTCTGCTGCCCTAGTACCCAGATTTGGGAATGGAGAAATGCTGCATCCTTGTGGCCATTTCCCACCACAGCAGCTTTAAACCCACTGCAAAAGGTCACTAAATATTCACCAATTGCAGGTCTGTAAATGACACCTGCCCTCCAAAAAATACTGAGGTCGAAAATCGACCAAAAAATTCTAGAGTGCAGCCTTCCAAAAAGAAAATTTGAAGAGGTATATTATACTCACACTTTTGTTCTTTTTTCTTTAAACAGAAAAGAAAAAGGCGTGGAAAAATGATGAATTGTAGGAATTTTTACAGACATGTAAACCCAAATTACAAACACCTATCAGCTCACACCAGTCAGAATGGCCATCAACAAATATGCTGCAAACAAGAAATGCTGACGTGATTGTGGAGAAGTGCGTACCCTCGATTCTAAGGGGGACGTGGTAAGAGCCACTAATGACAGCACAATTGAGGTGCCTTGAAAAGGTAAACGTTGAGCTACCATACCAGTCAATCAATCATAACCACTGCTGGGTCTATCACCTGAGAAAATGAAAATCAAAAATCACAGGCTGGCAATCCTGCCCTCCAGCAATATTTACCATAGGCAACACTTGGAAGCAAGGAAAATGTCCATCAACAGAGGAATGCACCAAGAAGAAGTGGTCCATGTACACAATGGAATATTAGCCATGGAAAACACTGAAGCGCTGCTCTTTGAGGCACCACAGATGAGCCTGGAGATAATCACAAAACATGAAGTAGGACGGAAAGCAAAAGACTTATAGCCTATAATATCACTTATGGTATTAACTAATAACTGACACAGATGAACATATTTCCAAAGAGAAAGACACTCACAGGCTTAGAAAACAAAACAAACTATGCTCATCTAAAAGGAAAGGAGGGGGGAAATTGAGAAATGAGGATTAGTGTTACTATACATATACAAATACATATTATATACATGTATCAAAAAGACCGAACATATAGCAAGGGAGGTCGATGGAACACTGTAATATTTTACATGGGAAGAGGATCTGTACATTAATAGACATACATAATGTACAAAAGGACCAGATGGTGTACACCTAGGACAAACAATATTCTAAACTTTACCCAGATTAAAAAAATTTTAAAAACCAAGAAGAAGTAATGAGACATAAACTTATGGGGATTTCTCCTGGCAAATTCCATTCTAATTTA
This sequence comes from Balaenoptera borealis, assembly GCF_965194805.1. Classification (NCBI taxonomy): domain Eukaryota; kingdom Metazoa; phylum Chordata; class Mammalia; order Artiodactyla; family Balaenopteridae; genus Balaenoptera; species Balaenoptera borealis. Next base: position 63,804 of record NW_028123464.1, read on the forward strand.
TAACCTAGGACAATGACTTCCAGAAGGGCTCTGCTGCCCTAGTACCCAGATTGGGGAATGGAGAAAAGCTACCTCCTTGTGGACGTTTCCCACAACAGCAGCTTTGAACCCACTGCAAAAGGTCACTAAATTTTCACCAACTTGCAGTTCTGTAAATGACACCTGCCCTCCAAAAAATTTCTGGGGTCAAAAATCGACCAAAAAATTCAAAAGAGGGCAACCTTCGAAGAAGTCAATTTCAAGAGCTCTATTATACTTACGGTTTTTTTCTTTTAAGAGAAAAGAAAAAGGCGTAGGAATATGATGAATTTAAAAATTTTAATGTCATGCATACCCATATTACAAAAACCTATCAGCTCACAGCAATCAGAATGGCCATTAGGAAAAATGCTGCCAAAAATAAACGGTGAAGGGAGTGTGGAGAAATGCGTACCCTCGGTTGTAAGGGGGGGCATGTAAAGAGCCACTAATGAAAACACAACGTAGGTGCTTTGAAAAGGGAAACATTGAGCTACCAGTCAATCAATCACAACCACTGCTTGGCCTATCACCTGAGAAAATGAGAATCAAAAATCACAGGCTGGCAAACCTGTACGCCAGCAATATTTACCATAGCCAGCACTTGGAAGCAATGAAAATGTCCATCAACCGAGGAATGCACCAAGAAGAAGTGGTCCACGTACACAATGGAATATTACTCTAATAATAAATATAAATTAAATTAAAAACAAACAAAAGCAAGGAGACATCAACATTTGTGGGTTTATCCGGGCACATTGCACTCTAATTTATAACCGAAGAACACCACTGGCCGGTAGGTCTGTTTCCCTAGTACCAGCATGGGGAACGTAGAAAGGCTGCCGCTCTCTGGCCATTACCTGCAAAAGCAGGTTTAAAGCCTGAGCTAATGGTCACTTCATATGAACAAGTACTTCAGGGCTGTAAATGAAACCTGCCCTCAAAATGTCTTGAGGGAGATAATGGCCAAAATATTTCAAATGGTGACACATACTTTAAGAAAACACTTTGAAGAAATAAGCTCTAATCACAGCTGGAAAAATTAAAAGGACATGTCTTAAAGCTCAATTTCAACACATTATGAGACACATGCAAATTCAACCACAAAGAGGTATCAGCTCACACCACTCAGAATAACCATCAGCAAAAACTACAAAGAATAAATGCTGAAGGTGCTGGGAAGAAATACATACCCTCCACTTTAAGTGGGACGTAACCTGGAAAGAGCCACTAAGGAGAACAGAATAGAGGTGCCTTTAAAAGGTAACCATTGAGCTACCATATGATCTAGCAGACCTATGCCTAGACCTATAAACGAAGAAGAGAGAATTGGAAGGACACAGGCACGCAAATCTACATTGCATAGTATTACAATAGCCAAGATATGGAAGTAACCAAAAAGTCCACCGACAGATGGGTGGACAAAGAAGTACTGCTACCTGTACAGATGGAATAAGAGCTAGTGAAAAAATGAAACAATGCCATTTGCAGCACCATAGATGAGTCTAGAAGTAATCACGCAACTTGGAGTAAGTGAGAAAGCGAAAGACACATATCCTATCATATCACATATAGGTGTTACCTAAAAAATGATACAAACAAAGATATTTCCACAGAGAAACACTATCATAGATTCATTAAAAAAACTTATGGTTCACCAAATGGAAAGGTGTGAGGATTGGATACATTACCATATTGAGGTTAACAGAGAGATACAAACACATGTGAAATATATAATCACCAAAGACCTACGCAATACCAAGAGAAGACTACTCAACATTGTGTCATAACCTACATGGGAAAAGGATCCGAAGAATAGATATATGCATATGTGTGAAAGAACCACATCTTGCACACCTAGAACAAACAAAACATTGTAATCAAGTTTGCTGTGATAAAAAATAAAAATTAAGTTCAAAATACCAACAAGAAGTAATGAGACATAAACTTAAAGGGCTTTTTCCTCGCACATTCCATTCTAATTTACAACCTAGAACACCACTTCCAGTAAGGCTCTGTTGCCCTAGAAACCAGATTTGGTAAAGGAGAAATGCTGCCGCCTTGTGGCCGATTCCCGCAAGAGCAGCTTTTAACCCACAGCTAATGGTCACTTACCATTCACAAGGACTCAGGGCTGTAAAGGACACCTGCCCTCAAAATTGTGCTGAGGTAGGGAATGGATACAAAAAATTCAAAACAGGCCAAATTTTCAAGAAGATAGTATGAAGAGGTAAGTTTTACTCACTCTCTTTTTAAAGAAAGGAAAATGGATAAAAGCTCCACCTCAGGAAGTATTAGACTCATGCAATCTAATCTACAAAAAGTTTTCAACTCACACCAGTCGACTGACCATTGGCAAAAAGTCTACAAACAATAAATGCTGAAGAGGTTTTAGAGAACTGTGTACCCTCTAGCTGCTGGTGAGATGCAAAAGGGTTAAACGCTAATAATGAGAACAGAAAGGAGCTGCGTTGAAAAGGAAAAATTGAGGTACCATTCAATCCAGCAGGCGCACCAATGGGCCTCTCACCTGAGAAGACCAGAATGAAGAAGACCCGGGCTGCAAAAGCTGCACTGCAGCCTTATTCACCATAGACAAGACAGTGAAGCAACCAAAATGTCCATCAACAGATGAAAGGATAAAGAAGAAGTGGTCCATGTACACAATGAATACTAGCCATGGAAAACAATGAAACACTGCTCTTTGAGGCACCATAGATGATCTTGGAGATAATCACAGAACATGAGGTAAGTCGGAAAGCAAAAGTCCTATATCCTATGATATCACTTATAGGCGTTATCTAATAACTGACACAAATGAACATATTTCCACAGAGAAAGTCAATCACAGACTTATTAAAAAAAAACTATGCTTATCTAAAAGGAAAGGTGGGGGGAATGGATAAATGAAGATTAGCGTTACCATATGTATACAAATACATATTATATACATATATCAAAAAGACCGACCATATAGCAAGGAAGGTTTACAGAACACTCTGTAATAATTTACAGGGGAAGAGGATCTCTACATAAATAGGTATATAGAATATGTAGATGAACCAGAGTGTGTACACCTTGGACAAGCAACATTCTAACCATTACCCCAATTGAAAAAATTAAAACAACGAACTAGGAGTAATGAGACATAAACTTATGGGGGGTTTTCCTGGCACATTCCATTCAAATTTACAACCTAGGCAAACGACTTCCAGAACGGCTCTGCTGCCCTAGTACCCAGATTTGGGAATGGAGAAATGCTGCATCCTTGTGGCCGTTTCCCACCACAGCAGCTTTAAACCCACTGCAAAAGGTCACTAAATATTCACCAATTGCAGGTCTGTAAATGACACCTGCCCTCCAAAAAATACTGAGGTCGAAAATCGACCAAAAAATTCTAGAGTGCAACCTTCCAAAAAGAAAATTTGAAGAGGTATATTATACTCACACTTTTGTTCTTTTTTCTTTTAACAGAAAAGAAAAAGGCGTGGAAAAATGATGAATTGTAGGAATTTTTACAGACATGTAAACCCAAATTACAAACACCTATCAGCTCACACCAGTCAGAATGGCCATCAACAAATATGCTGCAAACAAGAAATGCTGACGTGATTGTGGAGAAGTGCGTACCCTCGATTCTAAGGGGGACGTGGTAAGAGCCACTAATGACAGCACAATTGAGGTGCCTTGAAAAGGTAAACGTTGAGCTACCATACCAGTCAATCAATCATAACCACTGCTGGGTCTATCACCTGAGAAAATGAAAATCAAAAATCACAGGCTGGCAATCCTGCCCTCCAGCAATATTTACCATAGGCAACACTTGGAAGCAAGGAAAATGTCCATCAACAGAGGAATGCACCAAGAAGAAGTGGTCCATGTACACAATGGAATATTAGCCATGGAAAACACTGAAGCGCTGCTCTTTGAGGCACCACAGATGAGCCTGGAGATAATCACAAAACATGAAGTAGGTCGGAAAGCAAAAGACCTATAGCCTATAATATCACTTATGGTATTAACTAATAACTGACACAGATGAACATATTTCCAAAGAGAAAGACACTCACAGGCTTAGAAAACAAAACAAACTATGCTCATCTAAAAGGAAAGGAGGGGGGAAATTGAGAAATGAGGATTAGTGTTACTATACATATACAAATACATATTATATACATGTATCAAAAAGACAGAACATATAGCAAGGGAGGTCGATGGAACACTGTAATATTTTACATGGGAAGAGGATCTGTACATTAATAGACATACATAATGTACAAATGGACCAGATGGTGTACACCTAGGACAAACAATATTCTAAACTTTACCCAGATTAAAAAAATTTTAAAAACCAAGAAGAAGTAATGAGACATAAACTTATGGGGATTTCTCCTGGCAAATTCCATTCTAATTTATAACCTAGGACAATGACTTCCAGAAGGGCTCTGCTGCCCTAGTACCCAGATTGGGGAATGGAGAAAAGCTACCTCCTTGTGGACGTTTCCCACAACAGCAGCTTTGAACCCACTGCAAAAGGTCACTAAATTTTCACCAACTTGCAGTTCTGTAAATGACACCTGCCCTCCAAAAAATTTCTGGGGTGAAAAATCGACCAAAAAATTCAAAAGAGGGCAACCTTCGAAGAAGTCAATTTCAAGAGCTGTATTATACTTACGGTTTTTTTCTTTTAAGAGAAAAGAAAAAGGCGTAGGAATATGATGAATTTAAAAATTTTAATGTCATGCATACCCATATTACAAAAACCTATCAGCTCACAGCAATCAGAATGGCCATTAGGAAAAATGCTGCCAAAAATAAACGGTGAAGGGAGTGTGGAGAAATGCGTACCCTCGGTTGTAAGGGGGGGCATGTAAAGAGCCACTAATGAAAACACAACGTAGGTGCTTTGAAAAGGGAAACATTGAGCTACCAGTCAATCAATCACAACCACTGCTTGGCCTATCACCTGAGAAAATGAGAATCAAAAATCACAGGCTGGCAAACCTGTACGCCAGCAATATTTACCATAGCCAGCACTTGGAAGCAATGAAAATGTCCATCAACCGAGGAATGCACCAAGAAGAAGTGGTCCACGTACACAATGGAATATTACTCTAATAATAAATATAAATTGAATTAAAAACAAACAAAAGCAAGGAGACATCAACATTTGTGGGTTTATCCGGGCACATTGCACTCTAATTTATAACCGAAGAACACCACTGGCCGGTAGGTCTGTTTCCCTAGTACCAGCATGGGGAACGTAGAAAGGCTGCCGCTCTCTGGCCATTACCTGCAAAAGCAGGTTTAAAGCCTGAGCTAATGGTCACTTCATATGAACAAGTACTTCAGGGCTGTAAATGAAACCTGCCCTCAAAATGTCTTGAGGGAGATAATGGCCAAAATATTTCAAATGGTGACACATACTTTAAGAAAACACTTTGAAGAAATAAGCTCTAATCACAGCTGGAAAAATTAAAAGGACATGTCTTAAAGCTCAATTTCAACACATTATGAGACACATGCAAATTCAACCACAAAGAGGTATCAGCTCACACCACTCAGAATAACCATCAGCAAAAACTACAAAGAATAAATGCTGAAGGTGCTGGGAAGAAATACATACCCTCCACTTTAAGTGGGACGTAACCTGGAAAGAGCCACTAAGGAGAACAGAATAGAGGTGCCTTTAAAAGGTAACCATTGAGCTACCATATGATCTAGCAGACCTATGCCTAGACCTATAAACGAAGAAGAGAGAATTGGAAGGACACAGGCACGCAAATCTACATTGCATAGTATTACAATAGCCAAGATATGGAAGTAACCAAAAAGTCCACCGACAGATGGGTGGACAAAGAAGTACTGCTACCTGTACAGATGGAATAAGAGCTAGTGAAAAAATGAAACAATGCCATTTGCAGCACCATAGATGAGTCTAGAAGTAATCACGCAACTTGGAGTAAGTGAGAAAGCGAAAGACACATATCCTATCATATCACATATAGGTGTTACCTAAAAAATGATACAAACAAAGATATTTCCACAGAGAAACACTATCATAGATTCATTAAAAAAACTTATGGTTCACCAAATGGAAAGGTGTGAGGATTGGATACATTACCATATTGAGGTTAACAGAGAGATACAAACACATGTGAAATATATAATCACCAAAGACCTACGCAATACCAAGAGAAGACTACTCAACATTGTGTCATAACCTACATGGGAAAAGGATCCGAAGAATAGATATATGCATATGTGTGAAAGAACCACATCTTGCACACCTAGAACAAACAAAACATTGTAATCAAGTTTGCTGTGATAAAAAATAAAAATTAAGTTCAAAATACCAACAAGAAGTAATGAGACATAAACTTAAAGGGCTTTTTCCTCGCACATTCCATTCTAATTTACAACCTAGAACACCACTTCCAGTAAGGCTCTGTTGCCCTAGAAACCAGATTTGGTAAAGGAGAAATGCTGCCGCCTTGTGGCCGATTCCCGCAAGAGCAGCTTTTAACCCACAGCTAATGGTCACTTACCATTCACAAGGACTCAGGGCTGTAAAGGACACCTGCCCTCAAAATTGTGCTGAGGTAGGGAATGGATACAAAAAATTCAAAACAGGCCAAATTTTCAAGAAGATAGTATGAAGAGGTAAGTTTTACTCACTCTCTTTTTAAAGAAAGGAAAATGGATAAAAGCTCCACCTCAGGAAGTATTAGACTCATGCAATCTAATCTACAAAAAGTTTTCAACTCACACCAGTCGACTGACCATTGGCAAAAAGTCTACAAACAATAAATGCTGAAGAGGTTTTAGAGAACTGTGTACCCTCTAGCTGCTGGTGAGATGCAAAAGGGTTAAACGCTAATAATGAGAACAGAAAGGAGCTGCGTTGAAAAGGAAAAATTGAGGTACCATTCAATCCAGCAGACGCACCAATGGGCCTCTCACCTGAGAAGACCAGAATGAAGAAGACCCGGGCTGCAAAAGCTGCACTGCAGCCTTATTCACCATAGACAAGACAGTGAAGCAACCAAAATGTCCATCAACAGATGAAAGGATAAAGAAGAAGTGGTCCATGTACACAATGAATACTAGCCATAGAAAACAATGAAACACTGCTCTTTGAGGCACCATAGATGATCTTGGAGATAATCACAGAACATGAGGTAAGTCGGAAAGCAAAAGTCCTATATCCTATGATATCACTTATAGGCGTTATCTAATAACTGACACAAATGAACATATTTCCACAGAGAAAGTCAATCACAGACTTATTAAAAAAAAACTATGCTTATCTAAAAGGAAAGGTGGGGGGAATGGATAAATGAAGATTAGCGTTACCATATGTATACAAATACATATTATATACATATATCAAAAAGACCGACCATATAGCAAGGAAGGTTTACGGAACACTCTGTAATAATTTACAGGGGAAGAGGATCTCTACATAAATAGGTATATAGAATATGTAGATGAACCAGAGTGTGTACACCTTGGACAAGCAACATTCTAACCATTACCCCAATTGAAAAAATTAAAACAACGAACTAGGAGTAATGAGACATAAACTTATGGGGGGTTTTCCTGGCACATTCCATTCAAATTTACAACCTAGGCAAACGACTTCCAGAACGGCTCTGCTGCCCTAGTACCCAGATTTGGGAATGGAGAAATGCTGCATCCTTGTGGCCGTTTCCCACCACAGCAGCTTTAAACCCACTGCAAAAGGTCACTAAATATTCACCAATTGCAGGTCTGTAAATGACACCTGCCCTCCAAAAAATACTGAGGTCGAAAATCGACCAAAAAATTCTAGAGTGCAACCTTCCAAAAAGAAAATTTGAAGAGGTATATTATACTCACACTTTTGTTCTTTTTTCTTTTAACAGAAAAGAAAAAGTCGTGGAAAAATGATGAATTGTAGGAATTTTTACAGACATGTAAACCCAAATTACAAACACCTATCAGCTCACACCAGTCAGAATGGCCATCAACAAATATGCTGCAAACAAGAAATGCTGACGTGATTGTGGAGAAGTGCGTACCCTCGATTCTAAGGGGGACGTGGTAAGAGCCACTAATGACAGCACAATTGAGGTGCCTTGAAAAGGTAAACGTTGAGCTACCATACCAGTCAATCAATCATAACCACTGCTGGGTCTATCACCTGAGAAAATGAAAATCAAAAATCACAGGCTGGCAATCCTGCCCTCCAGCAATATTTACCATAGGCAACACTTGGAAGCAAGGAAAATGTCCATCAACAGAGGAATGCACCAAGAAGAAGTGGTCCATGTACACAATGGAATATTAGCCATGGAAAACACTGAAGCGCTGCTCTTTGAGGCACCACAGATGAGCCTGGAGATAATCACAAAACATGAAGTAGGTCGGAAAGCAAAAGACCTATAGCCTATAATATCACTTATGGTATTAACTAATAACTGACACAGATGAACATATTTCCAAAGAGAAAGACACTCACAGGCTTAGAAAACAAAACAAACTATGCTCATCTAAAAGGAAAGGAGGGGGGAAATTGAGAAATGAGGATTAGTGTTACTATACATATACAAATACATATTATATACATGTATCAAAAAGACCGAACATATAGCAAGGGAGGTCGATGGAACACTGTAATATTTTACATGGGAAGAGGATCTGTACATTAATAGACATACATAATGTACAAAAGGACCAGATGGTGTACACCTAGGACAAACAATATTCTAAACTTTACCCAGATTAAAAAAATTTTAAAAACCAAGAAGAAGTAATGAGACATAAACTTATGGGGATTTCTCCTGGCAAATTCCATTCTAATTTATAACCTAGGACAATGACTTCCAGAAGGGCTCTGCTGCCCTAGTACCCAGATTGGGGAATGGAGAAAAGCTACCTCCTTGTGGACGTTTCCCACAACAGCAGCTTTGAACCCACTGCAAAAGGTCACTAAATTTTCACCAACTTGCAGTTCTGTAAATGACACCTGCCCTCCAAAAAATTTCTGGGGTCAAAAATCGACCAAAAAATTCAAAAGAGGGCAACCTTCGAAGAAGTCAATTTCAAGAGCTGTATTATACTTACGGTTTTTTTCTTTTAAGAGAAAAGAAAAAGGCGTAGGAATATGATGAATTTAAAAATTTTAATGTCATGCATACCCATATTACAAAAACCTATCAGCTCACAGCAATCAGAATGGCCATTAGGAAAAATGCTGCCAAAAATAAACGGTGAAGGGAGTGTGGAGAAATGCGTACCCTCGGTTGTAAGGGGGGGCATGTAAAGAGCCACTAATGAAAACACAACGTAGGTGCTTTGAAAAGGGAAACATTGAGCTACCAGTCAATCAATCACAACCACTGCTTGGCCTATCACCTGAGAAAATGAGAATCAAAAATCACAGGCTGGCAAACCTGTACGCCAGCAATATTTACCATAGCCAGCACTTGGAAGCAATGAAAATGTCCATCAACCGAGGAATGCACCAAGAAGAAGTGGTCCACGTACACAATGGAATATTACTCTAATAATAAATATAAATTAAATTAAAAACAAACAAAAGCAAGGAGACATCAACATTTGTGGGTTTATCCGGGCACATTGCACTCTAATTTATAACCGAAGAACACCACTGGCCGGTAGGTCTGTTTCCCTAGTACCAGCATGGGGAACGTAGAAAGGCTGCCGCTCTCTGGCCATTACCTGCAAAAGCAGGTTTAAAGCCTGAGCTAATGGTCACTTCATATGAACAAGTACTTCAGGGCTGTAAATGAAACCTGCCCTCAAAATGTCTTGAGGGAGATAATGGCCAAACTATTTCAAATGGTGACACATACTTTAAGAAAACACTTTGAAGAAATAAGCTCTAATCACAGCTGGAAAAATTAAAAGGACATGTCTTAAAGCTCAATTTCAACACATTATGAGACACATGCAAATTCAACCACAAAGAGGTATCAGCTCACACCACTCAGAATAACCATCAGCAAAAACTACAAAGAATAAATGCTGAAGGTGCTGGGAAGAAATACATACCCTCCACTTTAAGTGGGACGTAACCTGGAAAGAGCCACTAAGGAGAACAGAATAGAGGTGCCTTTAAAAGGTAACCATTGAGCTACCATATGATCTAGCAGACCTATGCCTAGACCTATAAACGAAGAAGAGAGAATTGGAAGGACACAGGCACGCAAATCTACATTGCATAGTATTACAATAGCCAAGATATGGAAGTAACCAAAAAGTCCACCGACAGATGGGTGGACAAAGAAGTACTGCTACCTGTACAGATGGAATAAGAGCTAGTGAAAAAATGAAACAATGCCATTTGCAGCACCATAGATGAGTCTAGAAGTAATCACGCAACTTGGAGTAAGTGAGAAAGCGAAAGACACATATCCTATCATATCACATATAGGTGTTACCTAAAAAATGATACAAACAAAGATATTTCCACAGAGAAACACTATCATAGATTCATTAAAAAAACTTATGGTTCACCAAATGGAAAGGTGTGAGGATTGGATACATTACCATATTGAGGTTAACAGAGAGATACAAACACATGTGAAATATATAATCACCAAAGACCTACGCAATACCAAGAGAAGACTACTCAACATTGTGTCATAACCTACATGGGAAAAGGATCCGAAGAATAGATATATGCATATGTGTGAAAGAACCACATCTTGCACACCTAGAACAAACAAAACATTGTAATCAAGTTTGCTGTGATAAGAAATAAAAATTAAGTTCAAAATACCAACAAGAAGTAATGAGACATAAACTTAAAGGGCTTTTTCCTCGCACATTCCATTCTAATTTACAACCTAGAACACCACTTCCAGTAAGGCTCTGTTGCCCTAGAAACCAGATTTGGTAAAGGAGAAATGCTGCCGCCTTGTGGCCGATTCCCGCAAGAGCAGCTTTTAACCCACAGCTAATGGTCACTTACCATTCACAAGGACTCAGGGCTGTAAAGGACACCTGCCCTCAAAATTGTGCTGAGGTAGGGAATGGATACAAAAAATTCAAAACAGGCCAAATTTTCAAGAAGATAGTATGAAGAGGTAAGTTTTACTCACTCTCTTTTTAAAGAAAGGAAAATGGATAAAAGCTCCACCTCAGGAAGTATTAGACTCATGCAATCTAATCTACAAAAAGTTTTCAACTCACACCAGTCGACTGACCATTGGCAAAAAGTCTACAAACAATAAATGCTGAAGAGGTTTTAGAGAACTGTGTACCCTCTAGCTGCTGGTGAGATGCAAAAGGGTTAAACGCTAATAATGAGAACAGAAAGGAGCTGCGTTGAAAAGGAAAAATTGAGGTACCATTCAATCCAGCAGGCGCACCAATGGGCCTCTCACCTGAGAAGACCAGAATGAAGAAGACCCGGGCTGCAAAAACTGCACTGCAGCCTTATTCACCATAGCCAAGACAGTGAAGCAACCAAAATGTCCATCAACAGATGAAAGGATAAAGAAGAAGTGGTCCATGTACACAATGAATACTAGCCATGGAAAACAATGAAACACTGCTCTTTGAGGCACCATAGATGATCTTGGAGATAATCACAGAACATGAGGTAAGTCGGAAAGCAGAAGTCCTATATCCTATGATATCACTTATAGGCGTTATCTAATAACTGACACAAATGAACATATTTCCACAGAGAAAGTCAATCACAGACTTATTAAAAAAAAACTATGCTTACCTAAAAGGAAAGGTGGGGGGAATGGATAAATGAAGATTAGCGTTACCATATGTATACAAATACATATTATATACATATATCAAAAAGACCGACCATATAGCAAGGAAGGTTTACGGAACACTCTGTAATAATTTACAGGGGAAGAGGATCTCTACATAAATAGGTATATAGAATATGTAGATGAACCAGAGTGTGTACACCTTGGACAAGCAACATTCTAACCATTACCCCAATTGAAAAAATTAAAACAACGAACTAGGAGTAATGAGACATAAACTTATGGGGGGTTTTCCTGGCACATTCCATTCAAATTTACAACCTAGGCAAACGACTTCCAGAACGGCTGTGCTGCCCTAGTACCCAGATTTGGGAATGGAGAAATGCTGCATCCTTGTGGCCGTTTCCCACCACAGCAGCTTTAAACCCACTGCAAAAGGTCACTAAATATTCACCAATTGCAGGTCTGTAAATGACACCTGCCCTCCAAAAAATACTGAGGTCGAAAATCGACCAAAAAATTCTAGAGTGCAACCTTCCAAAAAGAAAATTTGAAGAGGTATATTATACTCACACTTTTGTTCTTTTTTCTTTTAACAGAAAAGAAAAAGGCGTGGAAAAATGATGAATTGTAGGAATTTTTACAGACATGTAAACCCAAATTACAAACACCTATCAGCTCACACCAGTCAGAATGGCCATCAACAAATATGCTGCAAACAAGAAATGCTGACGTGATTGTGGAGAAGTGCGTACCCTCGATTCTAAGGGGGACGTGGTAAGAGCCACTAATGAAAGCACAATTGAGGTGCCTTGAAAAGGTAAACGTTGAGCTACCATACCAGTCAATCAATCATAACCACTGCTGGGTCTATCACCTGAGAAAATGAAAATCAAAAATCACAGGCTGGCAATCCTGCCCTCCAGCAATATTTACCATAGGCAACACTTGGAAGCAAGGAAAATGTCCATCAACAGAGGAATGCACCAAGAAGAAGTGGTCCATGTACACAATGGAATATTCGCCACGGAAAACACTGAAGCGCTGCTCTTTGAGGCACCACAGATGAGCCTGGAGATAATCACAAAACATGAAGTAGGTCGGAAAGCAAAAGACCTATAGCCTATAATATCACTTATGGTATTAACTAATAACTGACACAGATGAACATATTTCCAAAGAGAAGGACACTCACAGGCTTAGAAAACAAAACAAACTATGCTCATCTAAAAGGAAAGGAGGGGGGAAATTGAGAAATGAGGATTAGTGTTACTATACATATACAAATACATATTATATACATGTATCAAAAAGACCGAACATATAGCAAGGGAGGTCGATGGAACACTGTAATATTTTACATGGGAAGAGGATCTGTACATTAATAGACATACATAATGTACAAATGGACCAGATGGTGTACACCTAGGACAAACAATATTCTAAACTTTACCCAGATTAAAAAAATTTTAAAAACCAAGAAGAAGTAATGAGAAATAAACTTATGGGGATTTCTCCTGGCAAATTCCATTCTAATTTACAACCTAGGACAATGACTTCCAGAAGGGCTCTGCTGCCCTAGTACCCAGATTGGGGAATGGAGAAAAGCTACCTCCTTGTGGACGTTTCCCACAACAGCAGCTTTGAACCCACTGCAAAAGGTCACTAAATTTTCACCAACTTGCAGTTCTGTAAATGACACCTGCCCTCCAAAAAATTTCTGGGGTCAAAAATCGACCAAAAAATTCAAAAGAGGGCAACCTTCGAAGAAGTCAATTTCAAGAGCTCTATTATACTTACGTTTTTTTCTTTTAAAGAGAAAAGAAAAAGGCGTAGGAATATGATGAATTTAAAAATTTTAATGTCATGCGTACCCATATTACAAAAACCTATCAGCTCACAGCAATCAGAATGGCCATTAGGAAAAATGCTGCCAAAAATAAACGGTGAAGGGAGTGTGGAGAAATGCGTACCCTCGGTTGTAAGGGGGGGCATGTAAAGAGCCACTAATGAAAACACAACGTAGGTGCTTTGAAAAGGGAAACATTGAGCTACCAGTCAATCAATCACAACCACTGCTTGGCCTATCACCTGAGAAAATGAGAATCAAAAATCACAGGCTGGCAAACCTGTACGCCAGCAATATTTACCATAGCCAGCACTTGGAAGCAATGAAAATGTCCATCAACCGAGGAATGCACCAAGAAGAAGTGGTCCACGTACACAATGGAATATTACTCTAATAATAAATATAAATTGAATTAAAAACAAACAAAAGCAAGGAGACATCAACATTTGTGGGTTTATCCGGGCACATTGCACTCTAATTTATAACCGAAGAACACCACTGGCCGGTAGGTCTGTTTCCCTAGTACCAGCATGGGGAACGTAGAAAGGCTGCCGCTCTCTGGCCATTACCTGCAAAAGCAGGTTTAAAGCCTGAGCTAATGGTCACTTCATATGAACAAGTACTTCAGGGCTGTAAATGAAACCTGCCCTCAAAATGTCTTGAGGGAGATAATGGCCAAACTATTTCAAATGGTGACACATACTTTAAGAAAACACTTTGAAGAAATAAGCTCTAATCACAGCTGGAAAAATTAAAAGGACATGTCTTAAAGCTCAATTTCAACACATTATGAGACACATGCAAATTCAACCACAAAGAGGTATCAGCTCACACCACTCAGAATAACCATCAGCAAAAACTACAAAGAATAAATGCTGAAGGTGCTGGGAAGAAATACATACCCTCCACTTTAAGTGGGACGTAACCTGGAAAGAGCCACTAAGGAGAACAGAATAGAGGTGCCTTTAAAAGGTAACCATTGAGCTACCATATGATCTAGCAGACCTATGCCTAGACCTATAAACGAAGAAGAGAGAATTGGAAGGACACAGGCACGCAAATCTACATTGCATAGTATTACAATAGCCAAGATATGGAAGTAACCAAAAAGTCCACCGACAGATGGGTGGACAAAGAAGTACTGCTACCTGTACAGATGGAATAAGAGCTAGTGAAAAAATGAAACAATGCCATTTGCAGCACCATAGATGAGTCTAGAAGTAATCACGCAACTTGGAGTAAGTGAGAAAGCGAAAGACACATATCCTATCATATCACATATAGGTGTTACCTAAAAAATGATACAAACAAAGATATTTCCACAGAGAAACACTATCATAGATTCATTAAAAAAACTTATGGTTCACCAAATGGAAAGGTGTGAGGATTGGATACATTACCATATTGAGGTTAACAGAGAGATACAAACACATGTGAAATATATAATCACCAAAGACCTACGCAATACCAAGAGAAGACTACTCAACATTGTGTCATAACCTACATGGGAAAAGGATCCGAAGAATAGATATATGCATATGTGTGAAAGAACCACATCTTGCACACCTAGAACAAACAAAACATTGTAATCAAGTTTGCTGTGATAAGAAATAAAAATTAAGTTCAAAATACCAACAAGAAGTAATGAGACATAAACTTAAAGGGCTTTTTCCTCGCACATTCCATTCTAATTTACAACCTAGAACACCACTTCCAGTAAGGCTCTGTTGCCCTAGAAACCAGATTTGGTAAAGGAGAAATGCTGCCGCCTTGTGGCCGATTCCCGCAAGAGCAGCTTTTAACCCACAGCTAATGGTCACTTACCATTCACAAGGACTCAGGGCTGTAAAGGACACCTGCCCTCAAAATTGTGCTGAGGTAGGGAATGGATACAAAAAATTCAAAACAGGCCAAATTTTCAAGAAGATAGTATGAAGAGGTAAGTTTTACTCACTCTCTTTTTAAAGAAAGGAAAATGGATAAAAGCTCCACCTCAGGAAGTATTAGACTCATGCAATCTAATCTACAAAAAGTTTTCAACTCACACCAGTCGACTGACCATTGGCAAAAAGTCTACAAACAATAAATGCTGAAGAGGTTTTAGAGAACTGTGTACCCTCTAGCTGCTGGTGAGATGCAAAAGGGTTAAACGCTAATAATGAGAACAGAAAGGAGCTGCGTTGAAAAGGAAAAATTGAGGTACCATTCAATCCAGCAGGCGCACCAATGGGCCTCTCACCTGAGAAGACCAGAATGAAGAAGACCCGGGCTGCAAAAACTGCACTGCAGCCTTATTCACCATAGCCAAGACAGTGAAGCAACCAAAATGTCCATCAACAGATGAAAGGATAAAGAAGAAGTGGTCCATGTACACAATGAATACTAGCCATGGAAAACAATGAAACACTGCTCTTTGAGGCACCATAGATGATCTTGGAGATAATCACAGAACATGAGGTAAGTCGGAAAGCAGAAGTCCTATATCCTATGATATCACTTATAGGCGTTATCTAATAACTGACACAAATGAACATATTTCCACAGAGAAAGTCAATCACAGACTTATTAAAAAAAAACTATGCTTACCTAAAAGGAAAGGTGGGGGGAATGGATAAATGAAGATTAGCGTTACCATATGTATACAAATACATATTATATACATATATCAAAAAGACCGACCATATAGCAAGGAAGGTTTACGGAACACTCTGTAATAATTTACAGGGGAAGAGGATCTCTACATAAATAGGTATATAGAATATGTAGATGAACCAGAGTGTGTACACCTTGGACAAGCAACATTCTAACCATTACCCCAATTGAAAAAATTAAAACAACGAACTAGGAGTAATGAGACATAAACTTATGGGGGGTTTTCCTGGCACATTCCATTCAAATTTACAACCTAGGCAAACGACTTCCAGAACGGCTGTGCTGCCCTAGTACCCAGATTTGGGAATGGAGAAATGCTGCATCCTTGTGGCCGTTTCCCACCACAGCAGCTTTAAACCCACTGCAAAAGGTCACTAAATATTCACCAATTGCAGGTCTGTAAATGACACCTGCCCTCCAAAAAATACTGAGGTCGAAAATCGACCAAAAAATTCTAGAGTGCAACCTTCCAAAAAGAAAATTTGAAGAGGTATATTATACTCACACTTTTGTTCTTTTTTCTTTTAACAGAAAAGAAAAAGGCGTGGAAAAATGATGAATTGTAGGAATTTTTACAGACATGTAAACCCAAATTACAAACACCTATCAGCTCACACCAGTCAGAATGGCCATCAACAAATATGCTGCAAACAAGAAATGCTGACGTGATTGTGGAGAAGTGCGTACCCTCGATTCTAAGGGGGACGTGGTAAGAGCCACTAATGAAAGCACAATTGAGGTGCCTTGAAAAGGTAAACGTTGAGCTACCATACCAGTCAATCAATCATAACCACTGCTGGGTCTATCACCTGAGAAAATGAAAATCAAAAATCACAGGCTGGCAATCCTGCCCTCCAGCAATATTTACCATAGGCAACACTTGGAAGCAAGGAAAATGTCCATCAACAGAGGAATGCACCAAGAAGAAGTGGTCCATGTACACAATGGAATATTCGCCACGGAAAACACTGAAGCGCTGCTCTTTGAGGCACCACAGATGAGCCTGGAGATAATCACAAAACATGAAGTAGGTCGGAAAGCAAAAGACCTATAGCCTATAATATCACTTATGGTATTAACTAATAACTGACACAGATGAACATATTTCCAAAGAGAAGGACACTCACAGGCTTAGAAAACAAAACAAACTATGCTCATCTAAAAGGAAAGGAGGGGGGAAATTGAGAAATGAGGATTAGTGTTACTATACATATACAAATACATATTATATACATGTATCAAAAAGACCGAACATATAGCAAGGGAGGTCGATGGAACACTGTAATATTTTACATGGGAAGAGGATCTGTACATTAATAGACATACATAATGTACAAATGGACCAGATGGTGTACACCTAGGACAAACAATATTCTAAACTTTACCCAGATTAAAAAAATTTTAAAAACCAAGAAGAAGTAATGAGAAATAAACTTATGGGGATTTCTCCTGGCAAATTCCATTCTAATTTACAACCTAGGACAATGACTTCCAGAAGGGCTCTGCTGCCCTAGTACCCAGATTGGGGAATGGAGAAAAGCTACCTCCTTGTGGACGTTTCCCACAACAGCAGCTTTGAACCCACTGCAAAAGGTCACTAAATTTTCACCAACTTGCAGTTCTGTAAATGACACCTGCCCTCCAAAAAATTTCTGGGGTCAAAAATCGACCAAAAAATTCAAAAGAGGGCAACCTTCGAAGAAGTCAATTTCAAGAGCTCTATTATACTTACGTTTTTTTCTTTTAAAGAGAAAAGAAAAAGGCGTAGGAATATGATGAATTTAAAAATTTTAATGTCATGCGTACCCATATTACAAAAACCTATCAGCTCACAGCAATCAGAATGGCCATTAGGAAAAATGCTGCCAAAAATAAACGGTGAAGGGAGTGTGGAGAAATGCGTACCCTCGGTTGTAAGGGGGGGCATGTAAAGAGCCACTAATGAAAACACAACGTAGGTGCTTTGAAAAGGGAAACATTGAGCTACCAGTCAATCAATCACAACCACTGCTTGGCCTATCACCTGAGAAAATGAGAATCAAAAATCACAGGCTGGCAAACCTGTACGCCAGCAATATTTACCATAGCCAGCACTTGGAAGCAATGAAAATGTCCATCAACCGAGGAATGCACCAAGAAGAAGTGGTCCACGTACACAATGGAATATTACTCTAATAATAAATATAAATTGAATTAAAAACAAACAAAAGCAAGGAGACATCAACATTTGTGGGTTTATCCGGGCACATTGCACTCTAATTTATAACCGAAGAACACCACTGGCCGGTAGGTCTGTTTCCCTAGTACCAGCATGGGGAACGTAGAAAGGCTGCCGCTCTCTGGCCATTACCTGCAAAAGCAGGTTTAAAGCCTGAGCTAATGGTCACTTCATATGAACAAGTACTTCAGGGCTGTAAATGAAACCTGCCCTCAAAATGTCTTGAGGGAGATAATGGCCAAAATATTTCAAATGGTGACACATACTTTAAGAAAACACTTTGAAGAAATAAGCTCTAATCACAGCTGGAAAAATTAAAAGGACATGTCTTAAAGCTCAATTTCAACACATTATGAGACACATGCAAATTCAACCACAAAGAGGTATCAGCTCACACCACTCAGAATAACCATCAGCAAAAACTACAAAGAATAAATGCTGAAGGTGCTGGGAAGAAATACATACCCTCCACTTTAAGTGGGACGTAACCTGGAAAGAGCCACTAAGGAGAACAGAATAGAGGTGCCTTTAAAAGGTAACCATTGAGCTACCATATGATCTAGCAGACCTATGCCTAGACCTATAAACGAAGAAGAGAGAATTGGAAGGACACAGGCACGCAAATCTACATTGCATAGTATTACAATAGCCAAGATATGGAAGTAACCAAAAAGTCCACCGACAGATGGGTGGACAAAGAAGTACTGCTACCTGTACAGATGGAATAAGAGCTAGTGAAAAAATGAAACAATGCCATTTGCAGCACCATAGATGAGTCTAGAAGTAATCACGCAACTTGGAGTAAGTGAGAAAGCGAAAGACACATATCCTATCATATCACATATAGGTGTTACCTAAAAAATGATACAAACAAAGATATTTCCACAGAGAAACACTATCATAGATTCATTAAAAAAACTTATGGTTCACCAAATGGAAAGGTGTGAGGATTGGATACATTACCATATTGAGGTTAACAGAGAGATACAAACACATGTGAAATATATAATCACCAAAGACCTACGCAATACCAAGAGAAGACTACTCAACATTGTGTCATAACCTACATGGGAAAAGGATCCGAAGAATAGATATATGCATATGTGTGAAAGAACCACATCTTGCACACCTAGAACAAACAAAACATTGTAATCAAGTTTGCTGTGATAAGAAATAAAAATTAAGTTCAAAATACCAACAAGAAGTAATGAGACATAAACTTAAAGGGCTTTTTCCTCGCACATTCCATTCTAATTTACAACCTAGAACACCACTTCCAGTAAGGCTCTGTTGCCCTAGAAACCAGATTTGGTAAAGGAGAAATGCTGCCGCCTTGTGGCCGATTCCCGCAAGAGCAGCTTTTAACCCACAGCTAATGGTCACTTACCATTCACAAGGACTCAGGGCTGTAAAGGACACCTGCCCTCAAAATTGTGCTGAGGTAGGGAATGGATACAAAAAATTCAAAACAGGCCAAATTTTCAAGAAGATAGTATGAAGAGGTAAGTTTTACTCACTCTCTTTTTAAAGAAAGGAAAATGGATAAAAGCTCCACCTCAGGAAGTATTAGACTCATGCAATCTAATCTACAAAAAGTTTTCAACTCACACCAGTCGACTGACCATTGGCAAAAAGTCTACAAACAATAAATGCTGAAGAGGTTTTAGAGAACTGTGTACCCTCTAGCTGCTGGTGAGATGCAAAAGGGTTAAACGCTAATAATGAGAACAGAAAGGAGCTGCGTTGAAAAGGAAAAATTGAGGTACCATTCAATCCAGCAGGCGCACCAATGGGCCTCTCACCTGAGAAGACCAGAATGAAGAAGACCCGGGCTGCAAAAGCTGCACTGCAGCCTTATTCACCATAGACAAGACAGTGAAGCAACCAAAATGTCCATCAACAGATGAAAGGATAAAGAAGAAGTGGTCCATGTACACAATGAATACTAGCCATGGAAAACAATGAAACACTGCTCTTTGAGGCACCATAGATGATCTTGGAGATAATCACAGAACATGAGGTAAGTCGGAAAGCAAAAGTCCTATATCCTATGATATCACTTATAGGCGTTATCTAATAACTGACACAAATGAACATATTTCCACAGAGAAAGTCAATCACAGACTTATTAAAAAAAAACTATGCTTATCTAAAAGGAAAGGTGGGGGGAATGGATAAATGAAGATTAGCGTTACCATATGTATACAAATACATATTATATACATATATCAAAAAGACCGACCATATAGCAAGGAAGGTTTACGGAACACTCTGTAATAATTTACAGGGGAAGAGGATCTCTACATAAATAGGTATATAGAATATGTAGATGAACCAGAGTGTGTACACCTTGGACAAGCAACATTCTAACCATTACCCCAATTGAAAAAATTAAAACAACGAACTAGGAGTAATGAGACATAAACTTATGGGGGGTTTTCCTGGCACATTCCATTCAAATTTACAACCTAGGCAAACGACTTCCAGAACGGCTCTGCTGCCCTAGTACCCAGATTTGGGAATGGAGAAATGCTGCATCCTTGTGGCCGTTTCCCACCACAGCAGCTTTAAACCCACTGCAAAAGGTCACTAAATATTCACCAATTGCAGGTCTGTAAATGACACCTGCCCTCCAAAAAATACTGAGGTCAAAAATCGACCAAAAAATTCTAGAGTGCAACCTTCCAAAAAGAAAATTTGAAGAGGTATATTATACTCACACTTTTGTTCTTTTTTCTTTAAACAGAAAAGAAAAAGGCGTGGAAAAATGATGAATTGTAGGAATTTTTACAGACATGTAAACCCAAATTACAAACACCTATCAGCTCACACCAGTCAGAATGGCCATCAACAAATATGCTGCAAACAAGAAATGCTGACGTGATTGTGGAGAAGTGCGTACCCTCGATTCTAAGGGGGACGTGGTAAGAGCCACTAATGACAGCACAATTGAGGTGCCTTGAAAAGGTAAACGTTGAGCTACCATACCAGTCAATCAATCATAACCACTGCTGGGTCTATCACCTGAGAACATGAAAATCAAAAATCACAGGCTGGCAATCCTGCCCTCCAGCAATATTTACCATAGGCAACACTTGGAAGCAAGGAAAATGTCCATCAACAGAGGAATGCACCAAGAAGAAGTGGTCCATGTACACAATGGAATATTAGCCATGGAAAACACTGAAGCGCTGCTCTTTGAGGCACCACAGATGAGCCTGTAGATAATCACAAAACATGAAGTAGGTCGGAAAGCAAAAGACCTATAGCCTATAATATCACTTATGGTATTAACTAATAACTGACACAGATGAACATATTTCCAAAGAGAAAGACACTCACAGGCTTAGAAAACAAAACAAACTATGCTCATCTAAAAGGAAAGGAGGGGGGAAATTGAGAAATGAGGGTTAGTGTTACTATACATATACAAATACATATTATATACATGTATCAAAAAGACCGAACATATAGCAAGGGAGGTCGATGGAACACTGTAATATTTTACATGGGAAGAGGATCTGTACATTAATAGACATACATAATGTACAAATGGACCAGATGGTGTACACCCAGGACAAACAATATTCTAAACTTTACCCAGATTAAAAAAATTTTAAAAACCAAGAAGACGTAATGAGACATAAACTTATGGGGATTTCTCCTGGCAAATTCCATTCTAATTTATAACCTAGGACAATGACTTCCAGAAGGGCTCTGCTGCCCTAGTACCCAGATTGGGGAATGGAGAAAAGCTACCTCCTTGTGGACGTTTCCCACAACAGCAGCTTTGAACCCACTGCAAAAGGTCACTAAATTTTCACCAACTTGCAGTTCTGTAAATGACACCTGCCCTCCAAAAAATTTCTGGGGTCAAAAATCGACCAAAAAATTCAAAAGAGGGCAACCTTCGAAGAAGTCAATTTCAAGAGCTCTATTATACTTACGGTTTTTTCTTTTAAGAGAAAAGAAAAAGGCGTAGGAATATGATGAATTTAAAAATTTTAATGTCATGCATACCCATATTACAAAAACCTATCAGCTCACAGCAATCAGAATGGCCATTAGGAAAAATGCTGCCAAAAATAAACGGTGAAGGGAGTGTGGAGAAATGCGTACCCTCGGTTGTAAGGGGGGGCATGTAAAGAGCCACTAATGAAAACACAACGTAGGTGCTTTGAAAAGGGAAACATTGAGCTACCAGTCAATCAATCACAACCACTGCTTGGCCTATCACCTGAGAAAATGAGAATCAAAAATCACAGGCTGGCAAACCTGTACGCCAGCAATATTTACCATAGCCAGCACTTGGAAGCAATGAAAATGTCCATCAACCGAGGAATGCACCAAGAAGAAGTGGTCCACGTACACAATGGAATATTACTCTAATAATAAATATAAATTAAATTAAAAACAAACAAAAGCAAGGAGACATCAACATTTGTGGGTTTATCCGGGCACATTGCACTCTAATTTATAACCGAAGAACACCACTGGCCGGTAGGTCTGTTTCCCTAGTATCAGCATGGGGAACGTAGAAAGGCTGCCGCTCTCTGGCCATTACCTGCAAAAGCAGGTTTAAAGCCTGAGCTAATGGTCACTTCATATGAACAAGTACTTCAGGGCTGTAAATGAAACCTGCCCTCAAAATGTCTTGAGGGAGATAATGGCCAAACTATTTCAAATGGTGACACATACTTTAAGAAAACACTTTGAAGAAATAAGCTCTAATCACAGCTGGAAAAATTAAAAGGACATGTCTTAAAGCTCAATTTCAACACATTATGAGACACATGCAAATTCAACCACAAAGAGGTATCAGCTCACACCACTCAGAATAACCATCAGCAAAAACTACAAAGAATAAATGCTGAAGGTGCTGGGAAGAAATACATACCCTCCACTTTAAGTGGGACGTAACCTGGAAAGAGCCACTAAGGAGAACAGAATAGAGGTGCCTTTAAAAGGTAACCATTGAGCTACCATATGATCTAGCAGACCTATGCCTAGACCTATAAACGAAGAAGAGAGAATTGGAAGGACACAGGCACGCAAATCTACATTGCATAGTATTACAATAGCCAAGATATGGAAGTAACCAAAAAGTCCACCGACAGATGGGTGGACAAAGAAGTACTGCTACCTGTACAGATGGAATAAGAGCTAGTGAAAAAATGAAACAATGCCATTTGCAGCACCATAGATGAGTCTAGAAGTAATCACGCAACTTGGAGTAAGTGAGAAAGCGAAAGACACATATCCTATCATATCACATATAGGTGTTACCTAAAAAATGATACAAACAAAGATATTTCCACAGAGAAACACTATCATAGATTCATTAAAAAAACTTATGGTTCACCAAATGGAAAGGTGTGAGGATTGGATACATTACCATATTGAGGTTAACAGAGAGATACAAACACATGTGAAATATATAATCACCAAAGACCTACGCAATACCAAGAGAAGACTACTCAACATTGTGTCATAACCTACATGGGAAAAGGATCCGAAGAATAGATATATGCATATGTGTGAAAGAACCACATCTTGCACACCTAGAACAAACAAAACATTGTAATCAAGTTTGCTGTGATAAGAAATAAAAATTAAGTTCAAAATACCAACAAGAAGTAATGAGACATAAACTTAAAGGGCTTTTTCCTCGCACATTCCATTCTAATTTACAACCTAGAACACCACTTCCAGTAAGGCTCTGTTGCCCTAGAAACCAGATTTGGTAAAGGAGAAATGCTGCCGCCTTGTGGCCGATTCCCGCAAGAGCAGCTTTTAACCCACAGCTAATGGTCACTTACCATTCACAAGGACTCAGGGCTGTAAAGGACACCTGCCCTCAAAATTGTGCTGAGGTAGGGAATGGATACAAAAAATTCAAAACAGGCCAAATTTTCAAGAAGATAGTATGAAGAGGTAAGTTTTACTCACTCTCTTTTTAAAGAAAGGAAAATGGATAAAAGCTCCACCTCAGGAAGTATTAGACTCATGCAATCTAATCTACAAAAAGTTTTCAACTCACACCAGTCGACTGACCATTGGCAAAAAGTCTACAAACAATAAATGCTGAAGAGGTTTTAGAGAACTGTGTACCCTCTAGCTGCTGGTGAGATGCAAAAGGGTTAAACGCTAATAATGAGAACAGAAAGGAGCTGCGTTGAAAAGGAAAAATTGAGGTACCATTCAATCCAGCAGGCGCACCAATGGGCCTCTCACCTGAGAAGACCAGAATGAAGAAGACCCGGGCTGCAAAAGCTGCACTGCAGCCTTATTCACCATAGACAAGACAGTGAAGCAACCAAAATGTCCATCAACAGATGAAAGGATAAAGAAGAAGTGGTCCATGTACACAATGAATACTAGCCATGGAAAACAATGAAACACTGCTCTTTGAGGCACCATAGATGATCTTGGAGATAATCACAGAACATGAGGTAAGTCGGAAAGCAAAAGTCCTATATCCTATGATATCACTTATAGGCGTTATCTAATAACTGACACAAATGAACATATTTCCACAGAGAAAGTCAATCACAGACTTATTAAAAAAAAACTATGCTTATCTAAAAGGAAAGGTGGGGGGAATGGATAAATGAAGATTAGCGTTACCATATGTATACAAATACATATTATATACATATATCAAAAAGACCGACCATATAGCAAGGAAGGTTTACGGAACACTCTGTAATAATTTACAGGGGAAGAGGATCTCTACATAAATAGGTATATAGAATATGTAGATGAACCAGAGTGTGTACACCTTGGACAAGCAACATTCTAACCATTACCCCAATTGAAAAAATTAAAACAACGAACTAGGAGTAATGAGACATAAACTTATGGGGGGTTTTCCTGGCACATTCCATTCAAATTTACAACCTAGGCAAACGACTTCCAGAACGGCTCTGCTGCCCTAGTACCCAGATTTGGGAATGGAGAAATGCTGCATCCTTGTGGCCGTTTCCCACCACAGCAGCTTTAAACCCACTGCAAAAGGTCACTAAATATTCACCAATTGCAGGTCTGTAAATGACACCTGCCCTCCAAAAAATACTGAGGTCGAAAATCGACCAAAAAATTCTAGAGTGCAACCTTCCAAAAAGAAAATTTGAAGAGGTATATTATACTCACACTTTTGTTCTTTTTTCTTTTAACAGAAAAGAAAAAGGCGTGGAAAAATGATGAATTGTAGGAATTTTTACAGACATGTAAACCCAAATTACAAACACCTATCAGCTCACACCAGTCAGAATGGCCATCAACAAATATGCTGCAAACAAGAAATGCTGACGTGATTGTGGAGAAGTGCGTACCCTCGATTCTAAGGGGGACGTGGTAAGAGCCACTAATGACAGCACAATTGAGGTGCCTTGAAAAGGTAAACGTTGAGCTACCATACCAGTCAATCAATCATAACCACTGCTGGGTCTATCACCTGAGAACATGAAAATCAAAAATCACAGGCTGGCAATCCTGCCCTCCAGCAATATTTACCATAGGCAACACTTGGAAGCAAGGAAAATGTCCATCAACAGAGGAATGCACCAAGAAGAAGTGGTCCATGTACACAATGGAATATTAGCCATGGAAAACACTGAAGCGCTGCTCTTTGAGGCACCACAGATGAGCCTGTAGATAATCACAAAACATGAAGTAGGTCGGAAAGCAAAAGACCTATAGCCTATAATATCACTTATGGTATTAACTAATAACTGACACAGATGAACATATTTCCAAAGAGAAAGACACTCACAGGCTTAGAAAACAAAACAAACTATGCTCATCTAAAAGGAAAGGAGGGGGGAAATTGAGAAATGAGGATTAGTGTTACTATACATATACAAATACATATTATATACATGTATCAAAAAGACCGAACATATAGCAAGGGAGGTCGATGGAACACTGTAATATTTTACATGGGAAGAGGATCTGTACATTAATAGACATACATAATGTACAAATGGACCAGATGGTGTACACCCAGGACAAACAATATTCTAAACTTTACCCAGATTAAAAAAATTTTAAAAACCAAGAAGACGTAATGAGACATAAACTTATGGGGATTTCTCCTGGCAAATTCCATTCTAATTTATAACCTAGGACAATGACTTCCAGAAGGGCTCTGCTGCCCTAGTACCCAGATTGGGGAATGGAGAAAAGCTACCTCCTTGTGGACGTTTCCCACAACAGCAGCTTTGAACCCACTGCAAAAGGTCACTAAATTTTCACCAACTTGCAGTTCTGTAAATGACACCTGCCCTCCAAAAAATTTCTGGGGTCAAAAATCGACCAAAAAATTCAAAAGAGGGCAACCTTCGAAGAAGTCAATTTCAAGAGCTCTATTATACTTACGGTTTTTTCTTTTAAGAGAAAAGAAAAAGGCGTAGGAATATGATGAATTTAAAAATTTTAATGCCATGCATACCCATATTACAAAAACCTATCAGCTCACAGCAATCAGAATGGCCATTAGGAAAAATGCTGCCAAAAATAAACGGTGAAGGGAGTGTGGAGAAATGCGTACCCTCGGTTGTAAGGGGGGGCATGTAAAGAGCCACTAATGAAAACACAACGTAGGTGCTTTGAAAAGGGAAACATTGAGCTACCAGTCAATCAATCACAACCACTGCTTGGCCTATCACCTGAGAAAATGAGAATCAAAAATCACAGGCTGGCAAACCTGTACGCCAGCAATATTTACCATAGCCAGCACTTGGAAGCAATGAAAATGTCCATCAACCGAGGAATGCACCAAGAAGAAGTGGTCCACGTACACAATGGAATATTACTCTAATAATAAATATAAATTAAATTAAAAACAAACAAAAGCAAGGAGACATCAACATTTGTGGGTTTATCCGGGCACATTGCACTCTAATTTATAACCGAAGAACACCACTGGCCGGTAGGTCTGTTTCCCTAGTATCAGCATGGGGAACGTAGAAAGGCTGCCGCTCTCTGGCCATTACCTGCAAAAGCAGGTTTAAAGCCTGAGCTAATGGTCACTTCATATGAACAAGTACTTCAGGGCTGTAAATGAAACCTGCCCTCAAAATGTCTTGAGGGAGATAATGGCCAAACTATTTCAAATGGTGACACATACTTTAAGAAAACACTTTGAAGAAATAAGCTCTAATCACAGCTGGAAAAATTAAAAGGACATGTCTTAAAGCTCAATTTCAACACATTATGAGACACATGCAAATTCAACCACAAAGAGGTATCAGCTCACACCACTCAGAATAACCATCAGCAAAAACTACAAAGAATAAATGCTGAAGGTGCTGGGAAGAAATACATACCCTCCACTTTAAGTGGGACGTAACCTGGAAAGAGCCACTAAGGAGAACAGAATAGAGGTGCCTTTAAAAGGTAACCATTGAGCTACCATATGATCTAGCAGACCTATGCCTAGACCTATAAACGAAGAAGAGAGAATTGGAAGGACACAGGCACGCAAATCTACATTGCATAGTATTACAATAGCCAAGATATGGAAGTAACCAAAAAGTCCACCGACAGATGGGTGGACAAAGAAGTACTGCTACCTGTACAGATGGAATAAGAGCTAGTGAAAAAATGAAACAATGCCATTTGCAGCACCATAGATGAGTCTAGAAGTAATCACGCAACTTGGAGTAAGTGAGAAAGCGAAAGACACATATCCTATCATATCACATATAGGTGTTACCTAAAAAATGATACAAACAAAGATATTTCCACAGAGAAACACTATCATAGATTCATTAAAAAAACTTATGGTTCACCAAATGGAAAGGTGTGAGGATTGGATACATTACCATATTGAGGTTAACAGAGAGATACAAACACATGTGAAATATATAATCACCAAAGACCTACGCAATACCAAGAGAAGACTACTCAACATTGTGTCATAACCTACATGGGAAAAGGATCCGAAGAATAGATATATGCATATGTGTGAAAGAACCACATCTTGCACACCTAGAACAAACAAAACATTGTAATCAAGTTTGCTGTGATAAGAAATAAAAATTAAGTTCAAAATACCAACAAGAAGTAATGAGACATAAACTTAAAGGGCTTTTTCCTCGCACATTCCATTCTAATTTACAACCTAGAACACCACTTCCAGTAAGGCTCTGTTGCCCTAGAAACCAGATTTGGTAAAGGAGAAATGCTGCCGCCTTGTGGCCGATTCCCGCAAGAGCAGCTTTTAACCCACAGCTAATGGTCACTTACCATTCACAAGGACTCAGGGCTGTAAAGGACACCTGCCCTCAAAATTGTGCTGAGGTAGGGAATGGATACAAAAAATTCAAAACAGGCCAAATTTTCAAGAAGATAGTATGAAGAGGTAAGTTTTACTCACTCTCTTTTTAAAGAAAGGAAAATGGATAAAAGCTCCACCTCAGGAAGTATTAGACTCATGCAATCTAATCTACAAAAAGTTTTCAACTCACACCAGTCGACTGACCATTGGCAAAAAGTCTACAAACAATAAATGCTGAAGAGGTTTTAGAGAACTGTGTACCCTCTAGCTGCTGGTGAGATGCAAAAGGGTTAAACGCTAATAATGAGAACAGAAAGGAGCTGCGTTGAAAAGGAAAAATTGAGGTACCATTCAATCCAGCAGGCGCACCAATGGGCCTCTCACCTGAGAAGACCAGAATGAAGAAGACCCGGGCTGCAAAAGCTGCACTGCAGCCTTATTCACCATAGACAAGACAGTGAAGCAACCAAAATGTCCATCAACAGATGAAAGGATAAAGAAGAAGTGGTCCATGTACACAATGAATACTAGCCATGGAAAACAATGAAACACTGCTCTTTGAGGCACCATAGATGATCTTGGAGATAATCACAGAACATGAGGTAAGTCGGAAAGCAAAAGTCCTATATCCTATGATATCACTTATAGGCGTTATCTAATAACTGACACAAATGAACATATTTCCACAGAGAAAGTCAATCACAGACTTATTAAAAAAAAACTATGCTTATCTAAAAGGAAAGGTGGGGGGAATGGATAAATGAAGATTAGCGTTACCATATGTATACAAATACATATTATATACATATATCAAAAAGACCGACCATATAGCAAGGAAGGTTTACGGAACACTCTGTAATAATTTACAGGGGAAGAGGATCTCTACATAAATAGGTATATAGAATATGTAGATGAACCAGAGTGTGTACACCTTGGACAAGCAACATTCTAACCATTACCCCAATTGAAAAAATTAAAACAACGAACTAGGAGTAATGAGACATAAACTTATGGGGGGTTTTCCTGGCACATTCCATTCAAATTTACAACCTAGGCAAACGACTTCCAGAACGGCTCTGCTGCCCTAGTACCCAGATTTGGGAATGGAGAAATGCTGCATCCTTGTGGCCGTTTCCCACCACAGCAGCTTTAAACCCACTGCAAAAGGTCACTAAATATTCACCAATTGCAGG
The DNA here is from genome assembly GCF_965194805.1 of Balaenoptera borealis. NCBI lineage: Eukaryota > Metazoa > Chordata > Mammalia > Artiodactyla > Balaenopteridae > Balaenoptera > Balaenoptera borealis. The sequence goes on from NW_028123464.1 coordinate 93,757, forward strand.
TCTGTAAATGACACCTGCCCTCCAAAAAATACTGAGGTCGAAAATCGACCAAAAAATTCTAGAGTGCAACCTTCCAAAAAGAAAATTTGAAGAGGTATATTATACTCACACTTTTGTTCTTTTTTCTTTTAACAGAAAAGAAAAAGGCGTGGAAAAATGATGAATTGTAGGAATTTTTACAGACATGTAAACCCAAATTACAAACACCTATCAGCTCACACCAGTCAGAATGGCCATCAACAAATATGCTGCAAACAAGAAATGCTGACGTGATTGTGGAGAAGTGCGTACCCTCGATTCTAAGGGGGACGTGGTAAGAGCCACTAATGACAGCACAATTGAGGTGCCTTGAAAAGGTAAACGTTGAGCTACCATACCAGTCAATCAATCATAACCACTGCTGGGTCTATCACCTGAGAAAATGAAAATCAAAAATCACAGGCTGGCAATCCTGCCCTCCAGCAATATTTACCATAGGCAACACTTGGAAGCAAGGAAAATGTCCATCAACAGAGGAATGCACCAAGAAGAAGTGGTCCATGTACACAATGGAATATTAGCCATGGAAAACACTGAAGCGCTGCTCTTTGAGGCACCACAGATGAGCCTGGAGATAATCACAAAACATGAAGTAGGTCAGAAAGCAAAAGACCTATAGCCTATATTATCACTTATGGCATTATCTAATAACTGACACAGATGAACATATTTCCAAAGAGAAAGACACTCACAGGCTTAGAAAACAAAACAAACTATGCTCATCTAAAAGGAAAGGAGGGGGGAAATTGAGAAATGAGGATTAGTGTTACTATACATATACAAATACATATTATATACATGTATCAAAAAGACCGAACATATAGCAAGGGAGGTCGATGGAACACTGTAATATTTTACATGGGAAGAGGATCTGTACATTAATAGACATACATAATGTACAAAAGGACCAGATGGTGTACACCTAGGACAAACAATATTCTAAACTTTACCCAGATTAAAAAAATTTTAAAAACCAAGATGAAGTAATGAGACATAAACTTATGGGGATTTCTCCTGGCAAATTCCATTCTAATTTATAACCTAGGACAATGACTTCCAGAAGGGCTCTGCTGCCCTAGTACCCAGATTGGGGAATGGAGAAAAGCTACCTCCTTGTGGACGTTTCCCACAACAGCAGCTTTGAACCCACTGCAAAAGGTCACTAAATTTTCACCAACTTGCAGTTCTGTAAATGACACCTGCCCTCCAAAAAATTTCTGGGGTCAAAAATCGACCAAAAAATTCAAAAGAGGGCAACCTTCGAAGAAGTCAATTTCAAGAGCTGTATTATACTTACGGTTTTTTTCTTTTAAGAGAAAAGAAAAAGGCGTAGGAATATGATGAATTTAAAAATTTTAATGTCATGCATACCCATATTACAAAAACCTATCAGCTCACAGCAATCAGAATGGCCATTAGGAAAAATGCTGCCAAAAATAAACGGTGAAGGGAGTGTGGAGAAATGCGTACCCTCGGTTGTAAGGGGGGGCATGTAAAGAGCCACTAATGAAAACACAACGTAGGTGCTTTGAAAAGGGAAACATTGAGCTACCAGTCAATCAATCACAACCACTGCTTGGCCTATCACCTGAGAAAATGAGAATGAAAAATCACAGGCTGGTAAACCTGTACGCCAGCAATATTTACCATAGCCAGCACTTGGAAGCAATGAAAATGTCCATCAACCGAGGAATGCACCAAGAAGAAGTGGTCCACGTACACAATGGAATATTACTCTAATAATAAATATAAATTGAATTAAAAACAAACAAAAGCAAGGAGACATCAACATTTGTGGGTTTATCCGGGCACATTGCACTCTAATTTATAACCGAAGAACACCACTGGCCGGTAGGTCTGTTTCCCTAGTACCAGCATGGGGAACGTAGAAAGGCTGCCGCTCTCTGGCCATTACCTGCAAAAGCAGGTTTAAAGCCTGAGCTAATGGTCACTTCATATGAACAAGTACTTCAGGGCTGTAAATGAAACCTGCCCTCAAAATGTCTTGAGGGAGATAATGGCCAAACTATTTCAAATGGTGACACATACTTTAAGAAAACACTTTGAAGAAATAAGCTCTAATCACAGCTGGAAAAATTAAAAGGACATGTCTTAAAGCTCAATTTCAACACATTATGAGACACATGCAAATTCAACCACAAAGAGGTATCAGCTCACACCACTCAGAATAACCATCAGCAAAAACTACAAAGAATAAATGCTGAAGGTGCTGGGAAGAAATACATACCCTCCACTTTAAGTGGGACGTAACCTGGAAAGAGCCACTAAGGAGAACAGAATAGAGGTGCCTTTAAAAGGTAACCATTGAGCTACCATATGATCTAGCAGACCTATGCCTAGACCTATAAACGAAGAAGAGAGAATTGGAAGGACACAGGCACGCAAATCTACATTGCATAGTATTACAATAGCCAAGATATGGAAGTAACCAAAAAGTCCACCGACAGATGGGTGGACAAAGAAGTACTGCTACCTGTACAGATGGAATAAGAGCTAGTGAAAAAATGAAACAATGCCATTTGCAGCACCATAGATGAGTCTAGAAGTAATCACGCAACTTGGAGTAAGTGAGAAAGCGAAAGACACATATCCTATCATATCACATATAGGTGTTACCTAAAAAATGATACAAACAAAGATATTTCCACAGAGAAACACTATCATAGATTCATTAAAAAAACTTATGGTTCACCAAATGGAAAGGTGTGAGGATTGGATACATTACCATATTGAGGTTAACAGAGAGATACAAACACATGTGAAATATATAATCACCAAAGACCTACGCAATACCAAGAGAAGACTACTCAACATTGTGTCATAACCTACATGGGAAAAGGATCCGAAGAATAGATATATGCATATGTGTGAAAGAACCACATCTTGCACACCTAGAACAAACAAAACATTGTAATCAAGTTTGCTGTGATAAGAAATAAAAATTAAGTTCAAAATACCAACAAGAAGTAATGAGACATAAACTTAAAGGGCTTTTTCCTCGCACATTCCATTCTAATTTACAACCTAGAACACCACTTCCAGTAAGGCTCTGTTGCCCTAGAAACCAGATTTGGTAAAGGAGAAATGCTGCCGCCTTGTGGCCGATTCCCGCAAGAGCAGCTTTTAACCCACAGCTAATGGTCACTTACCATTCACAAGGACTCAGGGCTGTAAAGGACACCTGCCCTCAAAATTGTGCTGAGGTAGGGAATGGATACAAAAAATTCAAAACAGGCCAAATTTTCAAGAAGATAGTATGAAGAGGTAAGTTTTACTCACTCTCTTTTTAAAGAAAGGAAAATGGATAAAAGCTCCACCTCAGGAAGTATTAGACTCATGCAATCTAATCTACAAAAAGTTTTCAACTCACACCAGTCGACTGACCATTGGCAAAAAGTCTACAAACAATAAATGCTGAAGAGGTTTTAGAGAACTGTGTACCCTCTAGCTGCTGGTGAGATGCAAAAGGGTTAAACGCTAATAATGAGAACAGAAAGGAGCTGCGTTGAAAAGGAAAAATTGAGGTACCATTCAATCCAGCAGGCGCACCAATGGGCCTCTCACCTGAGAAGACCAGAATGAAGAAGACCCGGGCTGCAAAAGCTGCACTGCAGCCTTATTCACCATAGACAAGACAGTGAAGCAACCAAAATGTCCATCAACAGATGAAAGGATAAAGAAGAAGTGGTCCATGTACACAATGAATACTAGCCATGGAAAACAATGAAACACTGCTCTTTGAGGCACCATAGATGATCTTGGAGATAATCACAGAACATGAGGTAAGTCGGAAAGCAAAAGTCCTATATCCTATGATATCACTTATAGGCGTTATCTAATAACTGACACAAATGAACATATTTCCACAGAGAAAGTCAATCACAGACTTATTAAAAAAAAACTATGCTTATCTAAAAGGAAAGGTGGGGGGAATGGATAAATGAAGATTAGCGTTACCATATGTATACAAATACATATTATATACATATATCAAAAAGACCGACCATATAGCAAGGAAGGTTTACGGAACACTCTGTAATAATTTACAGGGGAAGAGGATCTCTACATAAATAGGTATATAGAATATGTAGATGAACCAGAGTGTGTACACCTTGGACAAGCAACATTCTAACCATTACCCCAATTGAAAAAATTAAAACAACGAACTAGGAGTAATGAGACATAAACTTATGGGGGGTTTTCCTGGCACATTCCATTCAAATTTACAACCTAGGCAAACGACTTCCAGAACGGCTCTGCTGCCCTAGTACCCAGATTTGGGAATGGAGAAATGCTGCATCCTTGTGGCCGTTTCCCACCACAGCAGCTTTAAACCCACTGCAAAAGGTCACTAAATATTCACCAATTGCAGGTCTGTAAATGACACCTGCCCTCCAAAAAATACTGAGGTCGAAAATCGACCAAAAAATTCTAGAGTGCAACCTTCCAAAAAGAAAATTTGAAGAGGTATATTATACTCACACTTTTGTTCTTTTTTCTTTTAACAGAAAAGAAAAAGGCGTGGAAAAATGATGAATTGTAGGAATTTTTACAGACATGTAAACCCAAATTACAAACACCTATCAGCTCACACCAGTCAGAATGGCCATCAACAAATATGCTGCAAACAAGAAATGCTGACGTGATTGTGGAGAAGTGCGTACCCTCGATTCTAAGGGGGACGTGGTAAGAGCCACTAATGACAGCACAATTGAGGTGCCTTGAAAAGGTAAACGTTGAGCTACCATACCAGTCAATCAATCATAACCACTGCTGGGTCTATCACCTGAGAACATGAAAATCAAAAATCACAGGCTGGCAATCCTGCCCTCCAGCAATATTTACCATAGGCAACACTTGGAAGCAAGGAAAATGTCCATCAACAGAGGAATGCACCAAGAAGAAATGGTCCATGTACACAATGGAATATTAGCCATGGAAAACACTGAAGCGCTGCTCTTTGAGGCACCACAGATGAGCCTGGAGATAATCACAAAACATGAAGTAGGTCGGAAAGCAAAAGACCTATAGCCTATAATATCACTTATGGTATTAACTAATAACTGACACAGATGAACATATTTCCAAAGAGAAAGACACTCACAGGCTTAGAAAACAAAACAAACTATGCTCATCTAAAAGGAAAGGAGGGGGGAAATTGAGAAATGAGGATTAGTGTTACTATACATATACAAATACATATTATATACATGTATCAAAAAGACCGAACATATAGCAAGGGAGGTCGATGGAACACTGTAATATTTTACATGGGAAGAGGATCTGTACATTAATAGACATACATAATGTACAAATGGACCAGATGGTGTACACCCAGGACAAACAATATTCTAAACTTTACCCAGATTAAAAAAATTTTAAAAACCAAGAAGAAGTAATGAGACATAAACTTATGGGGATTTCTCCTGGCAAATTCCATTCTAATTTATAACCTAGGACAATGACTTCCAGAAGGGCTCTGCTGCCCTAGTACCCAGATTGGGGAATGGAGAAAAGCTACCTCCTTGTGGACGTTTCCCACAACAGCAGCTTTGAACCCACTGCAAAAGGTCACTAAATTTTCACCAACTTGCAGTTCTGTAAATGACACCTGCCCTCCAAAAAATTTCTGGGGTCAAAAATCGACCAAAAAATTCAAAAGAGGGCAACCTTCGAAGAAGTCAATTTCAAGAGCTCTATTATACTTACGGTTTTTTCTTTTAAGAGAAAAGAAAAAGGCGTAGGAATATGATGAATTTAAAAATTTTAATGTCATGCATACCCATATTACAAAAACCTATCAGCTCACAGCAATCAGAATGGCCATTAGGAAAAATGCTGCCAAAAATAAACGGTGAAGGGAGTGTGGAGAAATGCGTACCCTCGGTTGTAAGGGGGGGCATGTAAAGAGCCACTAATGAAAACACAACGTAGGTGCTTTGAAAAGGGAAACATTGAGCTACCAGTCAATCAATCACAACCACTGCTTGGCCTATCACCTGAGAAAATGAGAATCAAAAATCACAGGCTGGCAAACCTGTACGCCAGCAATATTTACCATAGCCAGCACTTGGAAGCAATGAAAATGTCCATCAACCGAGGAATGCACCAAGAAGAAGTGGTCCACGTACACAATGGAATATTACTCTAATAATAAATATAAATTAAATTAAAAACAAACAAAAGCAAGGAGACATCAACATTTGTGGGTTTATCCGGGCACATTGCACTCTAATTTATAACCGAAGAACACCACTGGCCGGTAGGTCTGTTTCCCTAGTATCAGCATGGGGAACGTAGAAAGGCTGCCGCTCTCTGGCCATTACCTGCAAAAGCAGGTTTAAAGCCTGAGCTAATGGTCACTTCATATGAACAAGTACTTCAGGGCTGTAAATGAAACCTGCCCTCAAAATGTCTTGAGGGAGATAATGGCCAAACTATTTCAAATGGTGACACATACTTTAAGAAAACACTTTGAAGAAATAAGCTCTAATCACAGCTGGAAAAATTAAAAGGACATGTCTTAAAGCTCAATTTCAACACATTATGAGACACATGCAAATTCAACCACAAAGAGGTATCAGCTCACACCACTCAGAATAACCATCAGCAAAAACTACAAAGAATAAATGCTGAAGGTGCTGGGAAGAAATACATACCCTCCACTTTAAGTGGGACGTAACCTGGAAAGAGCCACTAAGGAGAACAGAATAGAGGTGCCTTTAAAAGGTAACCATTGAGCTACCATATGATCTAGCAGACCTATGCCTAGACCTATAAACGAAGAAGAGAGAATTGGAAGGACACAGGCACGCAAATCTACATTGCATAGTATTACAATAGCCAAGATATGGAAGTAACCAAAAAGTCCACCGACAGATGGGTGGACAAAGAAGTACTGCTACCTGTACAGATGGAATAAGAGCTAGTGAAAAAATGAAACAATGCCATTTGCAGCACCATAGATGAGTCTAGAAGTAATCACGCAACTTGGAGTAAGTGAGAAAGCGAAAGACACATATCCTATCATATCACATATAGGTGTTACCTAAAAAATGATACAAACAAAGATATTTCCACAGAGAAACACTATCATAGATTCATTAAAAAAACTTATGGTTCACCAAATGGAAAGGTGTGAGGATTGGATACATTACCATATTGAGGTTAACAGAGAGATACAAACACATGTGAAATATATAATCACCAAAGACCTACGCAATACCAAGAGAAGACTACTCAACATTGTGTCATAACCTACATGCGAAAAGGATCCGAAGAATAGATATATGCATATGTGTGAAAGAACCACATCTTGCACACCTAGAACAAACAAAACATTGTAATCAAGTTTGCTGTGATAAGAAATAAAAATTAAGTTCAAAATGCCAACAAGAAGTAATGAGACATAAACTTAAAGGGCTTTTTCCTCGCACATTCCATTCTAATTTACAACCTAGAACACCACTTCCAGTAAGGCTCTGTTGCCCTAGAAACCAGATTTGGTAAAGGAGAAATGCTGCCGCCTTGTGGCCGATTCCCGCAAGAGCAGCTTTTAACCCACAGCTAATGGTCACTTACCATTCACAAGGACTCAGGGCTGTAAAGGACACCTGCCCTCAAAATTGTGCTGAGGTAGGGAATGGATACAAAAAATTCAAAACAGGCCAAATTTTCAAGAAGATAGTATGAAGAGGTAAGTTTTACTCACTCTCTTTTTAAAGAAAGGAAAATGGATAAAAGCTCCACCTCAGGAAGTATTAGACTCATGCAATCTAATCTACAAAAAGTTTTCAACTCACACCAGTCGACTGACCATTGGCAAAAAGTCTACAAACAATAAATGCTGAAGAGGTTTTAGAGAACTGTGTACCCTCTAGCTGCTGGTGAGATGCAAAAGGGTTAAACGCTAATAATGAGAACAGAAAGGAGCTGCGTTGAAAAGGAAAAATTGAGGTACCATTCAATCCAGCAGGCGCACCAATGGGCCTCTCACCTGAGAAGACCAGAATGAAGAAGACCCGGGCTGCAAAAGCTGCACTGCAGCCTTATTCACCATAGACAAGACAGTGAAGCAACCAAAATGTCCATCAACAGATGAAAGGATAAAGAAGAAGTGGTCCATGTACACAATGAATACTAGCCATGGAAAACAATGAAACACTGCTCTTTGAGGCACCATAGATGATCTTGGAGATAATCACAGAACATGAGGTAAGTCGGAAAGCAAAAGTCCTATATCCTATGATATCACTTATAGGCGTTATCTAATAACTGACACAAATGAACATATTTCCACAGAGAAAGTCAATCACAGACTTATTAAAAAAAAACTATGCTTATCTAAAAGGAAAGGTGGGGGGAATGGATAAATGAAGATTAGCGTTACCATATGTATACAAATACATATTATATACATATATCAAAAAGACCGACCATATAGCAAGGAAGGTTTACGGAACACTCTGTAATAATTTACAGGGGAAGAGGATCTCTACATAAATAGGTATATAGAATATGTAGATGAACCAGAGTGTGTACACCTTGGACAAGCAACATTCTAACCATTACCCCAATTGAAAAAATTAAAACAACGAACTAGGAGTAATGAGACATAAACTTATGGGGGGTTTTCCTGGCACATTCCATTCAAATTTACAACCTAGGCAAACGACTTCCAGAACGGCTCTGCTGCCCTAGTACCCAGATTTGGGAATGGAGAAATGCTGCATCCTTGTGGCCGTTTCCCACCACAGCAGCTTTAAACCCACTGCAAAAGGTCACTAAATATTCACCAATTGCAGGTCTGTAAATGACACCTGCCCTCCAAAAAATACTGAGGTCGAAAATCGACCAAAAAATTCTAGAGTGCAACCTTCCAAAAAGAAAATTTGAAGAGGTATATTATACTCACACTTTTGTTCTTTTTTCTTTTAACAGAAAAGAAAAAGGCGTGGAAAAATGATGAATTGTAGGAATTTTTACAGACATGTAAACCCAAATTACAAACACCTATCAGCTCACACCAGTCAGAATGGCCATCAACAAATATGCTGCAAACAAGAAATGCTGACGTGATTGTGGAGAAGTGCGTACCCTCGATTCTAAGGGGGACGTGGTAAGAGCCACTAATGACAGCACAATTGAGGTGCCTTGAAAAGGTAAACGTTGAGCTACCATACCAGTCAATCAATCATAACCACTGCTGGGTCTATCACCTGAGAAAATGAGAATCAAAAATCACAGGCTGGCAAACCTGTACGCCAGCAATATTTACCATAGCCAGCACTTGGAAGCAATGAAAATGTCCATCAACCGAGGAATGCACCAAGAAGAAGTGGTCCACGTACACAATGGAATATTACTCTAATAATAAATATAAATTAAATTAAAAACAAACAAAAGCAAGGAGACATCAACATTTGTGGGTTTATCCGGGCACATTGCACTCTAATTTATAACCGAAGAACACCACTGGCCGGTAGGTCTGTTTCCCTAGTACCAGCATGGGGAACGTAGAAAGGCTGCCGCTCTCTGGCCATTACCTGCAAAAGCAGGTTTAAAGCCTGAGCTAATGGTCACTTCATATGAACAAGTACTTCAGGGCTGTAAATGAAACCTGCCCTCAAAATGTCTTGAGGGAGATAATGGCCAAACTATTTCAAATGGTGACACATACTTTAAGAAAACACTTTGAAGAAATAAGCTCTAATCACAGCTGGAAAAATTAAAAGGACATGTCTTAAAGCTCAATTTCAACACATTATGAGACACATGCAAATTCAACCACAAAGAGGTATCAGCTCACACCACTCAGAATAACCATCAGCAAAAACTACAAAGAATAAATGCTGAAGGTGCTGGGAAGAAATACATACCCTCCACTTTAAGTGGGACGTAACCTGGAAAGAGCCACTAAGGAGAACAGAATAGAGGTGCCTTTAAAAGGTAACCATTGAGCTACCATATGATCTAGCAGACCTATGCCTAGACCTATAAACGAAGAAGAGAGAATTGGAAGGACACAGGCACGCAAATCTACATTGCATAGTATTACAATAGCCAAGATATGGAAGTAACCAAAAAGTCCACCGACAGATGGGTGGACAAAGAAGTACTGCTACCTGTACAGATGGAATAAGAGCTAGTGAAAAAATGAAACAATGCCATTTGCAGCACCATAGATGAGTCTAGAAGTAATCACGCAACTTGGAGTAAGTGAGAAAGCGAAAGACACATATCCTATCATATCACATATAGGTGTTACCTAAAAAATGATACAAACAAAGATATTTCCACAGAGAAACACTATCATAGATTCATTAAAAAAACTTATGGTTCACCAAATGGAAAGGTGTGAGGATTGGATACATTACCATATTGAGGTTAACAGAGAGATACAAACACATGTGAAATATATAATCACCAAAGACCTACGCAATACCAAGAGAAGACTACTCAACATTGTGTCATAACCTACATGGGAAAAGGATCCGAAGAATAGATATATGCATATGTGTGAAAGAACCACATCTTGCACACCTAGAACAAACAAAACATTGTAATCAAGTTTGCTGTGATAAGAAATAAAAATTAAGTTCAAAATACCAACAAGAAGTAATGAGACATAAACTTAAAGGGCTTTTTCCTCGCACATTCCATTCTAATTTACAACCTAGAACACCACTTCCAGTAAGGCTCTGTTGCCCTAGAAACCAGATTTGGTAAAGGAGAAATGCTGCCGCCTTGTGGCCGATTCCCGCAAGAGCAGCTTTTAACCCACAGCTAATGGTCACTTACCATTCACAAGGACTCAGGGCTGTAAAGGACACCTGCCCTCAAAATTGTGCTGAGGTAGGGAATGGATACAAAAAATTCAAAACAGGCCAAATTTTCAAGAAGATAGTATGAAGAGGTAAGTTTTACTCACTCTCTTTTTAAAGAAAGGAAAATGGATAAAAGCTCCACCTCAGGAAGTATTAGACTCATGCAATCTAATCTACAAAAAGTTTTCAACTCACACCAGTCGACTGACCATTGGCAAAAAGTCTACAAACAATAAATGCTGAAGAGGTTTTAGAGAACTGTGTACCCTCTAGCTGCTGGTGAGATGCAAAAGGGTTAAACGCTAATAATGAGAACAGAAAGGAGCTGCGTTGAAAAGGAAAAATTGAGGTACCATTCAATCCAGCAGGCGCACCAATGGGCCTCTCACCTGAGAAGACCAGAATGAAGAAGACCCGGGCTGCAAAAGCTGCACTGCAGCCTTATTCACCATAGACAAGACAGTGAAGCAACCAAAATGTCCATCAACAGATGAAAGGATAAAGAAGAAGTGGTCCATGTACACAATGAATACTAGCCATGGAAAACAATGAAACACTGCTCTTTGAGGCACCATAGATGATCTTGGAGATAATCACAGAACATGAGGTAAGTCGGAAAGCAAAAGTCCTATATCCTATGATATCACTTATAGGCGTTATCTAATAACTGACACAAATGAACATATTTCCACAGAGAAAGTCAATCACAGACTTATTAAAAAAAAACTATGCTTATCTAAAAGGAAAGGTGGGGGGAATGGATAAATGAAGATTAGCGTTACCATATGTATACAAATACATATTATATACATATATCAAAAAGACCGACCATATAGCAAGGAAGGTTTACGGAACACTCTGTAATAATTTACAGGGGAAGAGGATCTCTACATAAATAGGTATATAGAATATGTAGATGAACCAGAGTGTGTACACCTTGGACAAGCAACATTCTAACCATTACCCCAATTGAAAAAATTAAAACAACGAACTAGGAGTAATGAGACATAAACTTATGGGGGGTTTTCCTGGCACATTCCATTCAAATTTACAACCTAGGCAAACGACTTCCAGAACGGCTCTGCTGCCCTAGTACCCAGATTTGGGAATGGAGAAATGCTGCATCCTTGTGGCCGTTTCCCACCACAGCAGCTTTAAACCCACTGCAAAAGGTCACTAAATATTCACCAATTGCAGGTCTGTAAATGACACCTGCCCTCCAAAAAATACTGAGGTCGAAAATCGACCAAAAAATTCTAGAGTGCAACCTTCCAAAAAGAAAATTTGAAGAGGTATATTATACTCACACTTTTGTTCTTTTTTCTTTTAACAGAAAAGAAAAAGGCGTGGAAAAATGATGAATTGTAGGAATTTTTACAGACATGTAAACCCAAATTACAAACACCTATCAGCTCACACCAGTCAGAATGGCCATCAACAAATATGCTGCAAACAAGAAATGCTGACGTGATTGTGGAGAAGTGCGTACCCTCGATTCTAAGGGGGACGTGGTAAGAGCCACTAATGACAGCACAATTGAGGTGCCTTGAAAAGGTAAACGTTGAGCTACCATACCAGTCAATCAATCATAACCACTGCTGGGTCTATCACCTGAGAACATGAAAATCAAAAATCACAGGCTGGCAATCCTGCCCTCCAGCAATATTTACCATAGGCAACACTTGGAAGCAAGGAAAATGTCCATCAACAGAGGAATGCACCAAGAAGAAGTGGTCCATGTACACAATGGAATATTAGCCATGGAAAACACTGAAGCGCTGCTCTTTGAGGCACCACAGATGAGCCTGGAGATAATCACAAAACATGAAGTAGGTCAGAAAGCAAAAGACCTATAGCCTATATTATCACTTATGGCATTATCTAATAACTGACACAGATGAACATATTTCCAAAGAGAAAGACACTCACAGGCTTAGAAAACAAAACAAACTATGCTCATCTAAAAGGAAAGGAGGGGGGAAATTGAGAAATGAGGATTAGTGTTACTATACATATACAAATACATATTATATACATGTATCAAAAAGACCGAACATATAGCAAGGGAGGTCGATGGAACACTGTAATATTTTACATGGGAAGAGGATCTGTACATTAATAGACATACATAATGTACAAAAGGACCAGATGGTGTACACCTAGGACAAACAATATTCTAAACTTTACCCAGATTAAAAAAATTTTAAAAACCAAGATGAAGTAATGAGACATAAACTTATGGGGATTTCTCCTGGCAAATTCCATTCTAATTTATAACCTAGGACAATGACTTCCAGAAGGGCTCTGCTGCCCTAGTACCCAGATTGGGGAATGGAGAAAAGCTACCTCCTTGTGGACGTTTCCCACAACAGCAGCTTTGAACCCACTGCAAAAGGTCACTAAATTTTCACCAACTTGCAGTTCTGTAAATGACACCTGCCCTCCAAAAAATTTCTGGGGTCAAAAATCGACCAAAAAATTCAAAAGAGGGCAACCTTCGAAGAAGTCAATTTCAAGAGCTGTATTATACTTACGGTTTTTTTCTTTTAAGAGAAAAGAAAAAGGCGTAGGAATATGATGAATTTAAAAATTTTAATGTCATGCATACCCATATTACAAAAACCTATCAGCTCACAGCAATCAGAATGGCCATTAGGAAAAATGCTGCCAAAAATAAACGGTGAAGGGAGTGTGGAGAAATGCGTACCCTCGGTTGTAAGGGGGGGCATGTAAAGAGCCACTAATGAAAACACAACGTAGGTGCTTTGAAAAGGGAAACATTGAGCTACCAGTCAATCAATCACAACCACTGCTTGGCCTATCACCTGAGAAAATGAGAATGAAAAATCACAGGCTGGTAAACCTGTACGCCAGCAATATTTACCATAGCCAGCACTTGGAAGCAATGAAAATGTCCATCAACCGAGGAATGCACCAAGAAGAAGTGGTCCACGTACACAATGGAATATTACTCTAATAATAAATATAAATTGAATTAAAAACAAACAAAAGCAAGGAGACATCAACATTTGTGGGTTTATCCGGGCACATTGCACTCTAATTTATAACCGAAGAACACCACTGGCCGGTAGGTCTGTTTCCCTAGTACCAGCATGGGGAACGTAGAAAGGCTGCCGCTCTCTGGCCATTACCTGCAAAAGCAGGTTTAAAGCCTGAGCTAATGGTCACTTCATATGAACAAGTACTTCAGGGCTGTAAATGAAACCTGCCCTCAAAATGTCTTGAGGGAGATAATGGCCAAAATATTTCAAATGGTGACACATACTTTAAGAAAACACTTTGAAGAAATAAGCTCTAATCACAGCTGGAAAAATTAAAAGGACATGTCTTAAAGCTCAATTTCAACACATTATGAGACACATGCAAATTCAACCACAAAGAGGTATCAGCTCACACCACTCAGAATAACCATCAGCAAAAACTACAAAGAATAAATGCTGAAGGTGCTGGGAAGAAATACATACCCTCCACTTTAAGTGGGACGTAACCTGGAAAGAGCCACTAAGGAGAACAGAATAGAGGTGCCTTTAAAAGGTAACCATTGAGCTACCATATGATCTAGCAGACCTATGCCTAGACCTATAAACGAAGAAGAGAGAATTGGAAGGACACAGGCACGCAAATCTACATTGCATAGTATTACAATAGCCAAGATATGGAAGTAACCAAAAAGTCCACCGACAGATGGGTGGACAAAGAAGTACTGCTACCTGTACAGATGGAATAAGAGCTAGTGAAAAAATGAAACAATGCCATTTGCAGCACCATAGATGAGTCTAGAAGTAATCACGCAACTTGGAGTAAGTGAGAAAGCGAAAGACACATATCCTATCATATCACATATAGGTGTTACCTAAAAAATGATACAAACAAAGATATTTCCACAGAGAAACACTATCATAGATTCATTAAAAAAACTTATGGTTCACCAAATGGAAAGGTGTGAGGATTGGATACATTACCATATTGAGGTTAACAGAGAGATACAAACACATGTGAAATATATAATCACCAAAGACCTACGCAATACCAAGAGAAGACTACTCAACATTGTGTCATAACCTACATGGGAAAAGGATCCGAAGAATAGATATATGCATATGTGTGAAAGAACCACATCTTGCACACCTAGAACAAACAAAACATTGTAATCAAGTTTGCTGTGATAAGAAATAAAAATTAAGTTCAAAATACCAACAAGAAGTAATGAGACATAAACTTAAAGGGCTTTTTCCTCGCACATTCCATTCTAATTTACAACCTAGAACACCACTTCCAGTAAGGCTCTGTTGCCCTAGAAACCAGATTTGGTAAAGGAGAAATGCTGCCGCCTTGTGGCCGATTCCCGCAAGAGCAGCTTTTAACCCACAGCTAATGGTCACTTACCATTCACAAGGACTCAGGGCTGTAAAGGACACCTGCCCTCAAAATTGTGCTGAGGTAGGGAATGGATACAAAAAATTCAAAACAGGCCAAATTTTCAAGAAGATAGTATGAAGAGGTAAGTTTTACTCACTCTCTTTTTAAAGAAAGGAAAATGGATAAAAGCTCCACCTCAGGAAGTATTAGACTCATGCAATCTAATCTACAAAAAGTTTTCAACTCACACCAGTCGACTGACCATTGGCAAAAAGTCTACAAACAATAAATGCTGAAGAGGTTTTAGAGAACTGTGTACCCTCTAGCTGCTGGTGAGATGCAAAAGGGTTAAACGCTAATAATGAGAACAGAAAGGAGCTGCGTTGAAAAGGAAAAATTGAGGTACCATTCAATCCAGCAGGCGCACCAATGGGCCTCTCACCTGAGAAGACCAGAATGAAGAAGACCCGGGCTGCAAAAGCTGCACTGCAGCCTTATTCACCATAGACAAGACAGTGAAGCAACCAAAATGTCCATCAACAGATGAAAGGATAAAGAAGAAGTGGTCCATGTACACAATGAATACTAGCCATGGAAAACAATGAAACACTGCTCTTTGAGGCACCATAGATGATCTTGGAGATAATCACAGAACATGAGGTAAGTCGGAAAGCAAAAGTCCTATATCCTATGATATCACTTATAGGCGTTATCTAATAACTGACACAAATGAACATATTTCCACAGAGAAAGTCAATCACAGACTTATTAAAAAAAAACTATGCTTATCTAAAAGGAAAGGTGGGGGGAATGGATAAATGAAGATTAGCGTTACCATATGTATACAAATACATATTATATACATATATCAAAAAGACCGACCATATAGCAAGGAAGGTTTACGGAACACTCTGTAATAATTTACAGGGGAAGAGGATCTCTACATAAATAGGTATATAGAATATGTAGATGAACCAGAGTGTGTACACCTTGGACAAGCAACATTCTAACCATTACCCCAATTGAAAAAATTAAAACAACGAACTAGGAGTAATGAGACATAAACTTATGGGGGGTTTTCCTGGCACATTCCATTCAAATTTACAACCTAGGCAAACGACTTCCAGAACGGCTCTGCTGCCCTAGTACCCAGATTTGGGAATGGAGAAATGCTGCATCCTTGTGGCCGTTTCCCACCACAGCAGCTTTAAACCCACTGCAAAAGGTCACTAAATATTCACCAATTGCAGGTCTGTAAATGACACCTGCCCTCCAAAAAATACTGAGGTCGAAAATCGACCAAAAAATTCTAGAGTGCAACCTTCCAAAAAGAAAATTTGAAGAGGTATATTATACTCACACTTTTGTTCTTTTTTCTTTTAACAGAAAAGAAAAAGGCGTGGAAAAATGATGAATTGTAGGAATTTTTACAGACATGTAAACCCAAATTACAAACACCTATCAGCTCACACCAGTCAGAATGGCCATCAACAAATATGCTGCAAACAAGAAATGCTGACGTGATTGTGGAGAAGTGCGTACCCTCGATTCTAAGGGGGACGTGGTAAGAGCCACTAATGACAGCACAATTGAGGTGCCTTGAAAAGGTAAACGTTGAGCTACCATACCAGTCAATCAATCATAACCACTGCTGGGTCTATCACCTGAGAACATGAAAATCAAAAATCACAGGCTGGCAATCCTGCCCTCCAGCAATATTTACCATAGGCAACACTTGGAAGCAAGGAAAATGTCCATCAACAGAGGAATGCACCAAGAAGAAGTGGTCCATGTACACAATGGAATATTAGCCATGGAAAACACTGAAGCGCTGCTCTTTGAGGCACCACAGATGAGCCTGGAGATAATCACAAAACATGAAGTAGGTCGGAAAGCAAAAGACCTATAGCCTATAATATCACTTATGGTATTAACTAATAACTGACACAGATGAACATATTTCCAAAGAGAAAGACACTCACAGGCTTAGAAAACAAAACAAACTATGCTCATCTAAAAGGAAAGGAGGGGGGAAATTGAGAAATGAGGATTAGTGTTACTATACATATACAAATACATATTATATACATGTATCAAAAAGACCGAACATATAGCAAGGGAGGTCGATGGAACACTGTAATATTTTACATGGGAAGAGGATCTGTACATTAATAGACATACATAATGTACAAATGGACCAGATGGTGTACACCCAGGACAAACAATATTCTAAACTTTACCCAGATTAAAAAAATTTTAAAAACCAAGAAGAAGTAATGAGACATAAACTTATGGGGATTTCTCCTGGCAAATTCCATTCTAATTTATAACCTAGGACAATGACTTCCAGAAGGGCTCTGCTGCCCTAGTACCCAGATTGGGGAATGGAGAAAAGCTACCTCCTTGTGGACGTTTCCCACAACAGCAGCTTTGAACCCACTGCAAAAGGTCACTAAATTTTCACCAACTTGCAGTTCTGTCAATGACACCTGCCCTCCAAAAAATTTCTGGGGTCAAAAATCGACCAAAAAATTCAAAAGAGGGCAACCTTCGAAGAAGTCAATTTCAAGAGCTCTATTATACTTACGGTTTTTTCTTTTAAGAGAAAAGAAAAAGGCGTAGGAATATGATGAATTTAAAAATTTTAATGTCATGCATACCCATATTACAAAAACCTATCAGCTCACAGCAATCAGAATGGCCATTAGGAAAAATGCTGCCAAAAATAAACGGTGAAGGGAGTGTGGAGAAATGCGTACCCTCGGTTGTAAGGGGGGGCATGTAAAGAGCCACTAATGAAAACACAACGTAGGTGCTTTGAAAAGGGAAACATTGAGCTACCAGTCAATCAATCACAACCACTGCTTGGCCTATCACCTGAGAAAATGAGAATCAAAAATCACAGGCTGGCAAACCTGTACGCCAGCAATATTTACCATAGCCAGCACTTGGAAGCAATGAAAATGTCCATCAACCGAGGAATGCACCAAGAAGAAGTGGTCCACGTACACAATGGAATATTACTCTAATAATAAATATAAATTAAATTAAAAACAAACAAAAGCAAGGAGACATCAACATTTGTGGGTTTATCCGGGCACATTGCACTCTAATTTATAACCGAAGAACACCACTGGCCGGTAGGTCTGTTTCCCTAGTATCAGCATGGGGAACGTAGAAAGGCTGCCGCTCTCTGGCCATTACCTGCAAAAGCAGGTTTAAAGCCTGAGCTAATGGTCACTTCATATGAACAAGTACTTCAGGGCTGTAAATGAAACCTGCCCTCAAAATGTCTTGAGGGAGATAATGGCCAAACTATTTCAAATGGTGACACATACTTTAAGAAAACACTTTGAAGAAATAAGCTCTAATCACAGCTGGAAAAATTAAAAGGACATGTCTTAAAGCTCAATTTCAACACATTATGAGACACATGCAAATTCAACCACAAAGAGGTATCAGCTCACACCACTCAGAATAACCATCAGCAAAAACTACAAAGAATAAATGCTGAAGGTGCTGGGAAGAAATACATACCCTCCACTTTAAGTGGGACGTAACCTGGAAAGAGCCACTAAGGAGAACAGAATAGAGGTGCCTTTAAAAGGTAACCATTGAGCTACCATATGATCTAGCAGACCTATGCCTAGACCTATAAACGAAGAAGAGAGAATTGGAAGGACACAGGCACGCAAATCTACATTGCATAGTATTACAATAGCCAAGATATGGAAGTAACCAAAAAGTCCACCGACAGATGGGTGGACAAAGAAGTACTGCTACCTGTACAGATGGAATAAGAGCTAGTGAAAAAATGAAACAATGCCATTTGCAGCACCATAGATGAGTCTAGAAGTAATCACGCAACTTGGAGTAAGTGAGAAAGCGAAAGACACATATCCTATCATATCACATATAGGTGTTACCTAAAAAATGATACAAACAAAGATATTTCCACAGAGAAACACTATCATAGATTCATTAAAAAAACTTATGGTTCACCAAATGGAAAGGTGTGAGGATTGGATACATTACCATATTGAGGTTAACAGAGAGATACAAACACATGTGAAATATATAATCACCAAAGACCTACGCAATACCAAGAGAAGACTACTCAACATTGTGTCATAACCTACATGGGAAAAGGATCCGAAGAATAGATATATGCATATGTGTGAAAGAACCACATCTTGCACACCTAGAACAAACAAAACATTGTAATCAAGTTTGCTGTGATAAGAAATAAAAATTAAGTTCAAAATGCCAACAAGAAGTAATGAGACATAAACTTAAAGGGCTTTTTCCTCGCACATTCCATTCTAATTTACAACCTAGAACACCACTTCCAGTAAGGCTCTGTTGCCCTAGAAACCAGATTTGGTAAAGGAGAAATGCTGCCGCCTTGTGGCCGATTCCCGCAAGAGCAGCTTTTAACCCACAGCTAATGGTCACTTACCATTCACAAGGACTCAGGGCTGTAAAGGACACCTGCCCTCAAAATTGTGCTGAGGTAGGGAATGGATACAAAAAATTCAAAACAGGCCAAATTTTCAAGAAGATAGTATGAAGAGGTAAGTTTTACTCACTCTCTTTTTAAAGAAAGGAAAATGGATAAAAGCTCCACCTCAGGAAGTATTAGACTCATGCAATCTAATCTACAAAAAGTTTTCAACTCACACCAGTCGACTGACCATTGGCAAAAAGTCTACAAACAATAAATGCTGAAGAGGTTTTAGAGAACTGTGTACCCTCTAGCTGCTGGTGAGATGCAAAAGGGTTAAACGCTAATAATGAGAACAGAAAGGAGCTGCGTTGAAAAGGAAAAATTGAGGTACCATTCAATCCAGCAGGCGCACCAATGGGCCTCTCACCTGAGAAGACCAGAATGAAGAAGACCCGGGCTGCAAAAGCTGCACTGCAGCCTTATTCACCATAGACAAGACAGTGAAGCAACCAAAATGTCCATCAACAGATGAAAGGATAAAGAAGAAGTGGTCCATGTACACAATGAATACTAGCCATGGAAAACAATGAAACACTGCTCTTTGAGGCACCATAGATGATCTTGGAGATAATCACAGAACATGATGTAAGTCGGAAAGCAAAAGTCCTATATCCTATGATATCACTTATAGGCGTTATCTAATAACTGACACAAATGAACATATTTCCACAGAGAAAGTCAATCACAGACTTATTAAAAAAAAACTATGCTTATCTAAAAGGAAAGGTGGGGGGAATGGATAAATGAAGATTAGCGTTACCATATGTATACAAATACATATTATATACATATATCAAAAAGACCGACCATATAGCAAGGAAGGTTTACGGAACACTCTGTAATAATTTACAGGGGAAGAGGATCTCTACATAAATAGGTATATAGAATATGTAGATGAACCAGAGTGTGTACACCTTGGACAAGCAACATTCTAACCATTACCCCAATTGAAAAAATTAAAACAACGAACTAGGAGTAATGAGACATAAACTTATGGGGGGTTTTCCTGGCACATTCCATTCAAATTTACAACCTAGGCAAACGACTTCCAGAACGGCTGTGCTGCCCTAGTACCCAGATTTGGGAATGGAGAAATGCTGCATCCTTGTGGCCGTTTCCCACCACAGCAGCTTTAAACCCACTGCAAAAGGTCACTAAATATTCACCAATTGCAGGTCTGTAAATGACACCTGCCCTCCAAAAAATACTGAGGTCGAAAATCGACCAAAAAATTCTAGAGTGCAACCTTCCAAAAAGAAAATTTGAAGAGGTATATTATACTCACACTTTTGTTCTTTTTTCTTTTAACAGAAAAGAAAAAGGCGTGGAAAAATGATGAATTGTAGGAATTTTTACAGACATGTAAACCCAAATTACAAACACCTATCAGCTCACACCAGTCAGAATGGCCATCAACAAATATGCTGCAAACAAGAAATGCTGACGTGATTGTGGAGAAGTGCGTACCCTCGATTCTAAGGGGGACGTGGTAAGAGCCACTAATGACAGCACAATTGAGGTGCCTTGAAAAGGTAAACGTTGAGCTACCATACCAGTCAATCAATCATAACCACTGCTGGGTCTATCACCTGAGAAAATGAGAATCAAAAATCACAGGCTGGCAAACCTGTACGCCAGCAATATTTACCATAGCCAGCACTTGGAAGCAATGAAAATGTCCATCAACCGAGGAATGCACCAAGAAGAAGTGGTCCACGTACACAATGGAATATTACTCTAATAATAAATATAAATTAAATTAAAAACAAACAAAAGCAAGGAGACATCAACATTTGTGGGTTTATCCGGGCACATTGCACTCTAATTTATAACCGAAGAACACCACTGGCCGGTAGGTCTGTTTCCCTAGTACCAGCATGGGGAACGTAGAAAGGCTGCCGCTCTCTGGCCATTACCTGCAAAAGCAGGTTTAAAGCCTGAGCTAATGGTCACTTCATATGAACAAGTACTTCAGGGCTGTAAATGAAACCTGCCCTCAAAATGTCTTGAGGGAGATAATGGCCAAACTATTTCAAATGGTGACACATACTTTAAGAAAACACTTTGAAGAAATAAGCTCTAATCACAGCTGGAAAAATTAAAAGGACATGTCTTAAAGCTCAATTTCAACACATTATGAGACACATGCAAATTCAACCACAAAGAGGTATCAGCTCACACCACTCAGAATAACCATCAGCAAAAACTACAAAGAATAAATGCTGAAGGTGCTGGGAAGAAATACATACCCTCCACTTTAAGTGGGACGTAACCTGGAAAGAGCCACTAAGGAGAACAGAATAGAGGTGCCTTTAAAAGGTAACCATTGAGCTACCATATGATCTAGCAGACCTATGCCTAGACCTATAAACGAAGAAGAGAGAATTGGAAGGACACAGGCACGCAAATCTACATTGCATAGTATTACAATAGCCAAGATATGGAAGTAACCAAAAAGTCCACCGACAGATGGGTGGACAAAGAAGTACTGCTACCTGTACAGATGGAATAAGAGCTAGTGAAAAAATGAAACAATGCCATTTGCAGCACCATAGATGAGTCTAGAAGTAATCACGCAACTTGGAGTAAGTGAGAAAGCGAAAGACACATATCCTATCATATCACATATAGGTGTTACCTAAAAAATGATACAAACAAAGATATTTCCACAGAGAAACACTATCATAGATTCATTAAAAAAACTTATGGTTCACCAAATGGAAAGGTGTGAGGATTGGATACATTACCATATTGAGGTTAACAGAGAGATACAAACACATGTGAAATATATAATCACCAAAGACCTACGCAATACCAAGAGAAGACTACTCAACATTGTGTCATAACCTACATGGGAAAAGGATCCGAAGAATAGATATATGCATATGTGTGAAAGAACCACATCTTGCACACCTAGAACAAACAAAACATTGTAATCAAGTTTGCTGTGATAAGAAATAAAAATTAAGTTCAAAATACCAACAAGAAGTAATGAGACATAAACTTAAAGGGCTTTTTCCTCGCACATTCCATTCTAATTTACAACCTAGAACACCACTTCCAGTAAGGCTCTGTTGCCCTAGAAACCAGATTTGGTAAAGGAGAAATGCTGCCGCCTTGTGGCCGATTCCCGCAAGAGCAGCTTTTAACCCACAGCTAATGGTCACTTACCATTCACAAGGACTCAGGGCTGTAAAGGACACCTGCCCTCAAAATTGTGCTGAGGTAGGGAATGGATACAAAAAATTCAAAACAGGCCAAATTTTCAAGAAGATAGTATGAAGAGGTAAGTTTTACTCACTCTCTTTTTAAAGAAAGGAAAATGGATAAAAGCTCCACCTCAGGAAGTATTAGACTCATGCAATCTAATCTACAAAAAGTTTTCAACTCACACCAGTCGACTGACCATTGGCAAAAAGTCTACAAACAATAAATGCTGAAGAGGTTTTAGAGAACTGTGTACCCTCTAGCTGCTGGTGAGATGCAAAAGGGTTAAACGCTAATAATGAGAACAGAAAGGAGCTGCGTTGAAAAGGAAAAATTGAGGTACCATTCAATCCAGCAGGCGCACCAATGGGCCTCTCACCTGAGAAGACCAGAATGAAGAAGACCCGGGCTGCAAAAGCTGCACTGCAGCCTTATTCACCATAGACAAGACAGTGAAGCAACCAAAATGTCCATCAACAGATGAAAGGATAAAGAAGAAGTGGTCCATGTACACAATGAATACTAGCCATGGAAAACAATGAAACACTGCTCTTTGAGGCACCATAGATGATCTTGGAGATAATCACAGAACATGAGGTAAGTCGGAAAGCAAAAGTCCTATATCCTATGATATCACTTATAGGCGTTATCTAATAACTGACACAAATGAACATATTTCCACAGAGAAAGTCAATCACAGACTTATTAAAAAAAAACTATGCTTATCTAAAAGGAAAGGTGGGGGGAATGGATAAATGAAGATTAGCGTTACCATATGTATACAAATACATATTATATACATATATCAAAAAGACCGACCATATAGCAAGGAAGGTTTACGGAACACTCTGTAATAATTTACAGGGGAAGAGGATCTCTACATAAATAGGTATATAGAATATGTAGATGAACCAGAGTGTGTACACCTTGGACAAGCAACATTCTAACCATTACCCCAATTGAAAAAATTAAAACAACGAACTAGGAGTAATGAGACATAAACTTATGGGGGGTTTTCCTGGCACATTCCATTCAAATTTACAACCTAGGCAAACGACTTCCAGAACGGCTCTGCTGCCCTAGTACCCAGATTTGGGAATGGAGAAATGCTGCATCCTTGTGGCCGTTTCCCACCACAGCAGCTTTAAACCCACTGCAAAAGGTCACTAAATATTCACCAATTGCAGGTCTGTAAATGACACCTGCCCTCCAAAAAATACTGAGGTCGAAAATCGACCAAAAAATTCTAGAGTGCAACCTTCCAAAAAGAAAATTTGAAGAGGTATATTATACTCACACTTTTGTTCTTTTTTCTTTTAACAGAAAAGAAAAAGGCGTGGAAAAATGATGAATTGTAGGAATTTTTACAGACATGTAAACCCAAATTACAAACACCTATCAGCTCACACCAGTCAGAATGGCCATCAACAAATATGCTGCAAACAAGAAATGCTGACGTGATTGTGGAGAAGTGCGTACCCTCGATTCTAAGGGGGACGTGGTAAGAGCCACTAATGACAGCACAATTGAGGTGCCTTGAAAAGGTAAACGTTGAGCTACCATACCAGTCAATCAATCATAACCACTGCTGGGTCTATCACCTGAGAAAATGAAAATCAAAAATCACAGGCTGGCAATCCTGCCCTCCAGCAATATTTACCATAGGCAACACTTGGAAGCAAGGAAAATGTCCATCAACAGAGGAATGCACCAAGAAGAAGTGGTCCATGTACACAATGGAATATTAGCCATGGAAAACACTGAAGCGCTGCTCTTTGAGGCACCACAGATGAGCCTGGAGATAATCACAAAACATGAAGTAGGTCAGAAAGCAAAAGACCTATAGCCTATATTATCACTTATGGCATTATCTAATAACTGACACAGATGAACATATTTCCAAAGAGAAAGACACTCACAGGCTTAGAAAACAAAACAAACTATGCTCATCTAAAAGGAAAGGAGGGGGGAAATTGAGAAATGAGGATTAGTGTTACTATACATATACAAATACATATTATATACATGTATCAAAAAGACCGAACATATAGCAAGGGAGGTCGATGGAACACTGTAATATTTTACATGGGAAGAGGATCTGTACATTAATAGACATACATAATGTACAAAAGGACCAGATGGTGTACACCTAGGACAAACAATATTCTAAACTTTACCCAGATTAAAAAAATTTTAAAAACCAAGATGAAGTAATGAGACATAAACTTATGGGGATTTCTCCTGGCAAATTCCATTCTAATTTATAACCTAGGACAATGACTTCCAGAAGGGCTCTGCTGCCCTAGTACCCAGATTGGGGAATGGAGAAAAGCTACCTCCTTGTGGACGTTTCCCACAACAGCAGCTTTGAACCCACTGCAAAAGGTCACTAAATTTTCACCAACTTGCAGTTCTGTAAATGACACCTGCCCTCCAAAAAATTTCTGGGGTCAAAAATCGACCAAAAAATTCAAAAGAGGGCAACCTTCGAAGAAGTCAATTTCAAGAGCTCTATTATACTTACGGTTTTTTCTTTTAAGAGAAAAGAAAAAGGCGTAGGAATATGATGAATTTAAAAATTTTAATGTCATGCATACCCATATTACAAAAACCTATCAGCTCACAGCAATCAGAATGGCCATTAGGAAAAATGCTGCCAAAAATAAACGGTGAAGGGAGTGTGGAGAAATGCGTACCCTCGGTTGTAAGGGGGGGCATGTAAAGAGCCACTAATGAAAACACAACGTAGGTGCTTTGAAAAGGGAAACATTGAGCTACCAGTCAATCAATCACAACCACTGCTTGGCCTATCACCTGAGAAAATGAGAATGAAAAATCACAGGCTGGTAAACCTGTACGCCAGCAATATTTACCATAGCCAGCACTTGGAAGCAATGAAAATGTCCATCAACCGAGGAATGCACCAAGAAGAAGTGGTCCACGTACACAATGGAATATTACTCTAATAATAAATATAAATTGAATTAAAAACAAACAAAAGCAAGGAGACATCAACATTTGTGGGTTTATCCGGGCACATTGCACTCTAATTTATAACCGAAGAACACCACTGGCCGGTAGGTCTGTTTCCCTAGTACCAGCATGGGGAACGTAGAAAGGCTGCCGCTCTCTGGCCATTACCTGCAAAAGCAGGTTTAAAGCCTGAGCTAATGGTCACTTCATATGAACAAGTACTTCAGGGCTGTAAATGAAACCTGCCCTCAAAATGTCTTGAGGGAGATAATGGCCAAACTATTTCAAATGGTGACACATACTTTAAGAAAACACTTTGAAGAAATAAGCTCTAATCACAGCTGGAAAAATTAAAAGGACATGTCTTAAAGCTCAATTTCAACACATTATGAGACACATGCAAATTCAACCACAAAGAGGTATCAGCTCACACCACTCAGAATAACCATCAGCAAAAACTACAAAGAATAAATGCTGAAGGTGCTGGGAAGAAATACATACCCTCCACTTTAAGTGGGACGTAACCTGGAAAGAGCCACTAAGGAGAACAGAATAGAGGTGCCTTTAAAAGGTAACCATTGAGCTACCATATGATCTAGCAGACCTATGCCTAGACCTATAAACGAAGAAGAGAGAATTGGAAGGACACAGGCACGCAAATCTACATTGCATAGTATTACAATAGCCAAGATATGGAAGTAACCAAAAAGTCCACCGACAGATGGGTGGACAAAGAAGTACTGCTACCTGTACAGATGGAATAAGAGCTAGTGAAAAAATGAAACAATGCCATTTGCAGCACCATAGATGAGTCTAGAAGTAATCACGCAACTTGGAGTAAGTGAGAAAGCGAAAGACACATATCCTATCATATCACATATAGGTGTTACCTAAAAAATGATACAAACAAAGATATTTCCACAGAGAAACACTATCATAGATTCATTAAAAAAACTTATGGTTCACCAAATGGAAAGGTGTGAGGATTGGATACATTACCATATTGAGGTTAACAGAGAGATACAAACACATGTGAAATATATAATCACCAAAGACCTACGCAATACCAAGAGAAGACTACTCAACATTGTGTCATAACCTACATGGGAAAAGGATCCGAAGAATAGATATATGCATATGTGTGAAAGAACCACATCTTGCACACCTAGAACAAACAAAACATTGTAATCAAGTTTGCTGTGATAAGAAATAAAAATTAAGTTCAAA
This sequence comes from Balaenoptera borealis, assembly GCF_965194805.1. Classification (NCBI taxonomy): domain Eukaryota; kingdom Metazoa; phylum Chordata; class Mammalia; order Artiodactyla; family Balaenopteridae; genus Balaenoptera; species Balaenoptera borealis. The sequence goes on from NW_028123464.1 coordinate 120,937, forward strand.
ATACCAACAAGAAGTAATGAGACATAAACTTAAAGGGCTTTTTCCTCGCACATTCCATTCTAATTTACAACCTAGAACACCACTTCCAGTAAGGCTCTGTTGCCCTAGAAACCAGATTTGGTAAAGGAGAAATGCTGCCGCCTTGTGGCCGATTCCCGCAAGAGCAGCTTTTAACCCACAGCTAATGGTCACTTACCATTCACAAGGACTCAGGGCTGTAAAGGACACCTGCCCTCAAAATTGTGCTGAGGTAGGGAATGGATACAAAAAATTCAAAACAGGCCAAATTTTCAAGAAGATAGTATGAAGAGGTAAGTTTTACTCACTCTCTTTTTAAAGAAAGGAAAATGGATAAAAGCTCCACCTCAGGAAGTATTAGACTCATGCAATCTAATCTACAAAAAGTTTTCAACTCACACCAGTCGACTGACCATTGGCAAAAAGTCTACAAACAATAAATGCTGAAGAGGTTTTAGAGAACTGTGTACCCTCTAGCTGCTGGTGAGATGCAAAAGGGTTAAACGCTAATAATGAGAACAGAAAGGAGCTGCGTTGAAAAGGAAAAATTGAGGTACCATTCAATCCAGCAGGCGCACCAATGGGCCTCTCACCTGAGAAGACCAGAATGAAGAAGACCCGGGCTGCAAAAGCTGCACTGCAGCCTTATTCACCATAGACAAGACAGTGAAGCAACCAAAATGTCCATCAACAGATGAAAGGATAAAGAAGAAGTGGTCCATGTACACAATGAATACTAGCCATGGAAAACAATGAAACACTGCTCTTTGAGGCACCATAGATGATCTTGGAGATAATCACAGAACATGAGGTAAGTCGGAAAGCAAAAGTCCTATATCCTATGATATCACTTATAGGCGTTATCTAATAACTGACACAAATGAACATATTTCCACAGAGAAAGTCAATCACAGACTTATTAAAAAAAAACTATGCTTATCTAAAAGGAAAGGTGGGGGGAATGGATAAATGAAGATTAGCGTTACCATATGTATACAAATACATATTATATACATATATCAAAAAGACCGACCATATAGCAAGGAAGGTTTACGGAACACTCTGTAATAATTTACAGGGGAAGAGGATCTCTACATAAATAGGTATATAGAATATGTAGATGAACCAGAGTGTGTACACCTTGGACAAGCAACATTCTAACCATTACCCCAATTGAAAAAATTAAAACAACGAACTAGGAGTAATGAGACATAAACTTATGGGGGGTTTTCCTGGCACATTCCATTCAAATTTACAACCTAGGCAAACGACTTCCAGAACGGCTCTGCTGCCCTAGTACCCAGATTTGGGAATGGAGAAATGCTGCATCCTTGTGGCCGTTTCCCACCACAGCAGCTTTAAACCCACTGCAAAAGGTCACTAAATATTCACCAATTGCAGGTCTGTAAATGACACCTGCCCTCCAAAAAATACTGAGGTCGAAAATCGACCAAAAAATTCTAGAGTGCAACCTTCCAAAAAGAAAATTTGAAGAGGTATATTATACTCACACTTTTGTTCTTTTTTCTTTTAACAGAAAAGAAAAAGGCGTGGAAAAATGATGAATTGTAGGAATTTTTACAGACATGTAAACCCAAATTACAAACACCTATCAGCTCACACCAGTCAGAATGGCCATCAACAAATATGCTGCAAACAAGAAATGCTGACGTGATTGTGGAGAAGTGCGTACCCTCGATTCTAAGGGGGACGTGGTAAGAGCCACTAATGACAGCACAATTGAGGTGCCTTGAAAAGGTAAACGTTGAGCTACCATACCAGTCAATCAATCATAACCACTGCTGGGTCTATCACCTGAGAACATGAAAATCAAAAATCACAGGCTGGCAATCCTGCCCTCCAGCAATATTTACCATAGGCAACACTTGGAAGCAAGGAAAATGTCCATCAACAGAGGAATGCACCAAGAAGAAGTGGTCCATGTACACAATGGAATATTAGCCATGGAAAACACTGAAGCGCTGCTCTTTGAGGCACCACAGATGAGCCTGGAGATAATCACAAAACATGAAGTAGGTCGGAAAGCAAAAGACCTATAGCCTATAATATCACTTATGGTATTAACTAATAACTGACACAGATGAACATATTTCCAAAGAGAAAGACACTCACAGGCTTAGAAAACAAAACAAACTATGCTCATCTAAAAGGAAAGGAGGGGGGAAATTGAGAAATGAGGATTAGTGTTACTATACATATACAAATACATATTATATACATGTATCAAAAAGACCGAACATATAGCAAGGGAGGTCGATGGAACACTGTAATATTTTACATGGGAAGAGGATCTGTACATTAATAGACATACATAATGTACAAATGGACCAGATGGTGTACACCCAGGACAAACAATATTCTAAACTTTACCCAGATTAAAAAAATTTTAAAAACCAAGAAGAAGTAATGAGACATAAACTTATGGGGATTTCTCCTGGCAAATTCCATTCTAATTTATAACCTAGGACAATGACTTCCAGAAGGGCTCTGCTGCCCTAGTACCCAGATTGGGGAATGGAGAAAAGCTACCTCCTTGTGGACGTTTCCCACAACAGCAGCTTTGAACCCACTGCAAAAGGTCACTAAATTTTCACCAACTTGCAGTTCTGTAAATGACACCTGCCCTCCAAAAAATTTCTGGGGTCAAAAATCGACCAAAAAATTCAAAAGAGGGCAACCTTCGAAGAAGTCAATTTCAAGAGCTCTATTATACTTACGGTTTTTTCTTTTAAGAGAAAAGAAAAAGGCGTAGGAATATGATGAATTTAAAAATTTTAATGTCATGCATACCCATATTACAAAAACCTATCAGCTCACAGCAATCAGAATGGCCATTAGGAAAAATGCTGCCAAAAATAAACGGTGAAGGGAGTGTGGAGAAATGCGTACCCTCGGTTGTAAGGGGGGGCATGTAAAGAGCCACTAATGAAAACACAACGTAGGTGCTTTGAAAAGGGAAACATTGAGCTACCAGTCAATCAATCACAACCACTGCTTGGCCTATCACCTGAGAAAATGAGAATCAAAAATCACAGGCTGGCAAACCTGTACGCCAGCAATATTTACCATAGCCAGCACTTGGAAGCAATGAAAATGTCCATCAACCGAGGAATGCACCAAGAAGAAGTGGTCCACGTACACAATGGAATATTACTCTAATAATAAATATAAATTAAATTAAAAACAAACAAAAGCAAGGAGACATCAACATTTGTGGGTTTATCCGGGCACATTGCACTCTAATTTATAACCGAAGAACACCACTGGCCGGTAGGTCTGTTTCCCTAGTATCAGCATGGGGAACGTAGAAAGGCTGCCGCTCTCTGGCCATTACCTGCAAAAGCAGGTTTAAAGCCTGAGCTAATGGTCACTTCATATGAACAAGTACTTCAGGGCTGTAAATGAAACCTGCCCTCAAAATGTCTTGAGGGAGATAATGGCCAAACTATTTCAAATGGTGACACATACTTTAAGAAAACACTTTGAAGAAATAAGCTCTAATCACAGCTGGAAAAATTAAAAGGACATGTCTTAAAGCTCAATTTCAACACATTATGAGACACATGCAAATTCAACCACAAAGAGGTATCAGCTCACACCACTCAGAATAACCATCAGCAAAAACTACAAAGAATAAATGCTGAAGGTGCTGGGAAGAAATACATACCCTCCACTTTAAGTGGGACGTAACCTGGAAAGAGCCACTAAGGAGAACAGAATAGAGGTGCCTTTAAAAGGTAACCATTGAGCTACCATATGATCTAGCAGACCTATGCCTAGACCTATAAACGAAGAAGAGAGAATTGGAAGGACACAGGCACGCAAATCTACATTGCATAGTATTACAATAGCCAAGATATGGAAGTAACCAAAAAGTCCACCGACAGATGGGTGGACAAAGAAGTACTGCTACCTGTACAGATGGAATAAGAGCTAGTGAAAAAATGAAACAATGCCATTTGCAGCACCATAGATGAGTCTAGAAGTAATCACGCAACTTGGAGTAAGTGAGAAAGCGAAAGACACATATCCTATCATATCACATATAGGTGTTACCTAAAAAATGATACAAACAAAGATATTTCCACAGAGAAACACTATCATAGATTCATTAAAAAAACTTATGGTTCACCAAATGGAAAGGTGTGAGGATTGGATACATTACCATATTGAGGTTAACAGAGAGATACAAACACATGTGAAATATATAATCACCAAAGACCTACGCAATACCAAGAGAAGACTACTCAACATTGTGTCATAACCTACATGGGAAAAGGATCCGAAGAATAGATATATGCATATGTGTGAAAGAACCACATCTTGCACACCTAGAACAAACAAAACATTGTAATCAAGTTTGCTGTGATAAGAAATAAAAATTAAGTTCAAAATGCCAACAAGAAGTAATGAGACATAAACTTAAAGGGCTTTTTCCTCGCACATTCCATTCTAATTTACAACCTAGAACACCACTTCCAGTAAGGCTCTGTTGCCCTAGAAACCAGATTTGGTAAAGGAGAAATGCTGCCGCCTTGTGGCCGATTCCCGCAAGAGCAGCTTTTAACCCACAGCTAATGGTCACTTACCATTCACAAGGACTCAGGGCTGTAAAGGACACCTGCCCTCAAAATTGTGCTGAGGTAGGGAATGGATACAAAAAATTCAAAACAGGCCAAATTTTCAAGAAGATAGTATGAAGAGGTAAGTTTTACTCACTCTCTTTTTAAAGAAAGGAAAATGGATAAAAGCTCCACCTCAGGAAGTATTAGACTCATGCAATCTAATCTACAAAAAGTTTTCAACTCACACCAGTCGACTGACCATTGGCAAAAAGTCTACAAACAATAAATGCTGAAGAGGTTTTAGAGAACTGTGTACCCTCTAGCTGCTGGTGAGATGCAAAAGGGTTAAACGCTAATAATGAGAACAGAAAGGAGCTGCGTTGAAAAGGAAAAATTGAGGTACCATTCAATCCAGCAGGCGCACCAATGGGCCTCTCACCTGAGAAGACCAGAATGAAGAAGACCCGGGCTGCAAAAGCTGCACTGCAGCCTTATTCACCATAGACAAGACAGTGAAGCAACCAAAATGTCCATCAACAGATGAAAGGATAAAGAAGAAGTGGTCCATGTACACAATGAATACTAGCCATGGAAAACAATGAAACACTGCTCTTTGAGGCACCATAGATGATCTTGGAGATAATCACAGAACATGAGGTAAGTCGGAAAGCAAAAGTCCTATATCCTATGATATCACTTATAGGCGTTATCTAATAACTGACACAAATGAACATATTTCCACAGAGAAAGTCAATCACAGACTTATTAAAAAAAAACTATGCTTATCTAAAAGGAAAGGTGGGGGGAATGGATAAATGAAGATTAGCGTTACCATATGTATACAAATACATATTATATACATATATCAAAAAGACCGACCATATAGCAAGGAAGGTTTACGGAACACTCTGTAATAATTTACAGGGGAAGAGGATCTCTACATAAATAGGTATATAGAATATGTAGATGAACCAGAGTGTGTACACCTTGGACAAGCAACATTCTAACCATTACCCCAATTGAAAAAATTAAAACAACGAACTAGGAGTAATGAGACATAAACTTATGGGGGGTTTTCCTGGCACATTCCATTCAAATTTACAACCTAGGCAAACGACTTCCAGAACGGCTCTGCTGCCCTAGTACCCAGATTTGGGAATGGAGAAATGCTGCATCCTTGTGGCCGTTTCCCACCACAGCAGCTTTAAACCCACTGCAAAAGGTCACTAAATATTCACCAATTGCAGGTCTGTAAATGACACCTGCCCTCCAAAAAATACTGAGGTCGAAAATCGACCAAAAAATTCTAGAGTGCAACCTTCCAAAAAGAAAATTTGAAGAGGTATATTATACTCACACTTTTGTTCTTTTTTCTTTTAACAGAAAAGAAAAAGGCGTGGAAAAATGATGAATTGTAGGAATTTTTACAGACATGTAAACCCAAATTACAAACACCTATCAGCTCACACCAGTCAGAATGGCCATCAACAAATATGCTGCAAACAAGAAATGCTGACGTGATTGTGGAGAAGTACGTACCCTCGATTCTAAGGGGGACGTGGTAAGAGCCACTAATGACAGCACAATTGAGGTGCCTTGAAAAGGTAAACGTTGAGCTACCATACCAGTCAATCAATCATAACCACTGCTGGGTCTATCACCTGAGAAAATGAAAATCAAAAATCACAGGCTGGCAATCCTGCCCTCCAGCAATATTTACCATAGGCAACACTTGGAAGCAAGGAAAATGTCCATCAACAGAGGAATGCACCAAGAAGAAGTGGTCCATGTACACAATGGAATATTAGCCATGGAAAACACTGAAGCGCTGCTCTTTGAGGCACCACAGATGAGCCTGGAGATAATCACAAAACATGAAGTAGGTCGGAAAGCAAAAGACCTATAGCCTATATTATCACTTATGGCATTATCTAATAACTGACACAGATGAACATATTTCCAAAGAGAAAGACACTCACAGGCTTAGAAAACAAAACAAACTATGCTCATCTAAAAGGAAAGGAGGGGGGAAATTGAGAAATGAGGATTAGTGTTACTATACATATACAAATACATATTATATACATGTATCAAAAAGACCGAACATATAGCAAGGGAGGTCGATGGAACACTGTAATATTTTACATGGGAAGAGGATCTGTACATTAATAGACATACATAATGTACAAATGGACCAGATGGTGTACACCTAGGACAAACAATATTCTAAACTTTACCCAGATTAAAAAAATTTTAAAAACCAAGAAGAAGTAATGAGACATAAACTTATGGGGATTTCTCCTGGCAAATTCCATTCTAATTTATAACCTAGGACAATGACTTCCAGAAGGGCTCTGCTGCCCTAGTACCCAGATTGGGGAATGGAGAAAAGCTACCTCCTTGTGGACGTTTCCCACAACAGCAGCTTTGAACCCACTGCAAAAGGTCACTAAATTTTCACCAACTTGCAGTTCTGTAAATGACACCTGCCCTCCAAAAAATTTCTGGGGTCAAAAATCGACCAAAAAATTCAAAAGAGGGCAACCTTCGAAGAAGTCAATTTCAAGAGCTCTATTATACTTACGGTTTTTTCTTTTAAGAGAAAAGAAAAAGGCGTAGGAATATGATGAATTTAAAAATTTTAATGTCATGCATACCCATATTACAAAAACCTATCAGCTCACAGCAATCAGAATGGCCATTAGGAAAAATGCTGCCAAAAATAAACGGTGAAGGGAGTGTGGAGAAATGCGTACCCTCGGTTGTAAGGGGGGGCATGTAAAGAGCCACTAATGAAAACACAACGTAGGTGCTTTGAAAAGGGAAACATTGAGCTACCAGTCAATCAATCACAACCACTGCTTGGCCTATCACCTGAGAAAATGAGAATCAAAAATCACAGGCTGGCAAACCTGTACGCCAGCAATATTTACCATAGCCAGCACTTGGAAGCAATGAAAATGTCCATCAACCGAGGAATGCACCAAGAAGAAGTGGTCCACGTACACAATGGAATATTACTCTAATAATAAATATAAATTAAATTAAAAACAAACAAAAGCAAGGAGACATCAACATTTGTGGGTTTATCCGGGCACATTGCACTCTAATTTATAACCGAAGAACACCACTGGCCGGTAGGTCTGTTTCCCTAGTACCAGCATGGGGAACGTAGAAAGGCTGCCACTCTCTGGCCATTACCTGCAAAAGCAGGTTTAAAGCCTGAGCTAATGGTCACTTCATATGAACAAGTACTTCAGGGCTGTAAATGAAACCTGCCCTCAAAATGTCTTGAGGGAGATAATGGCCAAAATATTTCAAATGGTGACACATACTTTAAGAAAACACTTTGAAGAAATAAGCTCTAATCACAGCTGGAAAAATTAAAAGGACATGTCTTAAAGCTCAATTTCAACACATTATGAGACACATGCAAATTCAACCACAAAGAGGTATCAGCTCACACCACTCAGAATAACCATCAGCAAAAACTACAAAGAATAAATGCTGAAGGTGCTGGGAAGAAATACATACCCTCCACTTTAAGTGGGACGTAACCTGGAAAGAGCCACTAAGGAGAACAGAATAGAGGTGCCTTTAAAAGGTAACCATTGAGCTACCATATGATCTAGCAGACCTATGCCTAGACCTATAAACTAAGAAGAGAGAATTGGAAGGACACAGGCACGCAAATCTACATTGCATAGTATTACAATAGCCAAGATATGGAAGTAACCAAAAAGTCCACCGACAGATGGGTGGACAAAGAAGTACTGCTACCTGTACAGATGGAATAAGAGCTAGTGAAAAAATGAAACAATGCCATTTGCAGCACCATAGATGAGTCTAGAAGTAATCACGCAACTTGGAGTAAGTGAGAAAGCGAAAGACACATATCCTATCATATCACATATAGGTGTTACCTAAAAAATGATACAAACAAAGATATTTCCACAGAGAAACACTATCATAGATTCATTAAAAAAACTTATGGTTCACCAAATGGAAAGGTGTGAGGATTGGATACATTACCATATTGAGGTTAACAGAGAGATACAAACACATGTGAAATATATAATCACCAAAGACCTACGCAATACCAAGAGAAGACTACTCAACATTGTGTCATAACCTACATGGGAAAAGGATCCGAAGAATAGATATATGCATATGTGTGAAAGAACCACATCTTGCACACCTAGAACAAACAAAACATTGTAATCAAGTTTGCTGTGATAAGAAATAAAAATTAAGTTCAAAATACCAACAAGAAGTAATGAGACATAAACTTAAAGGGCTTTTTCCTCGCACATTCCATTCTAATTTACAACGTAGAACACCACTTCCAGTAAGGCTCTGTTGCCCTAGAAACCAGATTTGGTAAAGGAGAAATGCTGCCGCCTTGTGGCCGATTCCCGCAAGAGCAGCTTTTAACCCACAGCTAATGGTCACTTACCATTCACAAGGACTCAGGGCTGTAAAGGACACCTGCCCTCAAAATTGTGCTGAGGTAGGGAATGGATACAAAAAATTCAAAACAGGCCAAATTTTCAAGAAGATAGTATGAAGAGGTAAGTTTTACTCACTCTCTTTTTAAAGAAAGGAAAATGGATAAAAGCTCCACCTCAGGAAGTATTAGACTCATGCAATCTAATCTACAAAAAGTTTTCAACTCACACCAGTCGACTGACCATTGGCAAAAAGTCTACAAACAATAAATGCTGAAGAGGTTTTAGAGAACTGTGTACCCTCTAGCTGCTGGTGTGATGCAAAAGGGTTAAACGCTAATAATGAGAACAGAAAGGAGCTGCGTTGAAAGGAAAATTTGAGGTACCATTCAATCCAGCAGACGCACCAATGGGCCTCTCACCTGAGAAGACCAGAATGAAGAAGACCCGGGCTGCAAAAGCTGCACTGCAGCCTTATTCACCATAGCCAAGACAGTGAAGCAACCAAAATGTCCATCAACAGATGAAAGGATAAAGAAGAAGTGGTCCATGTACACAATGAATACTAGCCATGGAAAACAATGAAACACTGCTCTTTGAGGCACCATAGATGATCTTGGAGATAATCACAGAACATGAGGTAAGTCGGAAAGCAAAAGTCCTATATCCTATGATATCACTTATAGGCGTTATCTAATAACTGACACAAATGAACATATTTCCACAGAGAAAGTCAATCACAGACTTATTAAAAAAAAACTACGCTTATCTAAAAGGAAAGGTGGGGGGAATGGATAAATGAAGATTAGCGTTACCATATGTATACAAATACATATTATATACATATATCATAAAGACCGACCATATAGCAAGGAAGGTTTAGGGAACACTCTGTAATAATTTACAGGGGAAGAGGATCTCTACATAAATAGGTATATAGAATATGTAGATGAACCAGAGTGTGTACACCTTGGACAAGCAACATTCTAACCATTACCCCAATTGAAAAAATTAAAACAACGAACTAGGAGTAATGAGACATAAACTTATGGGGGGTTTTCCTGGCACATTCCATTCAAATTTACAACCTAGGCAAACGACTTCCAGAACGGCTCTGCTGCCCTAGTACCCAGATTTGGGAATGGAGAAATGCTGCATCCTTGTGGCCGTTTCCCACAACAGCAGCTTTAAACCCACTGCAAAAGGTCACTAAATATTCACCAATTGCAGGTCTGTAAATGACACCTGCCCTCCAAAAAATACTGAGGTCGAAAATCGACCAAAAAATTCTAGAGTGCAACCTTCCAAAAAGAAAATTTGAAGAGGTATATTATACTCACACTTGTGTTCTTTTTTCTTTTAACAGAAAAGAAAAAGGCGTGGAAAAATGATGAATTGTAGGAATTTTTACAGACATGTAAACCCAAATTACAAACACCTATCAGCTCACACCAGTCAGAATGGCCATCAACAAATATGCTGCAAACAAGAAATGCTGACGTGATTGTGGAGAAGTGCGTACCCTCGATTCTAAGGGGGACGTGGTAAGAGCCACTAATGAAAGCACAATTGAGGTGCCTTGAAAAGGTAAACGTTGAGCTACCATACCAGTCAATCAATCATAACCACTGCTGGGTCTATCACCTGAGAAAATGAAAATCAAAAATCACAGGCTGGCAATCCTGCCCTCCAGCAATATTTACCATAGGCAACACTTGGAAGCAAGGAAAATGTCCATCAACAGAGGAATGCACCAAGAAGAAGTGGTCCATGTACACAATGGAATATTAGCCATGGAAAACACTGAAGCGCTGCTCTTTGAGGCACCACAGATGAGCCTGGAGATAATCACAAAACATGAAGTAGGTCGGAAAGCAAAAGACCTATAGCCTATATTATCACTTATGGCATTATCTAATAACTGACACAGATGAACATATTTCCAAAGAGAAAGACACTCACAGGCTTAGAAAACAAAACAAACTATGCTCATCTAAAAGGAAAGGAGGGGGGAAATTGAGAAATGAGGATTAGTGTTACTATACATATACAAATACATATTATATACATGTATCAAAAAGACCGAACATATAGCAAGGGAGGTCGATGGAACACTGTAATATTTTACATGGGAAGAGGATCTGTACATTAATAGACATACATAATGTACAAAAGGACCAGATGGTGTACACCCAGGACAAACAATATTCTAAACTTTACCCAGATTAAAAAAATTTTAAAAACCAAGAAGAAGTAATGAGACATAAACTTATGGGGATTTCTCCTGGCAAATTCCATTCTAATTTATAACCTAGGACAATGACTTCCAGAAGGGCTCTGCTGCCCTAGTACCCAGATTGGGGAATGGAGAAAAGCTACCTCCTTGTGGACGTTTCCCACAACAGCAGCTTTGAACCCACTGCAAAAGGTCACTAAATTTTCACCAACTTGCAGTTCTGTAAATGACACCTGCCCTCCAAAAAATTTCTGGGGTCAAAAATCGACCAAAAAATTCAAAAGAGGGCAACCTTCGAAGAAGTCAATTTCAAGAGCTCTATTATACTTACGGTTTTTTCTTTTAAGAGAAAAGAAAAAGGCGTAGGAATATGATGAATTTAAAAATTTTAATGTCATGCATACCCATATTACAAAAACCTATCAGCTCACAGCAATCAGAATGGCCATTAGGAAAAATGCTGCCAAAAATAAACGGTGAAGGGAGTGTGGAGAAATGCGTACCCTCGGTTGTAAGGGGGGGCATGTAAAGAGCCACTAATGAAAACACAACGTAGGTGCTTTGAAAAGGGAAACATTGAGCTACCAGTCAATCAATCACAACCACTGCTTGGCCTATCACCTGAGAAAATGAGAATCAAAAATCACAGGCTGGCAAACCTGTACGCCAGCAATATTTACCATAGCCAGCACTTGGAAGCAATGAAAATGTCCATCAACCGAGGAATGCACCAAGAAGAAGTGGTCCACGTACACAATGGAATATTACTCTAATAATAAATATAAATTAAATTAAAAACAAACAAAAGCAAGGAGACATCAACATTTGTGGGTTTATCCGGGCACATTGCACTCTAATTTATAACCGAAGAACACCACTGGCCGGTAGGTCTGTTTCCCTAGTACCAGCATGGGGAACGTAGAAAGGCTGCCGCTCTCTGGCCATTACCTGCAAAAGCAGGTTTAAAGCCTGAGCTAATGGTCACTTCATATGAACAAGTACTTCAGGGCTGTAAATGAAACCTGCCCTCAAAATGTCTTGAGGGAGATAATGGCCAAAATATTTCAAATGGTGACACATACTTTAAGAAAACACTTTGAAGAAATAAGCTCTAATCACAGCTGGAAAAATTAAAAGGACATGTCTTAAAGCTCAATTTCAACACATTATGAGACACATGCAAATTCAACCACAAAGAGGTATCAGCTCACACCACTCAGAATAACCATCAGCAAAAACTACAAAGAATAAATGCTGAAGGTGCTGGGAAGAAATACATACCCTCCACTTTAAGTGGGACGTAACCTGGAAAGAGCCACTAAGGAGAACAGAATAGAGGTGCCTTTAAAAGGTAACCATTGAGCTACCATATGATCTAGCAGACCTATGCCTAGACCTATAAACGAAGAAGAGAGAATTGGAAGGACACAGGCACGCAAATCTACATTGCATAGTATTACAATAGCCAAGATATGGAAGTAACCAAAAAGTCCACCGACAGATGGGTGGACAAAGAAGAACTGCTACCTGTACAGATGGAATAGGAGCTAGTGAAAAAATGAAACAATGCCATTTGCAGCACCATAGATGAGTCTAGAAGTAATCACGCAACTTGGAGTAAGTGAGAAAGCGAAAGACACATATCCTATCATATCACATATAGGTGTTACCTAAAAAATGATACAAACAAAGATATTTCCACAGAGAAACACTATCATAGATTCATTAAAAAAACTTATGGTTCACCAAATGGAAAGGTGTGAGGATTGGATACATTACCATATTGAGGTTAACAGAGAGATACAAACACATGTGAAATATATAATCACCAAAGAGCTACGCAATACCAAGAGAAGTCTACTCAACATTGTGTCATTACCTACATGGGAAAAGGATCCGAAGAAGAATAGATATATGCATGTGTGTGAAAGAACCACATCTTGCACACCTAGAACAAACAAAACATTGTAATCAAGTTTGCTGTGATAAGAAATAAAAATTAAATTCAAAATACCAACAAGAAGTAATGAGACATAAACTTAAAGGGCTGTTTCCTCGCACATTCCATTCTAATTTACAACCTAGAACACCACTTCCAGTAAGGCTCTGTTGCCCTAGTAACCAGATTTGGTAAAGGAGAAATGCTGCCGCCTTGTGGCCGATTCCCGCAAGAGCAGCTTTTAACCCACAGCTAATGGTCACTTACCATTCACAAGGACTCAGGGCTGTAAAGGACACCTGCCCTCAAAATTGTGCTGAGGTAGGGAATGGATACAAAAAATTCAAAACAGGCCAAATTTTCAAGAAGATAGTATGAAGAGGTAAGTTTTACTCACTCTCTTTTTAAAGAAAGGAAAATGGATAAAAGCTCCACCTCAGGAAGTATTAGACTCATGCAATCTAATCTACAAAAAGTTTTCAACTCACACCAGTCGACTGACCATTGGCAAAAAGTCTACAAACAATAAATGCTGAAGAGGTTTTAGAGAACTGTGTACCCTCTAGCTGCTGGTGAGATGCAAAAGGGTTAAACGCTAATAATGAGAACAGAAAGGAGCTGCGTTGAAAAGGAAAAATTGAGGTACCATTCAATCCAGCAGGCGCACCAATGGGCCTCTCACCTGAGAAGACCAGAATGAAGAAGACCCGGGCTGCAAAAGCTGCACTGCAGCCTTATTCACCATAGACAAGACAGTGAACCAACCAAAATGTCCATCAACAGATGAAAGGATAAAGAAGAAGTGGTCCATGTACACAATGAATACTAGCCATAGAAAACAATGAAACACTGCTCTTTGAGGCACCATAGATGATCTTGGAGATAATCACAGAACATGAGGTAAGTCGGAAAGCAAAAGTCCTATATCCTATGATATCACTTATAGGCGTTATCTAATAACTGACACAAATGAACATATTTCCACAGAGAAAGTCAATCACAGACTTATTAAAAAAAAAAACTATGCTTATCTAAAAGGAAAGGTGGGGGGAATGGATAAATGAAGATTAGCGTTACCATACGTATACAAATACATATTATATACATATATCAAAAAGACCGACCATATAGCAAGGAAGGTTTACGGAACACTCTGTAATAATTTACAGGGGAAGAGGATCTCTACATAAATAGTTATATAGAATATGTAGGTGAACCAGAGTGTGTACACCTTGGACAAGCAACATTCTAACCATTACCCCAATTGAAAAAATTAAAACAACGAACTAGGAGTAATGAGACATAAACTTATGGGGGGTTTTCCTGGCACATTCCATTCAAATTTACAACCTAGGCAAACGACTTCCAGAACGGCTCTGCTGCCCTAGTACCCAGATTTGGGAATGGAGAAATGCTGCATCCTTGTGGCCGTTTCCCACCACAGCAGCTTTAAACCCACTGCAAAAGGTCACTAAATATTCACCAATTGCCGGTCTGTAAATGACACCTGCCCTCCAAAAAATACTGAGGTCGAAAATCGACCAAAAAATTCTAGAGTGCAACCTTCCAAAAAGAAAATTTGAAGAGGTATATTATACTCACACTTTTGTTCTTTTTTCTTTTAACAGAAAAGAAAAAGGCGTGGAAAAATGATGAATTGTAGGAATTTTTACAGACATGTAAACCCAAATTACAAACACCTATCAGCTCACACCAGTCAGAATGGCCATCAACAAAAATGCTGCAAACAAGAAATGCTGACGTGATTGTGGAGAAGTGCGTACCCTCGATTCTAAGGGGGACGTGGTAAGAGCCACTAATGAGAGCACAATTGAGGTGCCTTGAAAAGGTAAACGTTGAGCTACCATACCAGTCAATCAATCATAACCACTGCTGGGTCTATCACCTGAGAAAAGGAAAATCAAAAATCACAGGCTGGCAATCCTGCCCTCCAGCAATATTTACCATAGGCAGCACTTGGAAGCAAGGAAAATGTCCATCAACAGAGGAATGCACCAAGAAGAAGTGGTCCATGTACACAATGGAATATTAGCCATGGAAAACACTGAAGCGCTGCTCTTTGAGGCACCACAGATGAGCCTGGAGATAATCACAAAACATGAAGTAGGTCGGAAAGCAAAAGACCTATAGCCTATATAATCACTTATGGCCTTATCTAATAACTGACACAGATGAACATATTTCCAAAGAGAAAGACACTCACAGGCTTAGAAAACAAAACAAACTATGCTCATCTAAAAGGAAAGGAGGGGGGAAATTGAGAAATGAGGATTAGTGTTACTATACATATACAAATACATATTATATACATGTATCAAAAAGACCGAACATATAGCAAGGGAGGTCGATGGAACACTGTAATATTTTACATGGGAAGAGGATCTGTACATTAATAGACATACATAATGTACAAATGGACCAGATGGTGTACACCTAGGACAAACAATATTCTAAACTTTACCCAGATTAAAAAAATTTTAAAAACCAAGAAGAAGTAATGAGACATAAACTTATGGGGATTTCTCCTGGCAAATTCCATTCTAATTTATAACCTAGGACAATGACTTCCAGAAGGGCTCTGCTGCCCTAGTACCCAGATTGGGGAATGGAGAAAAGCTACCTCCTTGTGGACGTTTCCCACAACAGCAGCTTTGAACCCACTGCAAAAGGTCACTAAATTTTCACCAACTTGCAGTTCTGTCAATGACACCTGCCCTCCAAAAAATTTCTGGGGTCAAAAATCGACCAAAAAATTCAAAAGAGGGCAACCTTCGAAGAAGTCAATTTCAAGATCTCTATTATACTTACGGTTTTTTCTTTTAAGAGAAAAGAAAAAGGCATAGGAATATGATGAATTTAAAAATTTTAATGTCATGCATACCCATATTACAAAAACCTATCAGCTCACAGCAATCAGAATGGCCATTAGGAAAAATGCTGCCAAAAATAAACGGTGAAGGGAGTGTGGAGAAATGCGTACCCTCGGTTGTAAGGGGGGGCATGTAAAGAGCCACTAATGAAAACACAACGTAGGTGCTTTGAAAAGGGAAACATTGAGCTACCAGTCAATCAATCACACCCACTGCTTGGCCTATCACCTGAGAAAATGAGAATCAAAAATCACAGGCTGGCAAACCTGTACACCAGCAATATTTACCATAGCCAGCACTTGGAAGCAATGAAAATGTCCATCAACCGAGGAATGCACCAAGAAGAAGTGGTCCACGTACACAATGGAATATTACTCTAATAATAAATATAAATTAAATTAAAAACAAACAAAAGCAAGGAGACATCAACATTTGTGGGTTTATCCGGGCACATTGCACTCTAATTTATAACCGAAGAACACCACTGGCCGGTAGGTCTGTTTCCCTAGTACCAGCATGGGGAACGTAGAAAGGCTGCCGCTCTCTGGCCATTACCTGCAAAAGCAGGTTTAAAGCCTGAGCTAATGGTCACTTCATATGAACAAGTACTTCAGGGCTGTAAATGAAACCTGCCCTCAAAATGTCTTGAGGGAGATAATGGCCAAACTATTTCAAATGGTGACACATACTTTAAGAAAACACTTTGAAGAAATAAGCTCTAATCACAGCTGGAAAAATTAAAAGGACATGTCTTAAAGCTCAATTTCAACACATTATGAGACACATGCAAATTCAACCACAAAGAGGTATCAGCTCACACCACTCAGAATAACCATCAGCAAAAACTACAAAGAATAAATGCTGAAGGTGCTGGGAAGAAATACATACCCTCCACTTTAAGTGGGACGTAACCTGGAAAGAGCCACTAAGGAGAACAGAATAGAGGTGCCTTTAAAAGGTAACCATTGAGCTACCATATGATCTAGCAGACCTATGCCTAGACCTATAAACTAAGAAGAGAGAATTGGAAGGACACAGGCACGCAAATCTACATTGCATAGTATTACAATAGCCAAGATATGGAAGTAACCAAAAAGTCCACCGACAGATGGGTGGACAAAGAAGAACTGCTACCTGTACAGATGGAATAGGAGCTAGTGAAAAAATGAAACAATGCCATTTGCAGCACCATAGATGAGTCTAGAAGTAATCACGCAACTTGGAGTAAGTGAGAAAGCGAAAGACACATATCCTATCATATCACATATAGGTGTTACCTAAAAAATGATACAAACAAAAGATATTTCCACAGAGAAACACTATCATAGATTCATTAAAAAAACTTATGGTTCACCAAATGGAAAGGTGTGAGGATTGGATACATTACCATATTGAGGTTAACAGAGAGATACAAACACATGTGAAATATATAATCACCAAAGAGCTACGCAATACCAAGAGAAGTCTACTCAACATTGTGTCATTACCTACATGGGAAAAGGATCCGAAGAAGAATAGATATATGCATGTGTGTGAAAGAACCACATCTTGCACACCTAGAACAAACAAAACATTGTAATCAAGTT
The DNA here is from genome assembly GCF_965194805.1 of Balaenoptera borealis. NCBI lineage: Eukaryota > Metazoa > Chordata > Mammalia > Artiodactyla > Balaenopteridae > Balaenoptera > Balaenoptera borealis. Next base: position 138,641 of record NW_028123464.1, read on the forward strand.
TGCTGTGATAAGAAATAAAAATTAAATTCAAAATACCAACAAGAAGTAATGAGACATAAACTTAAAGGGCTGTTTCCTCGCACATTCCATTCTAATTTACAACCTAGAACACCACTTCCAGTAAGGCTCTGTTGCCCTAGTAACCAGATTTGGTAAAGGAGAAATGCTGCCGCCTTGTGGCCGATTCCCGCAAGAGCAGCTTTTAACCCACAGCTAATGGTCACTTACCATTCACAAGGACTCAGGGCTGTAAAGGACACCTGCCCTCAAAATTGTGCTGAGGTAGGGAATGGATACAAAAAATTCAAAACAGGCCAAATTTTCAAGAAGATAGTATGAAGAGGTAAGTTTTACTCACTCTCTTTTTAAAGAAAGGAAAATGGATAAAAGCTCCACCTCAGGAAGTATTAGACTCATGCAATCTAATCTACAAAAAGTTTTCAACTCACACCAGTCGACTGACCATTGGCAAAAAGTCTACAAACAATAAATGCTGAAGAGGTTTTAAAGAACTGTGTACCCTCTAGCTGCTGGTGAGATGCAAAAGGGTTAAACGCTAATAATGAGAACAGAAAGGAGCTGCGTTGAAAAGGAAAAATTGAGGTACCATTCAATCCAGCAGGCGCACCAATGGGCCTCTCACCTGAGAAGACCAGAATGAAGAAGACCCGGGCTGCAAAAGCTGCACTGCAGCCTTATTCACCATAGACAAGACAGTGAACCAACCAAAATGTCCATCAACAGATGAAAGGATAAAGAAGAAGTGGTCCATGTACACAATGAATACTAGCCATAGAAAACAATGAAACACTGCTCTTTGAGGCACCATAGATGATCTTGGAGATAATCACAGAACATGAGGTAAGTCGGAAAGCAAAAGTCCTATATCCTATGATATCACTTATAGGCGTTATCTAATAACTGACACAAATGAACATATTTCCACAGAGAAAGTCAATCACAGACTTATTAAAAAAAAAAACTATGCTTATCTAAAAGGAAAGGTGGGGGGAATGGATAAATGAAGATTAGCGTTACCATACGTATACAAATACATATTATATACATATATCAAAAAGACCGACCATATAGCAAGGAAGGTTTACGGAACACTCTGTAATAATTTACAGGGGAAGAGGATCTCTACATAAATAGTTATATAGAATATGTAGGTGAACCAGAGTGTGTACACCTTGGACAAGCAACATTCTAACCATTACCCCAATTGAAAAAATTAAAACAACGAACTAGGAGTAATGAGACATAAACTTATGGGGGGTTTTCCTGGCACATTCCATTCAAATTTACAACCTAGGCAAACGACTTCCAGAACGGCTCTGCTGCCCTAGTACCCAGATTTGGGAATGGAGAAATGCTGCATCCTTGTGGCCGTTTCCCACCACAGCAGCTTTAAACCCACTGCAAAAGGTCACTAAATATTCACCAATTGCCGGTCTGTAAATGACACCTGCCCTCCAAAAAATACTGAGGTCGAAAATCGACCAAAAAATTCTAGAGTGCAACCTTCCAAAAAGAAAATTTGAAGAGGTATATTATACTCACACTTTTGTTCTTTTTTCTTTTAACAGAAAAGAAAAAGGCGTGGAAAAATGATGAATTGTAGGAATTTTTACAGACATGTAAACCCAAATTACAAACACCTATCAGCTCACACCAGTCAGAATGGCCATCAACAAAAATGCTGCAAACAAGAAATGCTGACGTGATTGTGGAGAAGTGCGTACCCTCGATTCTAAGGGGGACGTGGTAAGAGCCACTAATGAAAGCACAATTGAGGTGCCTTGAAAAGGTAAACGTTGAGCTACCATACCAGTCAATCAATCATAACCACTGCTGGGTCTATCACCTGAGAAAATGAAAATCAAAAATCACAGGCTGGCAATCCTGCCCTCCAGCAATATTTACCATAGGCAACACTTGGAAGCAAGGAAAATGTCCATCAACAGAGGAATGCACCAAGAAGAAGTGGTCCATGTACACAATGGAATATTAGCCATGGAAAACACTGAAGCGCTGCTCTTTGAGGCACCACAGATGAGCCTGGAGATAATCACAAAACATGAAGTAGGTCGGAAAGCAAAAGACCTATAGCCTATATTATCACTTATGGCATTATCTAATAACTGACACAGATGAACATATTTCCAAAGAGAAAGACACTCACAGGCTTAGAAAACAAAACAAACTATGCTCATCTAAAAGGAAAGGAGGGGGGAAATTGAGAAATGAGGATTAGTGTTACTATACATATACAAATACATATTATATACATGTATCAAAAAGACCGAACATATAGCAAGGGAGGTCGATGGAACACTGTAATATTTTACATGGGAAGAGGATCTGTACATTAATAGACATACATAATGTACAAAAGGACCAGATGGTGTACACCCAGGACAAACAATATTCTAAACTTTACCCAGATTAAAAAAATTTTAAAAACCAAGAAGAAGTAATGAGACATAAACTTATGGGGATTTCTCCTGGCAAATTCCATTCTAATTTATAACCTAGGACAATGACTTCCAGAAGGGCTCTGCTGCCCTAGTACCCAGATTGGGGAATGGAGAAAAGCTACCTCCTTGTGGACGTTTCCCACAACAGCAGCTTTGAACCCACTGCAAAAGGTCACTAAATTTTCACCAACTTGCAGTTCTGTAAATGACACCTGCCCTCCAAAAAATTTCTGGGGTCAAAAATCGACCAAAAAATTCAAAAGAGGGCAACCTTCGAAGAAGTCAATTTCAAGAGCTCTATTATACTTACGGTTTTTTCTTTTAAGAGAAAAGAAAAAGGCGTAGGAATATGATGAATTTAAAAATTTTAATGTCATGCATACCCATATTACAAAAACCTATCAGCTCACAGCAATCAGAATGGCCATTAGGAAAAATGCTGCCAAAAATAAACGGTGAAGGGAGTGTGGAGAAATGCGTACCCTCGGTTGTAAGGGGGGGCATGTAAAGAGCCACTAATGAAAACACAACGTAGGTGCTTTGAAAAGGGAAACATTGAGCTACCAGTCAATCAATCACAACCACTGCTTGGCCTATCACCTGAGAAAATGAGAATCAAAAATCACAGGCTGGCAAACCTGTACGCCAGCAATATTTACCATAGCCAGCACTTGGAAGCAATGAAAATGTCCATCAACCGAGGAATGCACCAAGAAGAAGTGGTCCACGTACACAATGGAATATTACTCTAATAATAAATATAAATTAAATTAAAAACAAACAAAAGCAAGGAGACATCAACATTTGTGGGTTTATCCGGGCACATTGCACTCTAATTTATAACCGAAGAACACCACTGGCCGGTAGGTCTGTTTCCCTAGTACCAGCATGGGGAACGTAGAAAGGCTGCCGCTCTCTGGCCATTACCTGCAAAAGCAGGTTTAAAGCCTGAGCTAATGGTCACTTCATATGAACAAGTACTTCAGGGCTGTAAATGAAACCTGCCCTCAAAATGTCTTGAGGGAGATAATGGCCAAAATATTTCAAATGGTGACACATACTTTAAGAAAACACTTTGAAGAAATAAGCTCTAATCACAGCTGGAAAAATTAAAAGGACATGTCTTAAAGCTCAATTTCAACACATTATGAGACACATGCAAATTCAACCACAAAGAGGTATCAGCTCACACCACTCAGAATAACCATCAGCAAAAACTACAAAGAATAAATGCTGAAGGTGCTGGGAAGAAATACATACCCTCCACTTTAAGTGGGACGTAACCTGGAAAGAGCCACTAAGGAGAACAGAATAGAGGTGCCTTTAAAAGGTAACCATTGAGCTACCATATGATCTAGCAGACCTATGCCTAGACCTATAAACGAAGAAGAGAGAATTGGAAGGACACAGGCACGCAAATCTACATTGCATAGTATTACAATAGCCAAGATATGGAAGTAACCAAAAAGTCCACCGACAGATGGGTGGACAAAGAAGAACTGCTACCTGTACAGATGGAATAGGAGCTAGTGAAAAAATGAAACAATGCCATTTGCAGCACCATAGATGAGTCTAGAAGTAATCACGCAACTTGGAGTAAGTGAGAAAGCGAAAGACACATATCCTATCATATCACATATAGGTGTTACCTAAAAAATGATACAAACAAAGATATTTCCACAGAGAAACACTATCATAGATTCATTAAAAAAACTTATGGTTCACCAAATGGAAAGGTGTGAGGATTGGATACATTACCATATTGAGGTTAACAGAGAGATACAAACACATGTGAAATATATAATCACCAAAGAGCTACGCAATACCAAGAGAAGTCTACTCAACATTGTGTCATTACCTACATGGGAAAAGGATCCGAAGAAGAATAGATATATGCATGTGTGTGAAAGAACCACATCTTGCACACCTAGAACAAACAAAACATTGTAATCAAGTTTGCTGTGATAAGAAATAAAAATTAAATTCAAAATACCAACAAGAAGTAATGAGACATAAACTTAAAGGGCTGTTTCCTCGCACATTCCATTCTAATTTACAACCTAGAACACCACTTCCAGTAAGGCTCTGTTGCCCTAGTAACCAGATTTGGTAAAGGAGAAATGCTGCCGCCTTGTGGCCGATTCCCGCAAGAGCAGCTTTTAACCCACAGCTAATGGTCACTTACCATTCACAAGGACTCAGGGCTGTAAAGGACACCTGCCCTCAAAATTGTGCTGAGGTAGGGAATGGATACAAAAAATTCAAAACAGGCCAAATTTTCAAGAAGATAGTATGAAGAGGTAAGTTTTACTCACTCTCTTTTTAAAGAAAGGAAAATGGATAAAAGCTCCACCTCAGGAAGTATTAGACTCATGCAATCTAATCTACAAAAAGTTTTCAACTCACACCAGTCGACTGACCATTGGCAAAAAGTCTACAAACAATAAATGCTGAAGAGGTTTTAGAGAACTGTGTACCCTCTAGCTGCTGGTGAGATGCAAAAGGGTTAAACGCTAATAATGAGAACAGAAAGGAGCTGCGTTGAAAAGGAAAAATTGAGGTACCATTCAATCCAGCAGGCGCACCAATGGGCCTCTCACCTGAGAAGACCAGAATGAAGAAGACCCGGGCTGCAAAAGCTGCACTGCAGCCTTATTCACCATAGACAAGACAGTGAACCAACCAAAATGTCCATCAACAGATGAAAGGATAAAGAAGAAGTGGTCCATGTACACAATGAATACTAGCCATAGAAAACAATGAAACACTGCTCTTTGAGGCACCATAGATGATCTTGGAGATAATCACAGAACATGAGGTAAGTCGGAAAGCAAAAGTCCTATATCCTATGATATCACTTATAGGCGTTATCTAATAACTGACACAAATGAACATATTTCCACAGAGAAAGTCAATCACAGACTTATTAAAAAAAAAAACTATGCTTATCTAAAAGGAAAGGTGGGGGGAATGGATAAATGAAGATTAGCGTTACCATACGTATACAAATACATATTATATACATATATCAAAAAGACCGACCATATAGCAAGGAAGGTTTACGGAACACTCTGTAATAATTTACAGGGGAAGAGGATCTCTACATAAATAGTTATATAGAATATGTAGGTGAACCAGAGTGTGTACACCTTGGACAAGCAACATTCTAACCATTACCCCAATTGAAAAAATTAAAACAACGAACTAGGAGTAATGAGACATAAACTTATGGGGGGTTTTCCTGGCACATTCCATTCAAATTTACAACCTAGGCAAACGACTTCCAGAACGGCTCTGCTGCCCTAGTACCCAGATTTGGGAATGGAGAAATGCTGCATCCTTGTGGCCGTTTCCCACCACAGCAGCTTTAAACCCACTGCAAAAGGTCACTAAATATTCACCAATTGCCGGTCTGTAAATGACACCTGCCCTCCAAAAAATACTGAGGTCGAAAATCGACCAAAAAATTCTAGAGTGCAACCTTCCAAAAAGAAAATTTGAAGAGGTATATTATACTCACACTTTTGTTCTTTTTTCTTTTAACAGAAAAGAAAAAGGCGTGGAAAAATGATGAATTGTAGGAATTTTTACAGACATGTAAACCCAAATTACAAACACCTATCAGCTCACACCAGTCAGAATGGCCATCAACAAAAATGCTGCAAACAAGAAATGCTGACGTGATTGTGGAGAAGTGCGTACCCTCGATTCTAAGGGGGACGTGGTAAGAGCCACTAATGAGAGCACAATTGAGGTGCCTTGAAAAGGTAAACGTTGAGCTACCATACCAGTCAATCAATCATAACCACTGCTGGGTCTATCACCTGAGAAAAGGAAAATCAAAAATCACAGGCTGGCAATCCTGCCCTCCAGCAATATTTACCATAGGCAGCACTTGGAAGCAAGGAAAATGTCCATCAACAGAGGAATGCACCAAGAAGAAGTGGTCCATGTACACAATGGAATATTAGCCATGGAAAACACTGAAGCGCTGCTCTTTGAGGCACCACAGATGAGCCTGGAGATAATCACAAAACATGAAGTAGGTCGGAAAGCAAAAGACCTATAGCCTATATAATCACTTATGGCCTTATCTAATAACTGACACAGATGAACATATTTCCAAAGAGAAAGACACTCACAGGCTTAGAAAACAAAACAAACTATGCTCATCTAAAAGGAAAGGAGGGGGGAAATTGAGAAATGAGGATTAGTGTTACTATACATATACAAATACATATTATATACATGTATCAAAAAGACCGAACATATAGCAAGGGAGGTCGATGGAACACTGTAATATTTTACATGGGAAGAGGATCTGTACATTAATAGACATACATAATGTACAAATGGACCAGATGGTGTACACCTAGGACAAACAATATTCTAAACTTTACCCAGATTAAAAAAATTTTAAAAACCAAGAAGAAGTAATGAGACATAAACTTATGGGGATTTCTCCTGGCAAATTCCATTCTAATTTATAACCTAGGACAATGACTTCCAGAAGGGCTCTGCTGCCCTAGTACCCAGATTGGGGAATGGAGAAAAGCTACCTCCTTGTGGACGTTTCCCACAACAGCAGCTTTGAACCCACTGCAAAAGGTCACTAAATTTTCACCAACTTGCAGTTCTGTCAATGACACCTGCCCTCCAAAAAATTTCTGGGGTCAAAAATCGACCAAAAAATTCAAAAGAGGGCAACCTTCGAAGAAGTCAATTTCAAGATCTCTATTATACTTACGGTTTTTTCTTTTAAGAGAAAAGAAAAAGGCATAGGAATATGATGAATTTAAAATTTTAATGTCATGCATACCCATATTACAAAAACCTATCAGCTCACAGCAATCAGAATGGCCATTAGGAAAAATGCTGCCAAAAATAAACGGTGAAGGGAGTGTGGAGAAATGCGTACCCTCGGTTGTAAGGGGGGGCATGTAAAGAGCCACTAATGAAAACACAACGTAGGTGCTTTGAAAAGGGAAACATTGAGCTACCAGTCAATCAATCACAACCACTGCTTGGCCTATCACCTGAGAAAATGAGAATCAAAAATCACAGGCTGGCAAACCTGTACACCAGCAATATTTACCATAGCCAGCACTTGGAAGCAATGAAAATGTCCATCAACCGAGGAATGCACCAAGAAGAAGTGGTCCACGTACACAATGGAATATTACTCTAATAATAAATATAAATTAAATTAAAAACAAACAAAAGCAAGGAGACATCAACATTTGTGGGTTTATCCGGGCACATTGCACTCTAATTTATAACCGAAGAACACCACTGGCCGGTAGGTCTGTTTCCCTAGTACCAGCATGGGGAACGTAGAAAGGCTGCCGCTCTCTGGCCATTACCTGCAAAAGCAGGTTTAAAGCCTGAGCTAATGGTCACTTCATATGAACAAGTACTTCAGGGCTGTAAATGAAACCTGCCCTCAAAATGTCTTGAGGGAGATAATGGCCAAACTATTTCAAATGGTGACACATACTTTAAGAAAACACTTTGAAGAAATAAGCTCTAATCACAGCTGGAAAAATTAAAAGGACATGTCTTAAAGCTCAATTTCAACACATTATGAGACACATGCAAATTCAACCACAAAGAGGTATCAGCTCACACCACTCAGAATAACCATCAGCAAAAACTACAAAGAATAAATGCTGAAGGTGCTGGGAAGAAATACATACCCTCCACTTTAAGTGGGACGTAACCTGGAAAGAGCCACTAAGGAGAACAGAATAGAGGTGCCTTTAAAAGGTAACCATTGAGCTACCATATGATCTAGCAGACCTATGCCTAGACCTATAAACTAAGAAGAGAGAATTGGAAGGACACAGGCACGCAAATCTACATTGCATAGTATTACAATAGCCAAGATATGGAAGTAACCAAAAAGTCCACCGACAGATGGGTGGACAAAGAAGAACTGCTACCTGTACAGATGGAATAGGAGCTAGTGAAAAAATGAAACAATGCCATTTGCAGCACCATAGATGAGTCTAGAAGTAATCACGCAACTTGGAGTAAGTGAGAAAGCGAAAGACACATATCCTATCATATCACATATAGGTGTTACCTAAAAAATGATACAAACAAAAGATATTTCCACAGAGAAACACTATCATAGATTCATTAAAAAAACTTATGGTTCACCAAATGGAAAGGTGTGAGGATTGGATACATTACCATATTGAGGTTAACAGAGAGATACAAACACATGTGAAATATATAATCACCAAAGACCTACGCAATACCAAGAGAAGTCTACTCAACATTGTGTCATTACCTACATGGGAAAAGGATCCGAAGAAGAATAGATATATGCATGTGTGTGAAAGAACCACATCTTGCACACCTAGAACAAACAAAACATTGTAATCAAGTTTGCTGTGATAAGAAATAAAAATTAAATTCAAAATACCAACAAGAAGTAATGAGACATAAACTTAAAGGGCTGTTTCCTCGCACATTCCATTCTAATTTACAACCTAGAACACCACTTCCAGTAAGGCTCTGTTGCCCTAGTAACCAGATTTGGTAAAGGAGAAATGCTGCCGCCTTGTGGCCGATTCCCGCAAGAGCAGCTTTTAACCCACAGCTAATGGTCACTTACCATTCACAAGGACTCAGGGCTGTAAAGGACACCTGCCCTCAAAATTGTGCTGAGGTAGGGAATGGATACAAAAAATTCAAAACAGGCCAAATTTTCAAGAAGATAGTATGAAGAGGTAAGTTTTACTCACTCTCTTTTTAAAGAAAGGAAAATGGATAAAAGCTCCACCTCAGGAAGTATTAGACTCATGCAATCTAATCTACAAAAAGTTTTCAACTCACACCAGTCGACTGACCATTGGCAAAAAGTCTACAAACAATAAATGCTGAAGAGGTTTTAAAGAACTGTGTACCCTCTAGCTGCTGGTGAGATGCAAAAGGGTTAAACGCTAATAATGAGAACAGAAAGGAGCTGCGTTGAAAAGGAAAAATTGAGGTACCATTCAATCCAGCAGGCGCACCAATGGGCCTCTCACCTGAGAAGACCAGAATGAAGAAGACCCGGGCTGCAAAAGCTGCACTGCAGCCTTATTCACCATAGACAAGACAGTGAACCAACCAAAATGTCCATCAACAGATGAAAGGATAAAGAAGAAGTGGTCCATGTACACAATGAATACTAGCCATAGAAAACAATGAAACACTGCTCTTTGAGGCACCATAGATGATCTTGGAGATAATCACAGAACATGAGGTAAGTCGGAAAGCAAAAGTCCTATATCCTATGATATCACTTATAGGCGTTATCTAATAACTGACACAAATGAACATATTTCCACAGAGAAAGTCAATCACAGACTTATTAAAAAAAAAAAACTATGCTTATCTAAAAGGAAAGGTGGGGGGAATGGATAAATGAAGATTAGCGTTACCATACGTATACAAATACATATTATATACATATATCAAAAAGACCGACCATATAGCAAGGAAGGTTTACGGAACACTCTGTAATAATTTACAGGGGAAGAGGATCTCTACATAAATAGTTATATAGAATATGTAGGTGAACCAGAGTGTGTACACCTTGGACAAGCAACATTCTAACCATTACCCCAATTGAAAAAATTAAAACAACGAACTAGGAGTAATGAGACATAAACTTATGGGGGGTTTTCCTGGCACATTCCATTCAAATTTACAACCTAGGCAAACGACTTCCAGAACGGCTCTGCTGCCCTAGTACCCAGATTTGGGAATGGAGAAATGCTGCATCCTTGTGGCCGTTTCCCACCACAGCAGCTTTAAACCCACTGCAAAAGGTCACTAAATATTCACCAATTGCCGGTCTGTAAATGACACCTGCCCTCCAAAAAATACTGAGGTCGAAAATCGACCAAAAAATTCTAGAGTGCAACCTTCCAAAAAGAAAATTTGAAGAGGTATATTATACTCACACTTTTGTTCTTTTTTCTTTTAACAGAAAAGAAAAAGGCGTGGAAAAATGATGAATTGTAGGAATTTTTACAGACATGTAAACCCAAATTACAAACACCTATCAGCTCACACCAGTCAGAATGGCCATCAACAAAAATGCTGCAAACAAGAAATGCTGACGTGATTGTGGAGAAGTGCGTACCCTCGATTCTAAGGGGGACGTGGTAAGAGCCACTAATGAGAGCACAATTGAGGTGCCTTGAAAAGGTAAACGTTGAGCTACCATACCAGTCAATCAATCATAACCACTGCTGGGTCTATCACCTGAGAAAAGGAAAATCAAAAATCACAGGCTGGCAATCCTGCCCTCCAGCAATATTTACCATAGGCAGCACTTGGAAGCAAGGAAAATGTCCATCAACAGAGGAGTGCACCAAGAAGAAGTGGTCCATGTACACAATGGAATATTAGCCATGGAAAACACTGAAGCGCTGCTCTTTGAGGCACCACAGATGAGCCTGGAGATAATCACAAAACATGAAGTAGGTCGGAAAGCAAAAGACCTATAGCCTATATAATCACTTATGGCCTTATCTAATAACTGACACAGATGAACATATTTCCAAAGAGAAAGACACTCACAGGCTTAGAAAACAAAACAAACTATGCTCATCTAAAAGGAAAGGAGGGGGGAAATTGAGAAATGAGGATTAGTGTTACTATACATATACAAATACATATTATATACATGTATCAAAAAGACCGAACATATAGCAAGGGAGGTCGATGGAACACTGTAATATTTTACATGGGAAGAGGATCTGTACATTAATAGACATACATAATGTACAAATGGACCAGATGGTGTACACCTAGGACAAACAATATTCTAAACTTTACCCAGATTAAAAAAATTTTAAAAACCAAGAAGAAGTAATGAGACATAAACTTATGGGGATTTCTCCTGGCAAATTCCATTCTAATTTATAACCTAGGACAATGACTTCCAGAAGGGCTCTGCTGCCCTAGTACCCAGATTGGGGAATGGAGAAAAGCTACCTCCTTGTGGACGTTTCCCACAACAGCAGCTTTGAACCCACTGCAAAAGGTCACTAAATTTTCACCAACTTGCAGTTCTGTCAATGACACCTGCCCTCCAAAAAATTTCTGGGGTCAAAAATCGACGAAAAAAATTCAAAAGAGGGCAACCTTCGAAGAAGTCAATTTCAAGAGCTCTATTATACTTACGGTTTTTTCTTTTAAGAGAAAAGAAAAAGGCGTAGGAATATGATGAATTTAAAAATTTTAATGTCATGCATACCCATATTACAAAAACCTATCAGCTCACAGCAATCAGAATGGCCATTAGGAAAAATGCTGCCAAAAATAAACGGTGAAGGGAGTGTGGAGAAATGCGTACCCTCGGTTGTAAGGGGGGGCATGTAAAGAGCCACTAATGAAAACACAACGTAGGTGCTTTGAAAAGGGAAACATTGAGCTACCAGTCAATCAATCACAACCACTGCTTGGCCTATCACCTGAGAAAATGAGAATCAAAAATCACAGGCTGGCAAACCTGTACGCCAGCAATATTTACCATAGCCAGCACTTGGAAGCAATGAAAATGTCCATCAACCGAGGAATGCACCAAGAAGAAGTGGTCCACGTACACAATGGAATATTACTCTAATAATAAATATAAATTAAATTAAAAACAAACAAAAGCAAGGAGACATCAACATTTGTGGGTTTATCCGGGCACATTGCACTCTAATTTATAACCGAAGAACACCACTGGCCGGTAGGTCTGTTTCCCTAGTACCAGCATGGGGAACGTAGAAAGGCTGCCGCTCTCTGGCCATTACCTGCAAAAGCAGGTTTAAAGCCTGAGCTAATGGTCACTTCATATGAACAAGTACTTCAGGGCTGTAAATGAAACCTGCCCTCAAAATGTCTTGAGGGAGATAATGGCCAAACTATTTCAAATGGTGACACATACTTTAAGAAAACACTTTGAAGAAATAAGCTCTAATCACAGCTGGAAAAATTAAAAGGACATGTCTTAAAGCTCAATTTCAACACATTATGAGACACATGCAAATTCAACCACAAAGAGGTATCAGCTCACACCACTCAGAATAACCATCAGCAAAAACTACAAAGAATAAATGCTGAAGGTGCTGGGAAGAAATACATACCCTCCACTTTAAGTGGGACGTAACCTGGAAAGAGCCACTAAGGAGAACAGAATAGAGGTGCCTTTAAAAGGTAACCATTGAGCTACCATATGATCTAGCAGACCTATGCCTAGACCTATAAACGAAGAAGAGAGAATTGGAAGGACACAGGCACGCAAATCTACATTGCATAGTATTACAATAGCCAAGATATGGAAGTAACCAAAAAGTCCACCGACAGATGGGTGGACAAAGAAGAACTGCTACCTGTACAGATGGAATAGGAGCTAGTGAAAAAATGAAACAATGCCATTTGCAGCACCATAGATGAGTCTAGAAGTAATCACGCAACTTGGAGTAAGTGAGAAAGCGAAAGACACATATCCTATCATATCACATATAGGTGTTACCTAAAAAATGATACAAACAAAGATATTTCCACAGAGAAACACTATCATAGATTCATTAAAAAAACTTATGGTTCACCAAATGGAAAGGTGTGAGGATTGGATACATTACCATATTGAGGTTAACAGAGAGATACAAACACATGTGAAATATATAATCACCAAAGACCTACGCAATACCAAGAGAAGTCTACTCAACATTGTGTCATTACCTACATGGGAAAAGGATCCGAAGAAGAATAGATATATGCATGTGTGTGAAAGAACCACATCTTGCACACCTAGAACAAACAAAACATTGTAATCAAGTTTGCTGTGATAAGAAATAAAAATTAAATTCAAAATACCAACAAGAAGTAATGAGACATAAACTTAAAGGGCTGTTTCCTCGCACATTCCATTCTAATTTACAACCTAGAACACCACTTCCAGTAAGGCTCTGTTGCCCTAGTAACCAGATTTGGTAAAGGAGAAATGCTGCCGCCTTGTGGCCGATTCCCGCAAGAGCAGCTTTTAACCCACAGCTAATGGTCACTTACCATTCACAAGGACTCAGGGCTGTAAAGGACACCTGCCCTCAAAATTGTGCTGAGGTAGGGAATGGATACAAAAAATTCAAAACAGGCCAAATTTTCAAGAAGATAGTATGAAGAGGTAAGTTTTACTCACTCTCTTTTTAAAGAAAGGAAAATGGATAAAAGCTCCACCTCAGGAAGTATTAGACTCATGCAATCTAATCTACAAAAAGTTTTCAACTCACACCAGTCGACTGACCATTGGCAAAAAGTCTACAAACAATAAATGCTGAAGAGGTTTTAGAGAACTGTGTACCCTCTAGCTGCTGGTGAGATGCCAAAGGGTTAAACGCTAATAATGAGAACAGAAAGGAGCTGCGTTGAAAAGGAAAAATTGAGGTACCATTCAATCCAGCAGGCGCACCAATGGGCCTCTCACCTGAGAAGACCAGAATGAAGAAGACCCGGGCTGCAAAAGCTGCACTGCAGCCTTATTCACCATAGACAAGACAGTGAAGCAACCAAAATGTCCATCAACAGATGAAAGGATAAAGAAGAAGTGGTCCATGTACACAATGAATACTAGCCATAGAAAACAATGAAACACTGCTCTTTGAGGCACCATAGATGATCTTGGAGATAATCACAGAACATGAGGTAAGTCGGAAAGCAAAAGTCCTATATCCTATGATATCACTTATAGGCGTTATCTAATAACTGACACAAATGAACATATTTCCACAGAGAAAGTCAATCACAGACTTATTAAAAAAAAAAACTATGCTTATCTAAAAGGAAAGGTGGGGGGAATGGATAAATGAAGATTAGCGTTACCATACGTATACAAATACATATTATATACATATATCAAAAAGACCGACCATATAGCAAGGAAGGTTTACGGAACACTCTGTAATAATTTACAGGGGAAGAGGATCTCTACATAAATAGTTATATAGAATATGTAGGTGAACCAGAGTGTGTACACCTTGGACAAGCAACATTCTAACCATTACCCCAATTGAAAAAATTAAAACAACGAACTAGGAGTAATGAGACATAAACTTATGGGGGGTTTTCCTGGCACATTCCATTCAAATTTACAACCTAGGCAAACGACTTCCAGAACGGCTCTGCTGCCCTAGTACCCAGATTTGGGAATGGAGAAATGCTGCATCCTTGTGGCCGTTTCCCACCACAGCAGCTTTAAACCCACTGCAAAAGGTCACTAAATATTCACCAATTGCAGGTCTGTAAATGACACCTGCCCTCCAAAAAATACTGAGGTCGAAAATCGACCAAAAAATTCTAGAGTGCAACCTTCCAAAAAGAAAATTTGAAGAGGTATATTATACTCACACTTTTGTTCTTTTTTCTTTTAACAGAAAAGAAAAAGGCGTGGAAAAATGATGAATTGTAGGAATTTTTACAGACATGTAAACCCAAATTACAAACACCTATCAGCTCACACCAGTCAGAATGGCCATCAACAAAAATGCTGCAAACAAGAAATGCTGACGTGATTGTGGAGAAGTGCGTACCCTCGATTCTAAGGGGGACGTGGTAAGAGCCACTAATGAGAGCACAATTGAGGTGCCTTGAAAAGGTAAACGTTGAGCTACCATACCAGTCAATCAATCATAACCACTGCTGGGTCTATCACCTGAGAAAAGGAAAATCAAAAATCACAGGCTGGCAATCCTGCCCTCCAGCAATATTTACCATAGGCAGCACTTGGAAGCAAGGAAAATGTCCATCAACAGAGGAGTGCACCAAGAAGAAGTGGTCCATGTACACAATGGAATATTAGCCATGGAAAACACTGAAGCGCTGCTCTTTGAGGCACCACAGATGAGCCTGGAGATAATCACAAAACATGAAGTAGGTCGGAAAGCAAAAGACCTATAGCCTATATAATCACTTATGGCCTTATCTAATAACTGACACAGATGAACATATTTCCAAAGAGAAAGACACTCACAGGCTTAGAAAACAAAACAAACTATGCTCATCTAAAAGGAAAGGAGGGGGGAAATTGAGAAATGAGGATTAGTGTTACTATACATATACAAATACATATTATATACATGTATCAAAAAGACCGAACATATAGCAAGGGAGGTCGATGGAACACTGTAATATTTTACATGGGAAGAGGATCTGTACATTAATAGACATACATAATGTACAAATGGACCAGATGGTGTACACCTAGGACAAACAATATTCTAAACTTTACCCAGATTAAAAAAATTTTAAAAACCAAGAAGAAGTAATGAGACATAAACTTATGGGGATTTCTCCTGGCAAATTCCATTCTAATTTATAACCTAGGACAATGACTTCCAGAAGGGCTCTGCTGCCCTAGTACCCAGATTGGGGAATGGAGAAAAGCTACCTCCTTGTGGACGTTTCCCACAACAGCAGCTTTGAACCCACTGCAAAAGGTCACTAAATTTTCACCAACTTGCAGTTCTGTCAATGACACCTGCCCTCCAAAAAATTTCTGGGGTCAAAAATCGACGAAAAAAATTCAAAAGAGGGCAACCTTCGAAGAAGTCAATTTCAAGAGCTCTATTATACTTACGGTTTTTTCTTTTAAGAGAAAAGAAAAAGGCGTAGGAATATGATGAATTTAAAAATTTTAATGTCATGCATACCCATATTACAAAAACCTATCAGCTCACAGCAATCAGAATGGCCATTAGGAAAAATGCTGCCAAAAATAAACGGTGAAGGGAGTGTGGAGAAATGCGTACCCTCGGTTGTAAGGGGGGGCATGTAAAGAGCCACTAATGAAAACACAACGTAGGTGCTTTGAAAAGGGAAACATTGAGCTACCAGTCAATCAATCACAACCACTGCTTGGCCTATCACCTGAGAAAATGAGAATCAAAAATCACAGGCTGGCAAACCTGTACGCCAGCAATATTTACCATAGCCAGCACTTGGAAGCAATGAAAATGTCCATCAACCGAGGAATGCACCAAGAAGAAGTGGTCCACGTACACAATGGAATATTACTCTAATAATAAATATAAATTAAATTAAAAACAAACAAAAGCAAGGAGACATCAACATTTGTGGGTTTATCCGGGCACATTGCACTCTAATTTATAACCGAAGAACACCACTGGCCGGTAGGTCTGTTTCCCTAGTACCAGCATGGGGAACGTAGAAAGGCTGCCGCTCTCTGGCCATTACCTGCAAAAGCAGGTTTAAAGCCTGAGCTAATGGTCACTTCATATGAACAAGTACTTCAGGGCTGTAAATGAAACCTGCCCTCAAAATGTCTTGAGGGAGATAATGGCCAAAATATTTCAAATGGTGACACATACTTTAAGAAAACACTTTGAAGAAATAAGCTCTAATCACAGCTGGAAAAATTAAAAGGACATGTCTTAAAGCTCAATTTCAACACATTATGAGACACATGCAAATTCAACCACAAAGAGGTATCAGCTCACACCACTCAGAATAACCATCAGCAAAAACTACAAAGAATAAATGCTGAAGGTGCTGGGAAGAAATACATACCCTCCACTTTAAGTGGGACGTAACCTGGAAAGAGCCACTAAGGAGAACAGAATAGAGGTGCCTTTAAAAGGTAACCATTGAGCTACCATATGATCTAGCAGACCTATGCCTAGACCTATAAACGAAGAAGAGAGAATTGGAAGGACACAGGCACGCAAATCTACATTGCATAGTATTACAATAGCCAAGATATGGAAGTAACCAAAAAGTCCACCGACAGATGGGTGGACAAAGAAGAACTGCTACCTGTACAGATGGAATAGGAGCTAGTGAAAAAATGAAACAATGCCATTTGCAGCACCATAGATGAGTCTAGAAGTAATCACGCAACTTGGAGTAAGTGAGAAAGCGAAAGACACATATCCTATCATATCACATATAGGTGTTACCTAAAAAATGATACAAACAAAGATATTTCCACAGAGAAACACTATCATAGATTCATTAAAAAAACTTATGGTTCACCAAATGGAAAGGTGTGAGGATTGGATACATTACCATATTGAGGTTAACAGAGAGATACAAACACATGTGAAATATATAATCACCAAAGACCTACGCAATACCAAGAGAAGTCTACTCAACATTGTGTCATTACCTACATGGGAAAAGGATCCGAAGAAGAATAGATATATGCATGTGTGTGAAAGAACCACATCTTGCACACCTAGAACAAACAAAACATTGTAATCAAGTTTGCTGTGATAAGAAATAAAAATTAAATTCAAAATACCAACAAGAAGTAATGAGACATAAACTTAAAGGGCTGTTTCCTCGCACATTCCATTCTAATTTACAACCTAGAACACCACTTCCAGTAAGGCTCTGTTGCCCTAGTAACCAGATTTGGTAAAGGAGAAATGCTGCCGCCTTGTGGCCGATTCCCGCAAGAGCAGCTTTTAACCCACAGTTAATGGTCACTTACCATTCACAAGGACTCAGGGCTGTAAAGGACACCTGCCCTCAAAATTGTGCTGAGGTAGGGAATGGATACAAAAAATTCAAAACAGGCCAAATTTTCAAGAAGATAGTATGAAGAGGTAAGTTTTACTCACTCTCTTTTTAAAGAAAGGAAAATGGATAAAAGCTCCACCTCAGGAAGTATTAGACTCATGCAATCTAATCTACAAAAAGTTTTCAACTCACACCAGTCGACTGACCATTGGCAAAAAGTCTACAAACAATAAATGCTGAAGAGGTTTTAGAGAACTGTGTACCCTCTAGCTGCTGGTGAGATGCCAAAGGGTTAAACGCTAATAATGAGAACAGAAAGGAGCTGCGTTGAAAAGGAAAAATTGAGGTACCATTCAATCCAGCAGGCGCACCAATGGGCCTCTCACCTGAGAAGACCAGAATGAAGAAGACCCGGGCTGCAAAAGCTGCACTGCAGCCTTATTCACCATAGACAAGACAGTGAAGCAACCAAAATGTCCATCAACAGATGAAAGGATAAAGAAGAAGTGGTCCATGTACACAATGAATACTAGCCATAGAAAACAATGAAACACTGCTCTTTGAGGCACCATAGATGATCTTGGAGATAATCACAGAACATGAGGTAAGTCGGAAAGCAAAAGTCCTATATCCTATGATATCACTTATAGGCGTTATCTAATAACTGACACAAATGAACATATTTCCACAGAGAAAGTCAATCACAGACTTATTAAAAAAAAAAACTATGCTTATCTAAAAGGAAAGGTGGGGGGAATGGATAAATGAAGATTAGCGTTACCATACGTATACAAATACATATTATATACATATATCAAAAAGACCGACCATATAGCAAGGAAGGTTTACGGAACACTCTGTAATAATTTACAGGGGAAGAGGATCTCTACATAAATAGTTATATAGAATATGTAGGTGAACCAGAGTGTGTACACCTTGGACAAGCAACATTCTAACCATTACCCCAATTGAAAAAATTAAAACAACGAACTAGGAGTAATGAGACATAAACTTATGGGGGGTTTTCCTGGCACATTCCATTCAAATTTACAACCTAGGCAAACGACTTCCAGAACGGCTCTGCTGCCCTAGTACCCAGATTTGGGAATGGAGAAATGCTGCATCCTTGTGGCCGTTTCCCACCACAGCAGCTTTAAACCCACTGCAAAAGGTCACTAAATATTCACCAATTGCCGGTCTGTAAATGACACCTGCCCTCCAAAAAATACTGAGGTCGAAAATCGACCAAAAAATTCTAGAGTGCAACCTTCCAAAAAGAAAATTTGAAGAGGTATATTATACTCACACTTTTGTTCTTTTTTCTTTTAACAGAAAAGAAAAAGGCGTGGAAAAATGATGAATTGTAGGAATTTTTACAGACATGTAAACCCAAATTACAAACACCTATCAGCTCACACCAGTCAGAATGGCCATCAACAAAAATGCTGCAAACAAGAAATGCTGACGTGATTGTGGAGAAGTGCGTACCCTCGATTCTAAGGGGGACGTGGTAAGAGCCACTAATGAGAGCACAATTGAGGTGCCTTGAAAAGGTAAACGTTGAGCTACCATACCAGTCAATCAATCATAACCACTGCTGGGTCTATCACCTGAGAAAAGGAAAATCAAAAATCACAGGCTGGCAATCCTGCCCTCCAGCAATATTTACCATAGGCAGCACTTGGAAGCAAGGAAAATGTCCATCAACAGAGGAGTGCACCAAGAAGAAGTGGTCCATGTACACAATGGAATATTAGCCATGGAAAACACTGAAGCGCTGCTCTTTGAGGCACCACAGATGAGCCTGGAGATAATCACAAAACATGAAGTAGGTCGGAAAGCAAAAGACCTATAGCCTATATAATCACTTATGGCCTTATCTAATAACTGACACAGATGAACATATTTCCAAAGAGAAAGACACTCACAGGCTTAGAAAACAAAACAAACTATGCTCATCTAAAAGGAAAGGAGGGGGGAAATTGAGAAATGAGGATTAGTGTTACTATACATATACAAATACATATTATATACATGTATCAAAAAGACCGAACATATAGCAAGGGAGGTCGATGGAACACTGTAATATTTTACATGGGAAGAGGATCTGTACATTAATAGACATACATAATGTACAAATGGACCAGATGGTGTACACCTAGGACAAACAATATTCTAAACTTTACCCAGATTAAAAAAATTTTAAAAACCAAGAAGAAGTAATGAGACATAAACTTATGGGGATTTCTCCTGGCAAATTCCATTCTAATTTATAACCTAGGACAATGACTTCCAGAAGGGCTCTGCTGCCCTAGTACCCAGATTGGGGAATGGAGAAAAGCTACCTCCTTGTGGACGTTTCCCACAACAGCAGCTTTGAACCCACTGCAAAAGGTCACTAAATTTTCACCAACTTGCAGTTCTGTCAATGACACCTGCCCTCCAAAAAATTTCTGGGGTCAAAAATCGACGAAAAAAATTCAAAAGAGGGCAACCTTCGAAGAAGTCAATTTCAAGAGCTCTATTATACTTACGGTTTTTTCTTTTAAGAGAAAAGAAAAAGGCGTAGGAATATGATGAATTTAAAAATTTTAATGTCATGCATACCCATATTACAAAAACCTATCAGCTCACAGCAATCAGAATGGCCATTAGGAAAAATGCTGCCAAAAATAAACGGTGAAGGGAGTGTGGAGAAATGCGTACCCTCGGTTGTAAGGGGGGGCATGTAAAGAGCCACTAATGAAAACACAACGTAGGTGCTTTGAAAAGGGAAACATTGAGCTACCAGTCAATCAATCACAACCACTGCTTGGCCTATCACCTGAGAAAATGAGAATCAAAAATCACAGGCTGGCAAACCTGTACGCCAGCAATATTTACCATAGCCAGCACTTGGAAGCAATGAAAATGTCCATCAACCGAGGAATGCACCAAGAAGAAGTGGTCCACGTACACAATGGAATATTACTCTAATAATAAATATAAATTAAATTAAAAACAAACAAAAGCAAGGAGACATCAACATTTGTGGGTTTATCCGGGCACATTGCACTCTAATTTATAACCGAAGAACACCACTGGCCGGTAGGTCTGTTTCCCTAGTACCAGCATGGGGAACGTAGAAAGGCTGCCGCTCTCTGGCCATTACCTGCAAAAGCAGGTTTAAAGCCTGAGCTAATGGTCACTTCATATGAACAAGTACTTCAGGGCTGTAAATGAAACCTGCCCTCAAAATGTCTTGAGGGAGATAATGGCCAAAATATTTCAAATGGTGACACATACTTTAAGAAAACACTTTGAAGAAATAAGCTCTAATCACAGCTGGAAAAATTAAAAGGACATGTCTTAAAGCTCAATTTCAACACATTATGAGACACATGCAAATTCAACCACAAAGAGGTATCAGCTCACACCACTCAGAATAACCATCAGCAAAAACTACAAAGAATAAATGCTGAAGGTGCTGGGAAGAAATACATACCCTCCACTTTAAGTGGGACGTAACCTGGAAAGAGCCACTAAGGAGAACAGAATAGAGGTGCCTTTAAAAGGTAACCATTGAGCTACCATATGATCTAGCAGACCTATGCCTAGACCTATAAACGAAGAAGAGAGAATTGGAAGGACACAGGCACGCAAATCTACATTGCATAGTATTACAATAGCCAAGATATGGAAGTAACCAAAAAGTCCACCGACAGATGGGTGGACAAAGAAGAACTGCTACCTGTACAGATGGAATAGGAGCTAGTGAAAAAATGAAACAATGCCATTTGCAGCACCATAGATGAGTCTAGAAGTAATCACGCAACTTGGAGTAAGTGAGAAAGCGAAAGACACATATCCTATCATATCACATATAGGTGTTACCTAAAAAATGATACAAACAAAGATATTTCCACAGAGAAACACTATCATAGATTCATTAAAAAAACTTATGGTTCACCAAATGGAAAGGTGTGAGGATTGGATACATTACCATATTGAGGTTAACAGAGAGATACAAACACATGTGAAATATATAATCACCAAAGACCTACGCAATACCAAGAGAAGTCTACTCAACATTGTGTCATTACCTACATGGGAAAAGGATCCGAAGAAGAATAGATATATGCATGTGTGTGAAAGAACCACATCTTGCACACCTAGAACAAACAAAACATTGTAATCAAGTTTGCTGTGATAAGAAATAAAAATTAAATTCAAAATACCAACAAGAAGTAATGAGACATAAACTTAAAGGGCTGTTTCCTCGCACATTCCATTCTAATTTACAACCTAGAACACCACTTCCAGTAAGGCTCTGTTGCCCTAGTAACCAGATTTGGTAAAGGAGAAATGCTGCCGCCTTGTGGCCGATTCCCGCAAGAGCAGCTTTTAACCCACAGTTAATGGTCACTTACCATTCACAAGGACTCAGGGCTGTAAAGGACACCTGCCCTCAAAATTGTGCTGAGGTAGGGAATGGATACAAAAAATTCAAAACAGGCCAAATTTTCAAGAAGATAGTATGAAGAGGTAAGTTTTACTCACTCTCTTTTTAAAGAAAGGAAAATGGATAAAAGCTCCACCTCAGGAAGTATTAGACTCATGCAATCTAATCTACAAAAAGTTTTCAACTCACACCAGTCGACTGACCATTGGCAAAAAGTCTACAAACAATAAATGCTGAAGAGGTTTTAGAGAACTGTGTACCCTCTAGCTGCTGGTGAGATGCAAAAGGGTTAAACGCTAATAATGAGAACAGAAAGGAGCTGCGTTGAAAAGGAAAAATTGAGGTACCATTCAATCCAGCAGGCGCACCAATGGGCCTCTCACCTGAGAAGACCAGAATGAAGAAGACCCGGGCTGCAAAAGCTGCACTGCAGCCTTATTCACCATAGACAAGACAGTGAAGCAACCAAAATGTCCATCAACAGATGAAAGGATAAAGAAGAAGTGGTCCATGTACACAATGAATACTAGCCATAGAAAACAATGAAACACTGCTCTTTGAGGCACCATAGATGATCTTGGAGATAATCACAGAACATGAGGTAAGTCGGAAAGCAAAAGTCCTATATCCTATGATATCACTTATAGGCGTTATCTAATAACTGACACAAATGAACATATTTCCACAGAGAAAGTCAATCACAGACTTATTAAAAAAAAAACTATGCTTATCTAAAAGGAAAGGTGGGGGGAATGGATAAATGAAGATTAGCGTTACCATACGTATACAAATACATATTATATACATATATCAAAAAGACCGACCATATAGCAAGGAAGGTTTACGGAACACTCTGTAATAATTTACAGGGGAAGAGGATCTCTACATAAATAGGTATATAGAATATGTAGGTGAACCAGAGTGTGTACACCTTGGACAAGCAACATTCTAACCATTACCCCAATTGAAAAAATTAAAACAACGAACTAGGAGTAATGAGACATAAACTTATGGGGGGTTTTCCTGGCACATTCCATTCAAATTTACAACCTAGGCAAACGACTTCCAGAACGGCTCTGCTGCCCTAGTACCCAGATTTGGGAATGGAGAAATGCTGCATCCTTGTGGCCGTTTCCCACCACAGCAGCTTTAAACCCACTGCAAAAGGTCACTAAATATTCACCAATTGCAGGTCTGTAAATGACACCTGCCCTCCAAAAAATACTGAGGTCGAAAATCGACCAAAAAATTCTAGAGTGCAACCTTCCAAAAAGAAAATTTGAAGAGGTATATTATACTCACACTTTTGTTCTTTTTTCTTTTAACAGAAAAGAAAAAGGCGTGGAAAAATGATGAATTGTAGGAATTTTTACAGACATGTAAACCCAAATTACAAACACCTATCAGCTCACACCAGTCAGAATGGCCATCAACAAAAATGCTGCAAACAAGAAATGCTGACGTGATTGTGGAGAAGTGCGTACCCTCGATTCTAAGGGGGACGTGGTAAGAGCCACTAATGAGAGCACAATTGAGGTGCCTTGAAAAGGTAAACGTTGAGCTACCATACCAGTCAATCAATCATAACCACTGCTGGGTCTATCACCTGAGAAAAGGAAAATCAAAAATCACAGGCTGGCAATCCTGCCCTCCAGCAATATTTACCATAGGCAGCACTTGGAAGCAAGGAAAATGTCCATCAACAGAGGAATGCACCAAGAAGAAGTGGTCCATGTACACAATGGAATATTAGCCATGGAAAACACTGAAGCGCTGCTCTTTGAGGCACCACAGATGAGCCTGGAGATAATCACAAAACATGAAGTAGGTCGGAAAGCAAAAGACCTATAGCCTATATAATCACTTATGGCCTTATCTAATAACTGACACAGATGAACATATTTCCAAAGAGAAAGACACTCACAGGCTTAGAAAACAAAACAAACTATGCTCATCTAAAAGGAAAGGAGGGGGGAAATTGAGAAATGAGGATTAGTGTTACTATACATATACAAATACATATTATATACATGTATCAAAAAGACCGAACATATAGCAAGGGAGGTCGATGGAACACTGTAATATTTTACATGGGAAGAGGATCTGTACATTAATAGACATACATAATGTACAAATGGACCAGATGGTGTACACCTAGGACAAACAATATTCTAAACTTTACCCAGATTAAAAAAATTTTAAAAACCAAGAAGAAGTAATGAGACATAAACTTATGGGGATTTCTCCTGGCAAATTCCATTCTAATTTATAACCTAGGACAATGACTTCCAGAAGGGCTCTGCTGCCCTAGTACCCAGATTGGGGAATGGAGAAAAGCTACCTCCTTGTGGACGTTTCCCACAACAGCAGCTTTGAACCCACTGCAAAAGGTCACTAAATTTTCACCAACTTGCAGTTCTGTCAATGACACCTGCCCTCCAAAAAATTTCTGGGGTCAAAAATCGACGAAAAAAATTCAAAAGAGGGCAACCTTCGAAGAAGTCAATTTCAAGAGCTCTATTATACTTACGGTTTTTTCTTTTAAGAGAAAAGAAAAAGGCGTAGGAATATGATGAATTTAAAAATTTTAATGTCATGCATACCCATATTACAAAAACCTATCAGCTCACAGCAATCAGAATGGCCATTAGGAAAAATGCTGCCAAAAATAAACGGTGAAGGGAGTGTGGAGAAATGCGTACCCTCGGTTGTAAGGGGGGGCATGTAAAGAGCCACTAATGAAAACACAACGTAGGTGCTTTGAAAAGGGAAACATTGAGCTACCAGTCAATCAATCACAACCACTGCTTGGCCTATCACCTGAGAAAATGAGAATCAAAAATCACAGGCTGGCAAACCTGTACGCCAGCAATATTTACCATAGCCAGCACTTGGAAGCAATGAAAATGTCCATCAACCGAGGAATGCACCAAGAAGAAGTGGTCCACGTACACAATGGAATATTACTCTAATAATAAATATAAATTAAATTAAAAACAAACAAAAGCAAGGAGACATCAACATTTGTGGGTTTATCCGGGCACATTGCACTCTAATTTATAACCGAAGAACACCACTGGCCGGTAGGTCTGTTTCCCTAGTACCAGCATGGGGAACGTAGAAAGGCTGCCGCTCTCTGGCCATTACCTGCAAAAGCAGGTTTAAAGCCTGAGCTAATGGTCACTTCATATGAACAAGTACTTCAGGGCTGTAAATGAAACCTGCCCTCAAAATGTCTTGAGGGAGATAATGGCCAAAATATTTCAAATGGTGACACATACTTTAAGAAAACACTTTGAAGAAATAAGCTCTAATCACAGCTGGAAAAATTAAAAGGACATGTCTTAAAGCTCAATTTCAACACATTATGAGACACATGCAAATTCAACCACAAAGAGGTATCAGCTCACACCACTCAGAATAACCATCAGCAAAAACTACAAAGAATAAATGCTGAAGGTGCTGGGAAGAAATACATACCCTCCACTTTAAGTGGGACGTAACCTGGAAAGAGCCACTAAGGAGAACAGAATAGAGGTGCCTTTAAAAGGTAACCATTGAGCTACCATATGATCTAGCAGACCTATGCCTAGACCTATAAACGAAGAAGAGAGAATTGGAAGGACACAGGCACGCAAATCTACATTGCATAGTATTACAATAGCCAAGATATGGAAGTAACCAAAAAGTCCACCGACAGATGGGTGGACAAAGAAGAACTGCTACCTGTACAGATGGAATAGGAGCTAGTGAAAAAATGAAACAATGCCATTTGCAGCACCATAGATGAGTCTAGAAGTAATCACGCAACTTGGAGTAAGTGAGAAAGCGAAAGACACATATCCTATCATATCACATATAGGTGTTACCTAAAAAATGATACAAACAAAGATATTTCCACAGAGAAACACTATCATAGATTCATTAAAAAAACTTATGGTTCACCAAATGGAAAGGTGTGAGGATTGGATACATTACCATATTGAGGTTAACAGAGAGATACAAACACATGTGAAATATATAATCACCAAAGACCTACGCAATACCAAGAGAAGTCTACTCAACATTGTGTCATTACCTACATGGGAAAAGGATCCGAAGAAGAATAGATATATGCATGTGTGTGAAAGAACCACATCTTGCACACCTAGAACAAACAAAACATTGTAATCAAGTTTGCTGTGATAAGAAATAAAAATTAAATTCAAAATACCAACAAGAAGTAATGAGACATAAACTTAAAGGGCTGTTTCCTCGCACATTCCATTCTAATTTACAACCTAGAACACCACTTCCAGTAAGGCTCTGTTGCCCTAGTAACCAGATTTGGTAAAGGAGAAATGCTGCCGCCTTGTGGCCGATTCCCGCAAGAGCAGCTTTTAACCCACAGTTAATGGTCACTTACCATTCACAAGGACTCAGGGCTGTAAAGGACACCTGCCCTCAAAATTGTGCTGAGGTAGGGAATGGATACAAAAAATTCAAAACAGGCCAAATTTTCAAGAAGATAGTATGAAGAGGTAAGTTTTACTCACTCTCTTTTTAAAGAAAGGAAAATGGATAAAAGCTCCACCTCAGGAAGTATTAGACTCATGCAATCTAATCTACAAAAAGTTTTCAACTCACACCAGTCGACTGACCATTGGCAAAAAGTCTACAAACAATAAATGCTGAAGAGGTTTTAGAGAACTGTGTACCCTCTAGCTGCTGGTGAGATGCAAAAGGGTTAAACGCTAATAATGAGAACAGAAAGGAGCTGCGTTGAAAAGGAAAAATTGAGGTACCATTCAATCCAGCAGGCGCACCAATGGGCCTCTCACCTGAGAAGACCAGAATGAAGAAGACCCGGGCTGCAAAAGCTGCACTGCAGCCTTATTCACCATAGACAAGACAGTGAAGCAACCAAAATGTCCATCAACAGATGAAAGGATAAAGAAGTGGTCCATGTACACAATGAATACTAGCCATGGAAAACAATGAAACACTGCTCTTTGAGGCACCATAGATGATCTTGGAGATAATCACAGAACATGAGGTAAGTCGGAAAGCAAAAGTCCTATATCCTATGATATCACTTATAGGCGTTATCTAATAACTGACACAAATGAACATATTTCCACAGAGAAAGTCAATCACAGACTTATTAAAAAAAAAACTATGCTTATCTAAAAGGAAAGGTGGGGGGAATGGATAAATGAAGATTAGCGTTACCATATGTATACAAATACATATTATATACATATATCAAAAAGACCGACCATATAGCAAGGAAGGTTTACGGAACACTCTGTAATAATTTACAGGGGAAGAGGATCTCTACATAAATAGGTATATAGAATATGTAGGTGAACCAGAGTGTGTACACCTTGGACAAGCAACATTCTAACCATTACCCCAATTGAAAAAATTAAAACAACGAACTAGGAGTAATGAGACATAAACTTATGGGGGGTTTTCCTGGCACATTCCATTCAAATTTACAACCTAGGCAAACGACTTCCAGAACGGCTCTGCTGCCCTAGTACCCAGATTTGGGAATGGAGAAATGCTGCATCCTTGTGGCCGTTTCCCACCACAGCAGCTTTAAACCCACTGCAAAAGGTCACTAAATATTCACCAATTGCAGGTCTGTAAATGACACCTGCCCTCCAAAAAATACTGAGGTCGAAAATCGACCAAAAAATTCTAGAGTGCAACCTTCCAAAAAGAAAATTTGAAGAGGTATATTATACTCACACTTTTGTTCTTTTTTCTTTTAACAGAAAAGAAAAAGGCGTGGAAAAATGATGAATTGTAGGAATTTTTACAGACATGTAAACCCAAATTACAAACACCTATCAGCTCACACCAGTCAGAATGGCCATCAACAAAAATGCTGCAAACAAGAAATGCTGACGTGATTGTGGAGAAGTGCGTACCCTCGATTCTAAGGGGGACGTGGTAAGAGCCACTAATGAGAGCACAATTGAGGTGCCTTGAAAAGGTAAACGTTGAGCTACCATACCAGTCAATCAATCATAACCACTGCTGGGTCTATCACCTGAGAAAAGGAAAATCAAAAATCACAGGCTGGCAATCCTGCCCTCCAGCAATATTTACCATAGGCAGCACTTGGAAGCAAGGAAAATGTCCATCAACAGAGGAATGCACCAAGAAGAAGTGGTCCATGTACACAATGGAATATTAGCCATGGAAAACACTGAAGCGCTGCTCTTTGAGGCACCACAGATGAGCCTGGAGATAATCACAAAACATGAAGTAGGTCGGAAAGCAAAAGACCTATAGCCTATATAATCACTTATGGCCTTATCTAATAACTGACACAGATGAACATATTTCCAAAGAGAAAGACACTCACAGGCTTAGAAAACAAAACAAACTATGCTCATCTAAAAGGAAAGGAGGGGGGAAATTGAGAAATGAGGATTAGTGTTACTATACATATACAAATACATATTATATACATGTATCAAAAAGACCGAACATATAGCAAGGGAGGTCGATGGAACACTGTAATATTTTACATGGGAAGAGGATCTGTACATTAATAGACATACATAATGTACAAATGGACCAGATGGTGTACACCTAGGACAAACAATATTCTAAACTTTACCCAGATTAAAAAAATTTTAAAAACCAAGAAGAAGTAATGAGACATAAACTTATGGGGATTTCTCCTGGCAAATTCCATTCTAATTTATAACCTAGGACAATGACTTCCAGAAGGGCTCTGCTGCCCTAGTACCCAGATTGGGGAATGGAGAAAAGCTACCTCCTTGTGGACGTTTCCCACAACAGCAGCTTTGAACCCACTGCAAAAGGTCACTAAATTTTCACCAACTTGCAGTTCTGTCAATGACACCTGCCCTCCAAAAAATTTCTGGGGTCAAAAATCGACGAAAAAAATTCAAAAGAGGGCAACCTTCGAAGAAGTCAATTTCAAGAGCTCTATTATACTTACGGTTTTTTCTTTTAAGAGAAAAGAAAAAGGCGTAGGAATATGATGAATTTAAAAATTTTAATGTCATGCATACCCATATTACAAAAACCTATCAGCTCACAGCAATCAGAATGGCCATTAGGAAAAATGCTGCCAAAAATAAACGGTGAAGGGAGTGTGGAGAAATGCGTACCCTCGGTTGTAAGGGGGGGCATGTAAAGAGCCACTAATGAAAACACAACGTAGGTGCTTTGAAAAGGGAAACATTGAGCTACCAGTCAATCAATCACAACCACTGCTTGGCCTATCACCTGAGAAAATGAGAATCAAAAATCACAGGCTGGCAAACCTGTACGCCAGCAATATTTACCATAGCCAGCACTTGGAAGCAATGAAAATGTCCATCAACCGAGGAATGCACCAAGAAGAAGTGGTCCACGTACACAATGGAATATTACTCTAATAATAAATATAAATTAAATTAAAAACAAACAAAAGCAAGGAGACATCAACATTTGTGGGTTTATCCGGGCACATTGCACTCTAATTTATAACCGAAGAACACCACTGGCCGGTAGGTCTGTTTCCCTAGTACCAGCATGGGGAACGTAGAAAGGCTGCCGCTCTCTGGCCATTACCTGCAAAAGCAGGTTTAAAGCCTGAGCTAATGGTCACTTCATATGAACAAGTACTTCAGGGCTGTAAATGAAACCTGCCCTCAAAATGTCTTGAGGGAGATAATGGCCAAAATATTTCAAATGGTGACACATACTTTAAGAAAACACTTTGAAGAAATAAGCTCTAATCACAGCTGGAAAAATTAAAAGGACATGTCTTAAAGCTCAATTTCAACACATTATGAGACACATGCAAATTCAACCACAAAGAGGTATCAGCTCACACCACTCAGAATAACCATCAGCAAAAACTACAAAGAATAAATGCTGAAGGTGCTGGGAAGAAATACATACCCTCCACTTTAAGTGGGACGTAACCTGGAAAGAGCCACTAAGGAGAACAGAATAGAGGTGCCTTTAAAAGGTAACCATTGAGCTACCATATGATCTAGCAGACCTATGCCTAGACCTATAAACGAAGAAGAGAGAATTGGAAGGACACAGGCACGCAAATCTACATTGCATAGTATTACAATAGCCAAGATATGGAAGTAACCAAAAAGTCCACCGACAGATGGGTGGACAAAGAAGAACTGCTACCTGTACAGATGGAATAGGAGCTAGTGAAAAAATGAAACAATGCCATTTGCAGCACCATAGATGAGTCTAGAAGTAATCACGCAACTTGGAGTAAGTGAGAAAGCGAAAGACACATATCCTATCATATCACATATAGGTGTTACCTAAAAAATGATACAAACAAAGATATTTCCACAGAGAAACACTATCATAGATTCATTAAAAAAACTTATGGTTCACCAAATGGAAAGGTGTGAGGATTGGATACATTACCATATTGAGGTTAACAGAGAGATACAAACACATGTGAAATATATAATCACCAAAGACCTACGCAATACCAAGAGAAGTCTACTCAACATTGTGTCATTACCTACATGGGAAAAGGATCCGAAGAAGAATAGATATATGCATGTGTGTGAAAGAACCACATCTTGCACACCTAGAACAAACAAAACATTGTAATCAAGTTTGCTGTGATAAGAAATAAAAATTAAATTCAAAATACCAACAAGAAGTAATGAGACATAAACTTAAAGGGCTGTTTCCTCGCACATTCCATTCTAATTTACAACCTAGAACACCACTTCCAGTAAGGCTCTGTTGCCCTAGTAACCAGATTTGGTAAAGGAGAAATGCTGCCGCCTTGTGGCCGATTCCCGCAAGAGCAGCTTTTAACCCACAGTTAATGGTCACTTACCATTCACAAGGACTCAGGGCTGTAAAGGACACCTGCCCTCAAAATTGTGCTGAGGTAGGGAATGGATACAAAAAATTCAAAACAGGCCAAATTTTCAAGAAGATAGTATGAAGAGGTAAGTTTTACTCACTCTCTTTTTAAAGAAAGGAAAATGGATAAAAGCTCCACCTCAGGAAGTATTAGACTCATGCAATCTAATCTACAAAAAGTTTTCAACTCACACCAGTCGACTGACCATTGGCAAAAAGTCTACAAACAATAAATGCTGAAGAGGTTTTAGAGAACTGTGTACCCTCTAGCTGCTGGTGAGATGCAAAAGGGTTAAACGCTAATAATGAGAACAGAAAGGAGCTGCGTTGAAAAGGAAAAATTGAGGTACCATTCAATCCAGAAGGCGCACCAATGGGCCTCTCACCTGAGAAGACCAGAATGAAGAAGACCCGGGCTGCAAAAGCTGCACTGCAGCCTTATTCACCATAGACAAGACAGTGAAGCAACCAAAATGTCCATCAACAGATGAAAGGATAAAGAAGAAGTGGTCCATGTACACAATGAATACTAGCCATAGAAAACAATGAAACACTGCTCTTTGAGGCACCATAGATGATCTTGGAGATAATCACAGAACATGAGGTAAGTCGGAAAGCAAAAGTCCTATATCCTATGATATCACTTATAGGCGTTATCTAATAACTGACACAAATGAACATATTTCCACAGAGAAAGTCAATCACAGACTTATTAAAAAAAAAAACTATGCTTATCTAAAAGGAAAGGTGGGGGGAATGGATAAATGAAGATTAGCGTTACCATACGTATACAAATACATATTATATACATATATCAAAAAGACCGACCATATAGCAAGGAAGGTTTACGGAACACTCTGTAATAATTTACAGGGGAAGAGGATCTCTACATAAATAGTTATATAGAATATGTAGGTGAACCAGAGTGTGTACACCTTGGACAAGCAACATTCTAACCATTACCCCAATTGAAAAAATTAAAACAACGAACTAGGAGTAATGAGACATAAACTTATGGGGGGTTTTCCTGGCACATTCCATTCAAATTTACAACCTAGGCAAACGACTTCCAGAACGGCTCTGCTGCCCTAGTACCCAGATTTGGGAATGGAGAAATGCTGCATCCTTGTGGCCGTTTCCCACCACAGCAGCTTTAAACCCACTGCAAAAG
Organism: Balaenoptera borealis; assembly: GCF_965194805.1. Taxonomy (NCBI): domain Eukaryota; kingdom Metazoa; phylum Chordata; class Mammalia; order Artiodactyla; family Balaenopteridae; genus Balaenoptera; species Balaenoptera borealis. The sequence continues at coordinate 171,129 of NW_028123464.1, forward strand.
GTCACTAAATATTCACCAATTGCAGGTCTGTAAATGACACCTGCCCTCCAAAAAATACTGAGGTCGAAAATCGACCAAAAAATTCTAGAGTGCAACCTTCCAAAAAGAAAATTTGAAGAGGTATATTATACTCACACTTTTGTTCTTTTTTCTTTTAACAGAAAAGAAAAAGGCGTGGAAAAATGATGAATTGTAGGAATTTTTACAGACATGTAAACCCAAATTACAAACACCTATCAGCTCACACCAGTCAGAATGGCCATCAACAAAAATGCTGCAAACAAGAAATGCTGACGTGATTGTGGAGAAGTGCGTACCCTCGATTCTAAGGGGGACGTGGTAAGAGCCACTAATGAGAGCACAATTGAGGTGCCTTGAAAAGGTAAACGTTGAGCTACCATACCAGTCAATCAATCATAACCACTGCTGGGTCTATCACCTGAGAAAAGGAAAATCAAAAATCACAGGCTGGCAATCCTGCCCTCCAGCAATATTTACCATAGGCAGCACTTGGAAGCAAGGAAAATGTCCATCAACAGAGGAGTGCACCAAGAAGAAGTGGTCCATGTACACAATGGAATATTAGCCATGGAAAACACTGAAGCGCTGCTCTTTGAGGCACCACAGATGAGCCTGGAGATAATCACAAAACATGAAGTAGGTCGGAAAGCAAAAGACCTATAGCCTATATAATCACTTATGGCCTTATCTAATAACTGACACAGATGAACATATTTCCAAAGAGAAAGACACTCACAGGCTTAGAAAACAAAACAAACTATGCTCATCTAAAAGGAAAGGAGGGGGGAAATTGAGAAATGAGGATTAGTGTTACTATACATATACAAATACATATTATATACATGTATCAAAAAGACCGAACATATAGCAAGGGAGGTCGATGGAACACTGTAATATTTTACATGGGAAGAGGATCTGTACATTAATAGACATACATAATGTACAAATGGACCAGATGGTGTACACCTAGGACAAACAATATTCTAAACTTTACCCAGATTAAAAAAATTTTAAAAACCAAGAAGAAGTAATGAGACATAAACTTATGGGGATTTCTCCTGGCAAATTCCATTCTAATTTATAACCTAGGACAATGACTTCCAGAAGGGCTCTGCTGCCCTAGTACCCAGATTGGGGAATGGAGAAAAGCTACCTCCTTGTGGACGTTTCCCACAACAGCAGCTTTGAACCCACTGCAAAAGGTCACTAAATTTTCACCAACTTGCAGTTCTGTCAATGACACCTGCCCTCCAAAAAATTTCTGGGGTCAAAAATCGACGAAAAAAATTCAAAAGAGGGCAACCTTCGAAGAAGTCAATTTCAAGAGCTCTATTATACTTACGGTTTTTTCTTTTAAGAGAAAAGAAAAAGGCGTAGGAATATGATGAATTTAAAAATTTTAATGTCATGCATACCCATATTACAAAAACCTATCAGCTCACAGCAATCAGAATGGCCATTAGGAAAAATGCTGCCAAAAATAAACGGTGAAGGGAGTGTGGAGAAATGCGTACCCTCGGTTGTAAGGGGGGGCATGTAAAGAGCCACTAATGAAAACACAACGTAGGTGCTTTGAAAAGGGAAACATTGAGCTACCAGTCAATCAATCACAACCACTGCTTGGCCTATCACCTGAGAAAATGAGAATCAAAAATCACAGGCTGGCAAACCTGTACGCCAGCAATATTTACCATAGCCAGCACTTGGAAGCAATGAAAATGTCCATCAACCGAGGAATGCACCAAGAAGAAGTGGTCCACGTACACAATGGAATATTACTCTAATAATAAATATAAATTAAATTAAAAACAAACAAAAGCAAGGAGACATCAACATTTGTGGGTTTATCCGGGCACATTGCACTCTAATTTATAACCGAAGAACACCACTGGCCGGTAGGTCTGTTTCCCTAGTACCAGCATGGGGAACGTAGAAAGGCTGCCGCTCTCTGGCCATTACCTGCAAAAGCAGGTTTAAAGCCTGAGCTAATGGTCACTTCATATGAACAAGTACTTCAGGGCTGTAAATGAAACCTGCCCTCAAAATGTCTTGAGGGAGATAATGGCCAAAATATTTCAAATGGTGACACATACTTTAAGAAAACACTTTGAAGAAATAAGCTCTAATCACAGCTGGAAAAATTAAAAGGACATGTCTTAAAGCTCAATTTCAACACATTATGAGACACATGCAAATTCAACCACAAAGAGGTATCAGCTCACACCACTCAGAATAACCATCAGCAAAAACTACAAAGAATAAATGCTGAAGGTGCTGGGAAGAAATACATACCCTCCACTTTAAGTGGGACGTAACCTGGAAAGAGCCACTAAGGAGAACAGAATAGAGGTGCCTTTAAAAGGTAACCATTGAGCTACCATATGATCTAGCAGACCTATGCCTAGACCTATAAACGAAGAAGAGAGAATTGGAAGGACACAGGCACGCAAATCTACATTGCATAGTATTACAATAGCCAAGATATGGAAGTAACCAAAAAGTCCACCGACAGATGGGTGGACAAAGAAGAACTGCTACCTGTACAGATGGAATAGGAGCTAGTGAAAAAATGAAACAATGCCATTTGCAGCACCATAGATGAGTCTAGAAGTAATCACGCAACTTGGAGTAAGTGAGAAAGCGAAAGACACATATCCTATCATATCACATATAGGTGTTACCTAAAAAATGATACAAACAAAGATATTTCCACAGAGAAACACTATCATAGATTCATTAAAAAAACTTATGGTTCACCAAATGGAAAGGTGTGAGGATTGGATACATTACCATATTGAGGTTAACAGAGAGATACAAACACATGTGAAATATATAATCACCAAAGACCTACGCAATACCAAGAGAAGTCTACTCAACATTGTGTCATTACCTACATGGGAAAAGGATCCGAAGAAGAATAGATATATGCATGTGTGTGAAAGAACCACATCTTGCACACCTAGAACAAACAAAACATTGTAATCAAGTTTGCTGTGATAAGAAATAAAAATTAAATTCAAAATACCAACAAGAAGTAATGAGACATAAACTTAAAGGGCTGTTTCCTCGCACATTCCATTCTAATTTACAACCTAGAACACCACTTCCAGTAAGGCTCTGTTGCCCTAGTAACCAGATTTGGTAAAGGAGAAATGCTGCCGCCTTGTGGCCGATTCCCGCAAGAGCAGCTTTTAACCCACAGCTAATGGTCACTTACCATTCACAAGGACTCAGGGCTGTAAAGGACACCTGCCCTCAAAATTGTGCTGAGGTAGGGAATGGATACAAAAATTCAAAACAGGCCAAATTTTCAAGAAGATAGTATGAAGAGGTAAGTTTTACTCACTCTCTTTTTAAAGAAAGGAAAATGGATAAAAGCTCCACCTCAGGAAGTATTAGACTCATGCAATCTAATCTACAAAAAGTTTTCAACTCACACCAGTCGACTGACCATTGGCAAAAAGTCTACAAACAATAAATGCTGAAGAGGTTTTAGAGAACTGTGTACCCTCTAGCTGCTGGTGAGATGCCAAAGGGTTAAACGCTAATAATGAGAACAGAAAGGAGCTGCGTTGAAAAGGAAAAATTGAGGTACCATTCAATCCAGCAGGCGCACCAATGGGCCTCTCACCTGAGAAGACCAGAATGAAGAAGACCCGGGCTGCAAAAGCTGCACTGCAGCCTTATTCACCATAGACAAGACAGTGAACCAACCAAAATGTCCATCAACAGATGAAAGGATAAAGAAGAAGTGGTCCATGTACACAATGAATACTAGCCATAGAAAACAATGAAACACTGCTCTTTGAGGCACCATAGATGATCTTGGAGATAATCACAGAACATGAGGTAAGTCGGAAAGCAAAAGTCCTATATCCTATGATATCACTTATAGGCGTTATCTAATAACTGACACAAATGAACATATTTCCACAGAGAAAGTCAATCACAGACGTATTAAAAAAAAACTATGCTTATCTAAAAGGAAAGGTGGGGGGAATGGATAAATGAAGATTAGCGTTACCATACGTATACAAATACATATTATATACATATATCAAAAAGACCGACCATATAGCAAGGAAGGTTTACGGAACACTCTGTAATAATTTACAGGGGAAGAGGATCTCTACATAAATAGGTATATAGAATATGTAGATGAACCAGAGTGTGTACACCTTGGACAAGCAACATTCTAACCATTACCCCAATTGAAAAAATTAAAACAACGAACTAGGAGTAATGAGACATAAACTTATGGGGGGTTTTCCTGGCACATTCCATTCAAATTTACAACCTAGGCAAACGACTTCCAGAACGGCTCTGCTGCCCTAGTACCCAGATTTGGGAATGGAGAAATGCTGCATCCTTGTGGCCGTTTCCCACCACAGCAGCTTTAAACCCACTGCAAAAGGTCACTAAATATTCACCAATTGCAGGTCTGTAAATGACACCTGCCCTCCAAAAAATACTGAGGTCGAAAATCGACCAAAAAATTCTAGAGTGCAACCTTCCAAAAAGAAAATTTGAAGAGGTATATTATACTCACACTTTTGTTCTTTTTTCTTTTAACAGAAAAGAAAAAGGCGTGGAAAAATGATGAATTGTAGGAATTTTTACAGACATGTAAACCCAAATTACAAACACCTATCAGCTCACACCAGTCAGAATGGCCATCAACAAAAATGCTGCAAACAAGAAATGCTGACGTGATTGTGGAGAAGTGCGTACCCTCGATTCTAAGGGGGACGTGGTAAGAGCCACTAATGAGAGCACAATTGAGGTGCCTTGAAAAGGTAAACGTTGAGCTACCATACCAGTCAATCAATCATAACCACTGCTGGGTCTATCACCTGAGAAAAGGAAAATCAAAAATCACAGGCTGGCAATCCTGCCCTCCAGCAATATTTACCATAGGCAACACTTGGAAGCAAGGAAAATGTCCATCAACAGAGGAGTGCACCAAGAAGAAGTGGTCCATGTACACAATGGAATATTAGCCATGGAAAACACTGAAGCGCTGCTCTTTGAGGCACCACAGATGAGCCTGGAGATAATCACAAAACATGAAGTAGGTCGGAAAGCAAAAGACCTATAGCCTATATAATCACTTATGGCCTTATCTAATAACTGACACAGATGAACATATTTCCAAAGAGAAAGACACTCACAGGCTTAGAAAACAAAACAAACTATGCTCATCTAAAAGGAAAGGAGGGGGGAAATTGAGAAATGAGGATTAGTGTTACTATACATATACAAATACATATTATATACATGTATCAAAAAGACCGAACATATAGCAAGGGAGGTCGATGGAACACTGTAATATTTTACATGGGAAGAGGATCTGTACATTAATAGACATACATAATGTACAAATGGACCAGATGGTGTACACCTAGGACAAACAATATTCTAAACTTTACCCAGATTAAAAAAAATTTAAAAACCAAGAAGAAGTAATGAGACATAAACTTATGGGGATTTCTCCTGGCAAATTCCATTCTAATTTATAACCTAGGACAATGACTTCCAGAAGGGCTCTGCTGCCCTAGTACCCAGATTGGGGAATGGAGAAAAGCTACCTCCTTGTGGACGTTTCCCACAACAGCAGCTTTGAACCCACTGCAAAAGGTCACTAAATTTTCACCAACTTGCAGTTCTGTCAATGACACCTGCCCTCCAAAAAATTTCTGGGGTCAAAAATCGACGAAAAAAATTCAAAAGAGGGCAACCTTCGAAGAAGTCAATTTCAAGAGCTCTATTATACTTACGGTTTTTTCTTTTAAGAGAAAAGAAAAAGGCGTAGGAATATGATGAATTTAAAAATTTTAATGTCATGCATACCCATATTACAAAAACCTATCAGCTCACAGCAATCAGAATGGCCATTAGGAAAAATGCTGCCAAAAATAAACGGTGAAGGGAGTGTGGAGAAATGCGTACCCTCGGTTGTAAGGGGGGGCATGTAAAGAGCCACTAATGAAAACACAACGTAGGTGCTTTGAAAAGGGAAACATTGAGCTACCAGTCAATCAATCACAACCACTGCTTGGCCTATCACCTGAGAAAATGAGAATCAAAAATCACAGGCTGGCAAACCTGTACGCCAGCAATATTTACCATAGCCAGCACTTGGAAGCAATGAAAATGTCCATCAACCGAGGAATGCACCAAGAAGAAGTGGTCCACGTACACAATGGAATATTACTCTAATAATAAATATAAATTAAATTAAAAACAAACAAAAGCAAGGAGACATCAACATTTGTGGGTTTATCCGGGCACATTGCACTCTAATTTATAACCGAAGAACACCACTGGCCGGTAGGTCTGTTTCCCTAGTACCAGCATGGGGAACGTAGAAAGGCTGCCGCTCTCTGGCCATTACCTGCAAAAGCAGGTTTAAAGCCTGAGCTAATGGTCACTTCATATGAACAAGTACTTCAGGGCTGTAAATGAAACCTGCCCTCAAAATGTCTTGAGGGAGATAATGGCCAAAATATTTCAAATGGTGACACATACTTTAAGAAAACACTTTGAAGAAATAAGCTCTAATCACAGCTGGAAAAATTAAAAGGACATGTCTTAAAGCTCAATTTCAACACATTATGAGACACATGCAAATTCAACCACAAAGAGGTATCAGCTCACACCACTCAGAATAACCATCAGCAAAAACTACAAAGAATAAATGCTGAAGGTGCTGGGAAGAAATACATACCCTCCACTTTAAGTGGGACGTAACCTGGAAAGAGCCACTAAGGAGAACAGAATAGAGGTGCCTTTAAAAGGTAACCATTGAGCTACCATATGATCTAGCAGACCTATGCCTAGACCTATAAACGAAGAAGAGAGAATTGGAAGGACACAGGCACGCAAATCTACATTGCATAGTATTACAATAGCCAAGATATGGAAGTAACCAAAAAGTCCACCGACAGATGGGTGGACAAAGAAGAACTGCTACCTGTACAGATGGAATAGGAGCTAGTGAAAAAATGAAACAATGCCATTTGCAGCACCATAGATGAGTCTAGAAGTAATCACGCAACTTGGAGTAAGTGAGAAAGCGAAAGACACATATCCTATCATATCACATATAGGTGTTACCTAAAAAATGATACAAACAAAGATATTTCCACAGAGAAACACTATCATAGATTCATTAAAAAAACTTATGGTTCACCAAATGGAAAGGTGTGAGGATTGGATACATTACCATATTGAGGTTAACAGAGAGATACAAACACATGTGAAATATATAATCACCAAAGACCTACGCAATACCAAGAGAAGTCTACTCAACATTGTGTCATTACCTACATGGGAAAAGGATCCGAAGAAGAATAGATATATGCATGTGTGTGAAAGAACCACATCTTGCACACCTAGAACAAACAAAACATTGTAATCAAGTTTGCTGTGATAAGAAATAAAAATTAAATTCAAAATACCAACAAGAAGTAATGAGACATAAACTTAAAGGGCTGTTTCCTCGCACATTCCATTCTAATTTACAACCTAGAACACCACTTCCAGTAAGGCTCTGTTGCCCTAGTAACCAGATTTGGTAAAGGAGAAATGCTGCCGCCTTGTGGCCGATTCCCGCAAGAGCAGCTTTTAACCCACAGTTAATGGTCACTTACCATTCACAAGGACTCAGGGCTGTAAAGGACACCTGCCCTCAAAATTGTGCTGAGGTAGGGAATGGATACAAAAATTCAAAACAGGCCAAATTTTCAAGAAGATAGTATGAAGAGGTAAGTTTTACTCACTCTCTTTTTAAAGAAAGGAAAATGGATAAAAGCTCCACCTCAGGAAGTATTAGACTCATGCAATCTAATCTACAAAAAGTTTTCAACTCACACCAGTCGACTGACCATTGGCAAAAAGTCTACAAACAATAAATGCTGAAGAGGTTTTAGAGAACTGTGTACCCTCTAGCTGCTGGTGAGATGCCAAAGGGTTAAACGCTAATAATGAGAACAGAAAGGAGCTGCGTTGAAAAGGAAAAATTGAGGTACCATTCAATCCAGCAGGCGCACCAATGGGCCTCTCACCTGAGAAGACCAGAATGAAGAAGACCCGGGCTGCAAAAGCTGCACTGCAGCCTTATTCACCATAGACAAGACAGTGAACCAACCAAAATGTCCATCAACAGATGAAAGGATAAAGAAGAAGTGGTCCATGTACACAATGAATACTAGCCATAGAAAACAATGAAACACTGCTCTTTGAGGCACCATAGATGATCTTGGAGATAATCACAGAACATGAGGTAAGTCGGAAAGCAAAAGTCCTATATCCTATGATATCACTTATAGGCGTTATCTAATAACTGACACAAATGAACATATTTCCACAGAGAAAGTCAATCACAGACGTATTAAAAAAAAACTATGCTTATCTAAAAGGAAAGGTGGGGGGAATGGATAAATGAAGATTAGCGTTACCATATGTATACAAATACATATTATATACATATATCAAAAAGACCGACCATATAGCAAGGAAGGTTTACGGAACACTCTGTAATAATTTACAGGGGAAGAGGATCTCTACATAAATAGGTATATAGAATATGTAGATGAACCAGAGTGTGTACACCTTGGACAAGCAACATTCTAACCATTACCCCAATTGAAAAAATTAAAACAACGAACTAGGAGTAATGAGACATAAACTTATGGGGGGTTTTCCTGGCACATTCCATTCAAATTTACAACCTAGGCAAACGACTTCCAGAACGGCTCTGCTGCCCTAGTACCCAGATTTGGGAATGGAGAAATGCTGCATCCTTGTGGCCGTTTCCCACCACAGCAGCTTTAAACCCACTGCAAAAGGTCACTAAATATTCACCAATTGCAGGTCTGTAAATGACACCTGCCCTCCAAAAAATACTGAGGTCGAAAATCGACCAAAAAATTCTAGAGTGCAACCTTCCAAAAAGAAAATTTGAAGAGGTATATTATACTCACACTTTTTTTCTTTTTTCTTTTAACAGAAAAGAAAAAGGCGTGGAAAAATGATGAATTGTAGGAATTTTTACAGACATGTAAACCCAAATTACAAACACCTATCAGCTCACACCAGTCAGAATGGCCATCAACAAAAATGCTGCAAACAAGAAATGCTGACGTGATTGTGGAGAAGTGCGTACCCTCGATTCTAAGGGGGACGTGGTAAGAGCCACTAATGAGAGCACAATTGAGGTGCCTTGAAAAGGTAAACGTTGAGCTACCATACCAGTCAATCAATCATAACCACTGCTGGGTCTATCACCTGAGAAAAGGAAAATCAAAAATCACAGGCTGGCAATCCTGCCCTCCAGCAATATTTACCATAGGCAACACTTGGAAGCAAGGAAAATGTCCATCAACAGAGGAGTGCACCAAGAAGAAGTGGTCCATGTACACAATGGAATATTAGCCATGGAAAACACTGAAGCGCTGCTCTTTGAGGCACCACAGATGAGCCTGGAGATAATCACAAAACATGAAGTAGGTCGGAAAGCAAAAGACCTATAGCCTATATAATCACTTATGGCATTATCTAATAACTGACACAGATGAACATATTTCCAAAGAGAAAGACACTCACAGGCTTAGAAAACAAAACAAACTATGCTCATCTAAAAGGAAAGGAGGGGGGAAATTGAGAAATGAGGATTAGTGTTACTATACATATACAAATACATATTATATACATGTATCAAAAAGACCGAACATATAGCAAGGGAGGTCGATGGAACACTGTAATATTTTACATGGGAAGAGGATCTGTACATTAATAGACATACATAATGTACAAATGGACCAGATGGTGTACACCTAGGACAAACAATATTCTAAACTTTACCCAGATTAAAAAAAATTTAAAAACCAAGAAGAAGTAATGAGACATAAACTTATGGGGATTTCTCCTGGCAAATTCCATTCTAATTTATAACCTAGGACAATGACTTCCAGAAGGGCTCTGCTGCCCTAGTACCCAGATTGGGGAATGGAGAAAAGCTACCTCCTTGTGGACGTTTCCCACAACAGCAGCTTTGAACCCACTGCAAAAGGTCACTAAATTTTCACCAACTTGCAGTTCTGTCAATGACACCTGCCCTCCAAAAAATTTCTGGGGTCAAAAATCGACGAAAAAAATTCAAAAGAGGGCAACCTTCGAAGAAGTCAATTTCAAGAGCTCTATTATACTTACGGTTTTTTCTTTTAAGAGAAAAGAAAAAGGCGTAGGAATATGATGAATTTAAAAATTTTAATGTCATGCATACCCATATTACAAAAACCTATCAGCTCACAGCAATCAGAATGGCCATTAGGAAAAATGCTGCCAAAAATAAACGGTGAAGGGAGTGTGGAGAAATGCGTACCCTCGGTTGTAAGGGGGGGCATGTAAAGAGCCACTAATGAAAACACAACGTAGGTGCTTTGAAAAGGGAAACATTGAGCTACCAGTCAATCAATCACAACCACTGCTTGGCCTATCACCTGAGAAAATGAGAATCAAAAATCACAGGCTGGCAAACCTGTACGCCAGCAATATTTACCATAGCCAGCACTTGGAAGCAATGAAAATGTCCATCAACCGAGGAATGCACCAAGAAGAAGTGGTCCACGTACACAATGGAATATTACTCTAATAATAAATATAAATTAAATTAAAAACAAACAAAAGCAAGGAGACATCAACATTTGTGGGTTTATCCGGGCACATTGCACTCTAATTTATAACCGAAGAACACCACTGGCCGGTAGGTCTGTTTCCCTAGTACCAGCATGGGGAACGTAGAAAGGCTGCCGCTCTCTGGCCATTACCTGCAAAAGCAGGTTTAAAGCCTGAGCTAATGGTCACTTCATATGAACAAGTACTTCAGGGCTGTAAATGAAACCTGCCCTCAAAATGTCTTGAGGGAGATAATGGCCAAACTATTTCAAATGGTGACACATACTTTAAGAAAACACTTTGAAGAAATAAGCTCTAATCACAGCTGGAAAAATTAAAAGGACGTGTCTTAAAGCTCAATTTCAACACATTATGAGACACATGCAAATTCAACCACAAAGAGGTATCAGCTCACACCACTCAGAATAACCATCAGCAAAAACTACAAAGAATAAATGCTGAAGGTGCTGGGAAGAAATACATACCCTCCACTTTAAGTGGGACGTAACCTGGAAAGAGCCACTAAGGAGAACAGAATAGAGGTGCCTTTAAAAGGTAACCATTGAGCTACCATATGATCTAGCAGACCTATGCCTAGACCTATAAACGAAGAAGAGAGAATTGGAAGGACACAGGCACGCAAATCTACATTGCATAGTATTACAATAGCCAAGATATGGAAGTAACCAAAAAGTCCACCGACAGATGGGTGGACAAAGAAGAACTGCTACCTGTACAGATGGAATAGGAGCTAGTGAAAAAATGAAACAATGCCATTTGCAGCACCATAGATGAGTCTAGAAGTAATCACGCAACTTGGAGTAAGTGAGAAAGCGAAAGACACATATCCTATCATATCACATATAGGTGTTACCTAAAAAATGATACAAACAAAGATATTTCCACAGAGAAACACTATCATAGATTCATTAAAAAAACTTATGGTTCACCAAATGGAAAGGTGTGAGGATTGGATACATTACCATATTGAGGTTAACAGAGAGATACAAACACATGTGAAATATATAATCACCAAAGACCTACGCAATACCAAGAGAAGTCTACTCAACATTGTGTCATTACCTACATGGGAAAAGGATCCGAAGAAGAATAGATATATGCATGTGTGTGAAAGAACCACATCTTGCACACCTAGAACAAACAAAACATTGTAATCAAGTTTGCTGTGATAAGAAATAAAAATTAAATTCAAAATACCAACAAGAAGTAATGAGACATAAACTTAAAGGGCTGTTTCCTCGCACATTCCATTCTAATTTACAACCTAGAACACCACTTCCAGTAAGGCTCTGTTGCCCTAGTAACCAGATTTGGTAAAGGAGAAATGCTGCCGCCTTGTGGCCGATTCCCGCAAGAGCAGCTTTTAACCCACAGTTAATGGTCACTTACCATTCACAAGGACTCAGGGCTGTAAAGGACACCTGCCCTCAAAATTGTGCTGAGGTAGGGAATGGATACAAAAAATTCAAAACAGGCCAAATTTTCAAGAAGATAGTATGAAGAGGTAAGTTTTACTCACTCTCTTTTTAAAGAAAGGAAAATGGATAAAAGCTCCACCTCAGGAAGTATTAGACTCATGCAATCTAATCTACAAAAAGTTTTCAACTCACACCAGTCGACTGACCATTGGCAAAAAGTCTACAAACAATAAATGCTGAAGAGGTTTTAGAGAACTGTGTACCCTCTAGCTGCTGGTGAGATGCCAAAGGGTTAAACGCTAATAATGAGAACAGAAAGGAGCTGCGTTGAAAAGGAAAAATTGAGGTACCATTCAATCCAGCAGGCGCACCAATGGGCCTCTCACCTGAGAAGACCAGAATGAAGAAGACCCGGGCTGCAAAAGCTGCACTGCAGCCTTATTCACCATAGACAAGACAGTGAAGCAACCAAAATGTCCATCAACAGATGAAAGGATAAAGAAGAAGTGGTCCATGTACACAATGAATACTAGCCATAGAAAACAATGAAACACTGCTCTTTGAGGCACCATAGATGATCTTGGAGATAATCACAGAACATGAGGTAAGTCGGAAAGCAAAAGTCCTATATCCTATGATATCACTTATAGGCGTTATCTAATAACTGACACAAATGAACATATTTCCACAGAGAAAGTCAATCACAGACTTATTAAAAAAAAAACTATGCTTATCTAAAAGGAAAGGTGGGGGGAATGGATAAATGAAGATTAGCGTTACCATATGTATACAAATACATATTATATACATATATCAAAAAGACCGACCATATAGCAAGGAAGGTTTACGGAACACTCTGTAATAATTTACAGGGGAAGAGGATCTCTACATAAATAGGTATATAGAATATGTAGGTGAACCAGAGTGTGTACACCTTGGACAAGCAACATTCTAACCATTACCCCAATTGAAAAAATTAAAACAACGAACTAGGAGTAATGAGACATAAACTTATGGGGGGTTTTCCTGGCACATTCCATTCAAATTTACAACCTAGGCAAACGACTTCCAGAACGGCTCTGCTGCCCTAGTACCCAGATTTGGGAATGGAGAAATGCTGCATCCTTGTGGCCGTTTCCCACCACAGCAGCTTTAAACCCACTGCAAAAGGTCACTAAATATTCACCAATTGCAGGTCTGTAAATGACACCTGCCCTCCAAAAAATACTGAGGTCGAAAATCGACCAAAAAATTCTAGAGTGCAACCTTCCAAAAAGAAAATTTGAAGAGGTATATTATACTCACACTTTTGTTCTTTTTTCTTTTAACAGAAAAGAAAAAGGCGTGGAAAAATGATGAATTGTAGGAATTTTTACAGACATGTAAACCCAAATTACAAACACCTATCAGCTCACACCAGTCAGAATGGCCATCAACAAAAATGCTGCAAACAAGAAATGCTGACGTGATTGTGGAGAAGTGCGTACCCTCGATTCTAAGGGGGACGTGGTAAGAGCCACTAATGAGAGCACAATTGAGGTGCCTTGAAAAGGTAAACGTTGAGCTACCATACCAGTCAATCAATCATAACCACTGCTGGGTCTATCACCTGAGAAAAGGAAAATCAAAAATCACAGGCTGGCAATCCTGCCCTCCAGCAATATTTACCATAGGCAGCACTTGGAAGCAAGGAAAATGTCCATCAACAGAGGAATGCACCAAGAAGAAGTGGTCCATGTACACAATGGAATATTAGCCATGGAAAACACTGAAGCGCTGCTCTTTGAGGCACCACAGATGAGCCTGGAGATAATCACAAAACATGAAGTAGGTCGGAAAGCAAAAGACCTATAGCCTATATAATCACTTATGGCCTTATCTAATAACTGACACAGATGAACATATTTCCAAAGAGAAAGACACTCACAGGCTTAGAAAACAAAACAAACTATGCTCATCTAAAAGGAAAGGAGGGGGGAAATTGAGAAATGAGGATTAGTGTTACTATACATATACAAATACATATTATATACATGTATCAAAAAGACCGAACATATAGCAAGGGAGGTCGATGGAACACTGTAATATTTTACATGGGAAGAGGATCTGTACATTAATAGACATACATAATGTACAAATGGACCAGATGGTGTACACCTAGGACAAACAATATTCTAAACTTTACCCAGATTAAAAAAAATTTAAAAACCAAGAAGAAGTAATGAGACATAAACTTATGGGGATTTCTCCTGGCAAATTCCATTCTAATTTATAACCTAGGACAATGACTTCCAGAAGGGCTCTGCTGCCCTAGTACCCAGATTGGGGAATGGAGAAAAGCTACCTCCTTGTGGACGTTTCCCACAACAGCAGCTTTGAACCCACTGCAAAAGGTCACTAAATTTTCACCAACTTGCAGTTCTGTCAATGACACCTGCCCTCCAAAAAATTTCTGGGGTCAAAAATCGACGAAAAAAATTCAAAAGAGGGCAACCTTCGAAGAAGTCAATTTCAAGAGCTCTATTATACTTACGGTTTTTTCTTTTAAGAGAAAAGAAAAAGGCGTAGGAATATGATGAATTTAAAAATTTTAATGTCATGCATACCCATATTACAAAAACCTATCAGCTCACAGCAATCAGAATGGCCATTAGGAAAAATGCTGCCAAAAATAAACGGTGAAGGGAGTGTGGAGAAATGCGTACCCTCGGTTGTAAGGGGGGGCATGTAAAGAGCCACTAATGAAAACACAACGTAGGTGCTTTGAAAAGGGAAACATTGAGCTACCAGTCAATCAATCACAACCACTGCTTGGCCTATCACCTGAGAAAATGAGAATCAAAAATCACAGGCTGGCAAACCTGTACGCCAGCAATATTTACCATAGCCAGCACTTGGAAGCAATGAAAATGTCCATCAACCGAGGAATGCACCAAGAAGAAGTGGTCCACGTACACAATGGAATATTACTCTAATAATAAATATAAATTAAATTAAAAACAAACAAAAGCAAGGAGACATCAACATTTGTGGGTTTATCCGGGCACATTGCACTCTAATTTATAACCGAAGAACACCACTGGCCGGTAGGTCTGTTTCCCTAGTACCAGCATGGGGAACGTAGAAAGGCTGCCGCTCTCTGGCCATTACCTGCAAAAGCAGGTTTAAAGCCTGAGCTAATGGTCACTTCATATGAACAAGTACTTCAGGGCTGTAAATGAAACCTGCCCTCAAAATGTCTTGAGGGAGATAATGGCCAAAATATTTCAAATGGTGACACATACTTTAAGAAAACACTTTGAAGAAATAAGCTCTAATCACAGCTGGAAAAATTAAAAGGACATGTCTTAAAGCTCAATTTCAACACATTATGAGACACATGCAAATTCAACCACAAAGAGGTATCAGCTCACACCACTCAGAATAACCATCAGCAAAAACTACAAAGAATAAATGCTGAAGGTGCTGGGAAGAAATACATACCCTCCACTTTAAGTGGGACGTAACCTGGAAAGAGCCACTAAGGAGAACAGAATAGAGGTGCCTTTAAAAGGTAACCATTGAGCTACCATATGATCTAGCAGACCTATGCCTAGACCTATAAACGAAGAAGAGAGAATTGGAAGGACACAGGCACGCAAATCTACATTGCATAGTATTACAATAGCCAAGATATGGAAGTAACCAAAAAGTCCACCGACAGATGGGTGGACAAAGAAGAACTGCTACCTGTACAGATGGAATAGGAGCTAGTGAAAAAATGAAACAATGCCATTTGCAGCACCATAGATGAGTCTAGAAGTAATCACGCAACTTGGAGTAAGTGAGAAAGCGAAAGACACATATCCTATCATATCACATATAGGTGTTACCTAAAAAATGATACAAACAAAGATATTTCCACAGAGAAACACTATCATAGATTCATTAAAAAAACTTATGGTTCACCAAATGGAAAGGTGTGAGGATTGGATACATTACCATATTGAGGTTAACAGAGAGATACAAACACATGTGAAATATATAATCACCAAAGACCTACGCAATACCAAGAGAAGTCTACTCAACATTGTGTCATTACCTACATGGGAAAAGGATCCGAAGAAGAATAGATATATGCATGTGTGTGAAAGAACCACATCTTGCACACCTAGAACAAACAAAACATTGTAATCAAGTTTGCTGTGATAAGAAATAAAAATTAAATTCAAAATACCAACAAGAAGTAATGAGACATAAACTTAAAGGGCTGTTTCCTCGCACATTCCATTCTAATTTACAACCTAGAACACCACTTCCAGTAAGGCTCTGTTGCCCTAGTAACCAGATTTGGTAAAGGAGAAATGCTGCCGCCTTGTGGCCGATTCCCGCAAGAGCAGCTTTTAACCCACAGTTAATGGTCACTTACCATTCACAAGGACTCAGGGCTGTAAAGGACACCTGCCCTCAAAATTGTGCTGAGGTAGGGAATGGATACAAAAAATTCAAAACAGGCCAAATTTTCAAGAAGATAGTATGAAGAGGTAAGTTTTACTCACTCTCTTTTTAAAGAAAGGAAAATGGATAAAAGCTCCACCTCAGGAAGTATTAGACTCATGCAATCTAATCTACAAAAAGTTTTCAACTCACACCAGTCGACTGACCATTGGCAAAAAGTCTACAAACAATAAATGCTGAAGAGGTTTTAGAGAACTGTGTACCCTCTAGCTGCTGGTGAGATGCAAAAGGGTTAAACGCTAATAATGAGAACAGAAAGGAGCTGCGTTGAAAAGGAAAAATTGAGGTACCATTCAATCCAGCAGGCGCACCAATGGGCCTCTCACCTGAGAAGACCAGAATGAAGAAGACCCGGGCTGCAAAAGCTGCACTGCAGCCTTATTCACCATAGACAAGACAGTGAAGCAACCAAAATGTCCATCAACAGATGAAAGGATAAAGAAGAAGTGGTCCATGTACACAATGAATACTAGCCATAGAAAACAATGAAACACTGCTCTTTGAGGCACCATAGATGATCTTGGAGATAATCACAGAACATGAGGTAAGTCGGAAAGCAAAAGTCCTATATCCTATGATATCACTTATAGGCGTTATCTAATAACTGACACAAATGAACATATTTCCACAGAGAAAGTCAATCACAGACTTATTAAAAAAAAAACTATGCTTATCTAAAAGGAAAGGTGGGGGGAATGGATAAATGAAGATTAGCATTACCATATGTATACAAATACATATTATATACATATATCAAAAAGACCGACCATATAGAAAGGAAGGTTTACGGAACACTCTGTAATAATTTACAGGGGAAGAGGATCTCTACATAAATAGGTATATAGAATATGTAGGTGAACCAGAGTGTGTACACCTTGGACAAGCAACATTCTAACCATTACCCCAATTGAAAAAATTAAAACAACGAACTAGGAGTAATGAGACATAAACTTATGGGGGGTTTTCCTGGCACATTCCATTCAAATTTACAACCTAGGCAAACGACTTCCAGAACGGCTCTGCTGCCCTAGTACCCAGATTTGGGAATGGAGAAATGCTGCATCCTTGTGGCCGTTTCCCACCACAGCAGCTTTAAACCCACTGCAAAAGGTCACTAAATATTCACCAATTGCAGGTCTGTAAATGACACCTGCCCTCCAAAAAATACTGAGGTCGAAAATCGACCAAAAAATTCTAGAGTGCAACCTTCCAAAAAGAAAATTTGAAGAGGTATATTATACTCACACTTTTGTTCTTTTTTCTTTTAACAGAAAAGAAAAAGGCGTGGAAAAATGATGAATTGTAGGAATTTTTACAGACATGTAAACCCAAATTACAAACACCTATCAGCTCACACCAGTCAGAATGGCCATCAACAAAAATGCTGCAAACAAGAAATGCTGACGTGATTGTGGAGAAGTGCGTACCCTCGATTCTAAGGGGGACGTGGTAAGAGCCACTAATGAGAGCACAATTGAGGTGCCTTGAAAAGGTAAACGTTGAGCTACCATACCAGTCAATCAATCATAACCACTGCTGGGTCTATCACCTGAGAAAAGGAAAATCAAAAATCACAGGCTGGCAATCCTGCCCTCCAGCAATATTTACCATAGGCAGCACTTGGAAGCAAGGAAAATGTCCATCAACAGAGGAATGCACCAAGAAGAAGTGGTCCATGTACACAATGGAATATTAGCCATGGAAAACACTGAAGCGCTGCTCTTTGAGGCACCACAGATGAGCCTGGAGATAATCACAAAACATGAAGTAGGTCGGAAAGCAAAAGACCTATAGCCTATATAATCACTTATGGCCTTATCTAATAACTGACACAGATGAACATATTTCCAAAGAGAAAGACACTCACAGGCTTAGAAAACAAAACAAACTATGCTCATCTAAAAGGAAAGGAGGGGGGAAATTGAGAAATGAGGATTAGTGTTACTATACATATACAAATACATATTATATACATGTATCAAAAAGACCGAACATATAGCAAGGGAGGTCGATGGAACACTGTAATATTTTACATGGGAAGAGGATCTGTACATTAATAGACATACATAATGTACAAATGGACCAGATGGTGTACACCTAGGACAAACAATATTCTAAACTTTACCCAGATTAAAAAAAATTTAAAAACCAAGAAGAAGTAATGAGACATAAACTTATGGGGATTTCTCCTGGCAAATTCCATTCTAATTTATAACCTAGGACAATGACTTCCAGAAGGGCTCTGCTGCCCTAGTACCCAGATTGGGGAATGGAGAAAAGCTACCTCCTTGTGGACGTTTCCCACAACAGCAGCTTTGAACCCACTGCAAAAGGTCACTAAATTTTCACCAACTTGCAGTTCTGTCAATGACACCTGCCCTCCAAAAAATTTCTGGGGTCAAAAATCGACGAAAAAAATTCAAAAGAGGGCAACCTTCGAAGAAGTCAATTTCAAGAGCTCTATTATACTTACGGTTTTTTCTTTTAAGAGAAAAGAAAAAGGCGTAGGAATATGATGAATTTAAAAATTTTAATGTCATGCATACCCATATTACAAAAACCTATCAGCTCACAGCAATCAGAATGGCCATTAGGAAAAATGCTGCCAAAAATAAACGGTGAAGGGAGTGTGGAGAAATGCGTACCCTCGGTTGTAAGGGGGGGCATGTAAAGAGCCACTAATGAAAACACAACGTAGGTGCTTTGAAAAGGGAAACATTGAGCTACCAGTCAATCAATCACAACCACTGCTTGGCCTATCACCTGAGAAAATGAGAATCAAAAATCACAGGCTGGCAAACCTGTACGCCAGCAATATTTACCATAGCCAGCACTTGGAAGCAATGAAAATGTCCATCAACCGAGGAATGCACCAAGAAGAAGTGGTCCACGTACACAATGGAATATTACTCTAATAATAAATATAAATTAAATTAAAAACAAACAAAAGCAAGGAGACATCAACATTTGTGGGTTTATCCGGGCACATTGCACTCTAATTTATAACCGAAGAACACCACTGGCCGGTAGGTCTGTTTCCCTAGTACCAGCATGGGGAACGTAGAAAGGCTGCCGCTCTCTGGCCATTACCTGCAAAAGCAGGTTTAAAGCCTGAGCTAATGGTCACTTCATATGAACAAGTACTTCAGGGCTGTAAATGAAACCTGCCCTCAAAATGTCTTGAGGGAGATAATGGCCAAAATATTTCAAATGGTGACACATACTTTAAGAAGACACTTTGAAGAAATAAGCTCTAATCACAGCTGGAAAAATTAAAAGGACATGTCTTAAAGCTCAATTTCAACACATTATGAGACACATGCAAATTCAACCACAAAGAGGTATCAGCTCACACCACTCAGAATAACCATCAGCAAAAACTACAAAGAATAAATGCTGAAGGTGCTGGGAAGAAATACATACCCTCCACTTTAAGTGGGACGTAACCTGGAAAGAGCCACTAAGGAGAACAGAATAGAGGTGCCTTTAAAAGGTAACCATTGAGCTACCATATGATCTAGCAGACCTATGCCTAGACCTATAAACGAAGAAGAGAGAATTGGAAGGACACAGGCACGCAAATCTACATTGCATAGTATTACAATAGCCAAGATATGGAAGTAACCAAAAAGTCCACCGACAGATGGGTGGACAAAGAAGAACTGCTACCTGTACAGATGGAATAGGAGCTAGTGAAAAAATGAAACAATGCCATTTGCAGCACCATAGATGAGTCTAGAAGTAATCACGCAACTTGGAGTAAGTGAGAAAGCGAAAGACACATATCCTATCATATCACATATAGGTGTTACCTAAAAAATGATACAAACAAAGATATTTCCACAGAGAAACACTATCATAGATTCATTAAAAAAACTTATGGTTCACCAAATGGAAAGGTGTGAGGATTGGATACATTACCATATTGAGGTTAACAGAGAGATACAAACACATGTGAAATATATAATCACCAAAGACCTACGCAATACCAAGAGAAGTCTACTCAACATTGTGTCATTACCTACATGGGAAAAGGATCCGAAGAAGAATAGATATATGCATGTGTGTGAAAGAACCACATCTTGCACACCTAGAACAAACAAAACATTGTAATCAAGTTTGCTGTGATAAGAAATAAAAATTAAATTCAAAATACCAACAAGAAGTAATGAGACATAAACTTAAAGGGCTGTTTCCTCGCACATTCCATTCTAATTTACAACCTAGAACACCACTTCCAGTAAGGCTCTGTTGCCCTAGTAACCAGATTTGGTAAAGGAGAAATGCTGCCGCCTTGTGGCCGATTCCCGCAAGAGCAGCTTTTAACCCACAGCTAATGGTCACTTACCATTCACAAGGACTCAGGGCTGTAAAGGACACCTGCCCTCAAAATTGTGCTGAGGTAGGGAATGGATACAAAAATTCAAAACAGGCCAAATTTTCAAGAAGATAGTATGAAGAGGTAAGTTTTACTCACTCTCTTTTTAAAGAAAGGAAAATGGATAAAAGCTCCACCTCAGGAAGTATTAGACTCATGCAATCTAATCTACAAAAAGTTTTCAACTCACACCAGTCGACTGACCATTGGCAAAAAGTCTACAAACAATAAATGCTGAAGAGGTTTTAGAGAACTGTGTACCCTCTAGCTGCTGGTGAGATGCCAAAGGGTTAAACGCTAATAATGAGAACAGAAAGGAGCTGCGTTGAAAAGGAAAAATTGAGGTACCATTCAATCCAGCAGGCGCACCAATGGGCCTCTCACCTGAGAAGACCAGAATGAAGAAGACCCGGGCTGCAAAAGCTGCACTGCAGCCTTATTCACCATAGACAAGACAGTGAAGCAACCAAAATGTCCATCAACAGATGAAAGGATAAAGAAGAAGTGGTCCATGTACACAATGAATACTAGCCATAGAAAACAATGAAACACTGCTCTTTGAGGCACCATAGATGATCTTGGAGATAATCACAGAACATGAGGTAAGTCGGAAAGCAAAAGTCCTATATCCTATGATATCACTTATAGGCGTTATCTAATAACTGACACAAATGAACATATTTCCACAGAGAAAGTCAATCACAGACTTATTAAAAAAAAAACTATGCTTATCTAAAAGGAAAGGTGGGGGGAATGGATAAATGAAGATTAGCGTTACCATATGTATACAAATACATATTATATACATATATCAAAAAGACCGACCATATAGCAAGGAAGGTTTACGGAACACTCTGTAATAATTTACAGGGGAAGAGGATCTCTACATAAATAGGTATATAGAATATGTAGATGAACCAGAGTGTGTACACCTTGGACAAGCAACATTCTAACCATTACCCCAATTGAAAAAATTAAAACAACGAACTAGGAGTAATGAGACATAAACTTATGGGGGGTTTTCCTGGCACATTCCATTCAAATTTACAACCTAGGCAAACGACTTCCAGAACGGCTCTGCTGCCCTAGTACCCAGATTTGGGAATGGAGAAATGCTGCATCCTTGTGGCCGTTTCCCACCACAGCAGCTTTAAACCCACTGCAAAAGGTCACTAAATATTCACCAATTGCAGGTCTGTAAATGACACCTGCCCTCCAAAAAATACTGAGGTCGAAAATCGACCAAAAAATTCTAGAGTGCAACCTTCCAAAAAGAAAATTTGAAGAGGTATATTATACTCACACTTTTGTTCTTTTTTCTTTTAACAGAAAAGAAAAAGGCGTGGAAAAATGATGAATTGTAGGAATTTTTACAGACATGTAAACCCAAATTACAAACACCTATCAGCTCACACCAGTCAGAATGGCCATCAACAAAAATGCTGCAAACAAGAAATGCTGACGTGATTGTGGAGAAGTGCGTACCCTCGATTCTAAGGGGGACGTGGTAAGAGCCACTAATGAGAGCACAATTGAGGTGCCTTGAAAAGGTAAACGTTGAGCTACCATACCAGTCAATCAATCATAACCACTGCTGGGTCTATCACCTGAGAAAAGGAAAATCAAAAATCACAGGCTGGCAATCCTGCCCTCCAGCAATATTTACCATAGGCAACACTTGGAAGCAAGGAAAATGTCCATCAACAGAGGAGTGCACCAAGAAGAAGTGGTCCATGTACACAATGGAATATTAGCCATGGAAAACACTGAAGCGCTGCTCTTTGAGGCACCACAGATGAGCCTGGAGATAATCACAAAACATGAAGTAGGTCGGAAAGCAAAAGACCTATAGCCTATATAATCACTTATGGCCTTATCTAATAACTGACACAGATGAACATATTTCCAAAGAGAAAGACACTCACAGGCTTAGAAAACAAAACAAACTATGCTCATCTAAAAGGAAAGGAGGGGGGAAATTGAGAAATGAGGATTAGTGTTACTATACATATACAAATACATATTATATACATGTATCAAAAAGACCGAACATATAGCAAGGGAGGTCGATGGAACACTGTAATATTTTACATGGGAAGAGGATCTGTACATTAATAGACATACATAATGTACAAATGGACCAGATGGTGTACACCTAGGACAAACAATATTCTAAACTTTACCCAGATTAAAAAAATTTTAAAAACCAAGAAGAAGTAATGAGACATAAACTTATGGGGATTTCTCCTGGCAAATTCCATTCTAATTTATAACCTAGGACAATGACTTCCAGAAGGGCTCTGCTGCCCTAGTACCCAGATTGGGGAATGGAGAAAAGCTACCTCCTTGTGGACGTTTCCCACAACAGCAGCTTTGAACCCACTGCAAAAGGTCACTAAATTTTCACCAACTTGCAGTTCTGTCAATGACACCTGCCCTCCAAAAAATTTCTGGGGTCAAAAATCGACGAAAAAAATTCAAAAGAGGGCAACCTTCGAAGAAGTCAATTTCAAGAGCTCTATTATACTTACGGTTTTTTCTTTTAAGAGAAAAGAAAAAGGCGTAGGAATATGATGAATTTAAAAATTTTAATGTCATGCATACCCATATTACAAAAACCTATCAGCTCACAGCAATCAGAATGGCCATTAGGAAAAATGCTGCCAAAAATAAACGGTGAAGGGAGTGTGGAGAAATGCGTACCCTCGGTTGTAAGGGGGGGCATGTAAAGAGCCACTAATGAAAACACAACGTAGGTGCTTTGAAAAGGGAAACATTGAGCTACCAGTCAATCAATCACAACCACTGCTTGGCCTATCACCTGAGAAAATGAGAATCAAAAATCACAGGCTGGCAAACCTGTACGCCAGCAATATTTACCATAGCCAGCACTTGGAAGCAATGAAAATGTCCATCAACCGAGGAATGCACCAAGAAGAAGTGGTCCACGTACACAATGGAATATTACTCTAATAATAAATATAAATTAAATTAAAAACAAACAAAAGCAAGGAGACATCAACATTTGTGGGTTTATCCGGGCACATTGCACTCTAATTTATAACCGAAGAACACCACTGGCCGGTAGGTCTGTTTCCCTAGTACCAGCATGGGGAACGTAGAAAGGCTGCCGCTCTCTGGCCATTACCTGCAAAAGCAGGTTTAAAGCCTGAGCTAATGGTCACTTCATATGAACAAGTACTTCAGGGCTGTAAATGAAACCTGCCTTCAAAATGTCTTGAGGGAGATAATGGCCAAAATATTTCAAATGGTGACACATACTTTAAGAAAACACTTTGAAGAAATAAGCTCTAATCACAGCTGGAAAAATTAAAAGGACATGTCTTAAAGCTCAATTTCAACACATTATGAGACACATGCAAATTCAACCACAAAGAGGTATCAGCTCACACCACTCAGAATAACCATCAGCAAAAACTACAAAGAATAAATGCTGAAGGTGCTGGGAAGAAATACATACCCTCCACTTTAAGTGGGACGTAACCTGGAAAGAGCCACTAAGGAGAACAGAATAGAGGTGCCTTTAAAAGGTAACCATTGAGCTACCATATGATCTAGCAGACCTATGCCTAGACCTATAAACGAAGAAGAGAGAATTGGAAGGACACAGGCACGCAAATCTACATTGCATAGTATTACAATAGCCAAGATATGGAAGTAACCAAAAAGTCCACCGACAGATGGGTGGACAAAGAAGAACTGCTACCTGTACAGATGGAATAGGAGCTAGTGAAAAAATGAAACAATGCCATTTGCAGCACCATAGATGAGTCTAGAAGTAATCACGCAACTTGGAGTAAGTGAGAAAGCGAAAGACACATATCCTATCATATCACATATAGGTGTTACCTAAAAAATGATACAAACAAAGATATTTCCACAGAGAAACACTATCATAGATTCATTAAAAAAACTTATGGTTCACCAAATGGAAAGGTGTGAGGATTGGATACATTACCATATTGAGGTTAACAGAGAGATACAAACACATGTGAAATATATAATCACCAAAGACCTACGCAATACCAAGAGAAGTCTACTCAACATTGTGTCATTACCTACATGGGAAAAGGATCCGAAGAAGAATAGATATATGCATGTGTGTGAAAGAACCACATCTTGCACACCTAGAACAAACAAAACATTGTAATCAAGTTTGCTGTGATAAGAAATAAAAATTAAATTCAAAATACCAACAAGAAGTAATGAGACATAAACTTAAAGGGCTGTTTCCTCGCACATTCCATTCTAATTTACAACCTAGAACACCACTTCCAGTAAGGCTCTGTTGCCCTAGTAACCAGATTTGGTAAAGGAGAAATGCTGCCGCCTTGTGGCCGATTCCCGCAAGAGCAGCTTTTAACCCACAGTTAATGGTCACTTACCATTCACAAGGACTCAGGGCTGTAAAGGACACCTGCCCTCAAAATTGTGCTGAGGTAGGGAATGGATACAAAAAATTCAAAACAGGCCAAATTTTCAAGAAGATAGTATGAAGAGGTAAGTTTTACTCACTCTCTTTTTAAAGAAAGGAAAATGGATAAAAGCTCCACCTCAGGAAGTATTAGACTCATGCAATCTAATCTACAAAAAGTTTTCAACTCACACCAGTCGACTGACCATTGGCAAAAAGTCTACAAACAATAAATGCTGAAGAGGTTTTAGAGAACTGTGTACCCTCTAGCTGCTGGTGAGATGCAAAAGGGTTAAACGCTAATAATGAGAACAGAAAGGAGCTGCGTTGAAAAGGAAAAATTGAGGTACCATTCAATCCAGCAGGCGCACCAATGGGCCTCTCACCTGAGAAGACCAGAATGAAGAAGACCCGGGCTGCAAAAGCTGCACTGCAGCCTTATTCACCATAGACAAGACAGTGAAGCAACCAAAATGTCCATCAACAGATGAAAGGATAAAGAAGAAGTGGTCCATGTACACAATGAATACTAGCCATAGAAAACAATGAAACACTGCTCTTTGAGGCACCATAGATGATCTTGGAGATAATCACAGAACATGAGGTAAGTCGGAAAGCAAAAGTCCTATATCCTATGATATCACTTATAGGCGTTATCTAATAACTGACACAAATGAACATATTTCCACAGAGAAAGTCAATCACAGACTTATTAAAAAAAAAACTATGCTTATCTAAAAGGAAAGGTGGGGGGAATGGATAAATGAAGATTAGCGTTACCATATGTATACAAATACATATTATATACATATATCAAAAAGACCGACCATATAGCAAGGAAGGTTTACGGAACACTCTGTAATAATTTACAGGGGAAGAGGATCTCTACATAAATAGGTATATAGAATATGTAGGTGAACCAGAGTGTGTACACCTTGGACAAGCAACATTCTAACCATTACCCCAATTGAAAAAATTAAAACAACGAACTAGGAGTAATGAGACATAAACTTATGGGGGGTTTTCCTGGCACATTCCATTCAAATTTACAACCTAGGCAAACGACTTCCAGAACGGCTCTGCTGCCCTAGTACCCAGATTTGGGAATGGAGAAATGCTGCATCCTTGTGGCCGTTTCCCACCACAGCAGCTTTAAACCCACTGCAAAAGGTCACTAAATATTCACCAATTGCAGGTCTGTAAATGACACCTGCCCTCCAAAAAATACTGAGGTCGAAAATCGACCAAAAAATTCTAGAGTGCAACCTTCCAAAAAGAAAATTTGAAGAGGTATATTATACTCACACTTTTGTTCTTTTTTCTTTTAACAGAAAAGAAAAAGGCGTGGAAAAATGATGAATTGTAGGAATTTTTACAGACATGTAAACCCAAATTACAAACACCTATCAGCTCACACCAGTCAGAATGGCCATCAACAAAAATGCTGCAAACAAGAAATGCTGACGTGATTGTGGAGAAGTGCGTACCCTCGATTCTAAGGGGGACGTGGTAAGAGCCACTAATGAGAGCACAATTGAGGTGCCTTGAAAAGGTAAACGTTGAGCTACCATACCAGTCAATCAATCATAACCACTGCTGGGTCTATCACCTGAGAAAAGGAAAATCAAAAATCACAGGCTGGCAATCCTGCCCTCCAGCAATATTTACCATAGGCAACACTTGGAAGCAAGGAAAATGTCCATCAACAGAGGAGTGCACCAAGAAGAAGTGGTCCATGTACACAATGGAATATTAGCCATGGAAAACACTGAAGCGCTGCTCTTTGAGGCACCACAGATGAGCCTGGAGATAATCACAAAACATGAAGTAGGTCGGAAAGCAAAAGACCTATAGCCTATATAATCACTTATGGCCTTATCTAATAACTGACACAGATGAACATATTTCCAAAGAGAAAGACACTCACAGGCTTAGAAAACAAAACAAACTATGCTCATCTAAAAGGAAAGGAGGGGGGAAATTGAGAAATGAGGATTAGTGTTACTATACATATACAAATACATATTATATACATGTATCAAAAAGACCGAACATATAGCAAGGGAGGTCGATGGAACACTGTAATATTTTACATGGGAAGAGGATCTGTACATTAATAGACATACATAATGTACAAATGGACCAGATGGTGTACACCTAGGACAAACAATATTCTAAACTTTACCCAGATTAAAAAAAATTTAAAAACCAAGAAGAAGTAATGAGACATAAACTTATGGGGATTTCTCCTGGCAAATTCCATTCTAATTTATAACCTAGGACAATGACTTCCAGAAGGGCTCTGCTGCCCTAGTACCCAGATTGGGGAATGGAGAAAAGCTACCTCCTTGTGGACGTTTCCCACAACAGCAGCTTTGAACCCACTGCAAAAGGTCACTAAATTTTCACCAACTTGCAGTTCTGTCAATGACACCTGCCCTCCAAAAAATTTCTGGGGTCAAAAATCGACGAAAAAAATTCAAAAGAGGGCAACCTTCGAAGAAGTCAATTTCAAGAGCTCTATTATACTTACGGTTTTTTCTTTTAAGAGAAAAGAAAAAGGCGTAGGAATATGATGAATTTAAAAATTTTAATGTCATGCATACCCATATTACAAAAACCTATCAGCTCACAGCAATCAGAATGGCCATTAGGAAAAATGCTGCCAAAAATAAACGGTGAAGGGAGTGTGGAGAAATGCGTACCCTCGGTTGTAAGGGGGGGCATGTAAAGAGCCACTAATGAAAACACAACGTAGGTGCTTTGAAAAGGGAAACATTGAGCTACCAGTCAATCAATCACAACCACTGCTTGGCCTATCACCTGAGAAAATGAGAATCAAAAATCACAGGCTGGCAAACCTGTACGCCAGCAATATTTACCATAGCCAGCACTTGGAAGCAATGAAAATGTCCATCAACCGAGGAATGCACCAAGAAGAAGTGGTCCACGTACACAATGGAATATTACTCTAATAATAAATATAAATTAAATTAAAAACAAACAAAAGCAAGGAGACATCAACATTTGTGGGTTTATCCGGGCACATTGCACTCTAATTTATAACCGAAGAACACCACTGGCCGGTAGGTCTGTTTCCCTAGTACCAGCATGGGGAACGTAGAAAGGCTGCCGCTCTCTGGCCATTACCTGCAAAAGCAGGTTTAAAGCCTGAGCTAATGGTCACTTCATATGAACAAGTACTTCAGGGCTGTAAATGAAACCTGCCCTCAAAATGTCTTGAGGGAGATAATGGCCAAAATATTTCAAATGGTGACACATACTTTAAGAAGACACTTTGAAGAAATAAGCTCTAATCACAGCTGGAAAAATTAAAAGGACATGTCTTAAAGCTCAATTTCAACACATTATGAGACACATGCAAATTCAACCACAAAGAGGTATCAGCTCACACCACTCAGAATAACCATCAGCAAAAACTACAAAGAATAAATGCTGAAGGTGCTGGGAAGAAATACATACCCTCCACTTTAAGTGGGACGTAACCTGGAAAGAGCCACTAAGGAGAACAGAATAGAGGTGCCTTTAAAAGGTAACCATTGAGCTACCATATGATCTAGCAGACCTATGCCTAGACCTATAAACGAAGAAGAGAGAATTGGAAGGACACAGGCACGCAAATCTACATTGCATAGTATTACAATAGCCAA
Source organism: Balaenoptera borealis (assembly GCF_965194805.1). Classification (NCBI taxonomy): domain Eukaryota; kingdom Metazoa; phylum Chordata; class Mammalia; order Artiodactyla; family Balaenopteridae; genus Balaenoptera; species Balaenoptera borealis. The sequence continues at coordinate 200,247 of NW_028123464.1, forward strand.
GATATGGAAGTAACCAAAAAGTCCACCGACAGATGGGTGGACAAAGAAGAACTGCTACCTGTACAGATGGAATAGGAGCTAGTGAAAAAATGAAACAATGCCATTTGCAGCACCATAGATGAGTCTAGAAGTAATCACGCAACTTGGAGTAAGTGAGAAAGCGAAAGACACATATCCTATCATATCACATATAGGTGTTACCTAAAAAATGATACAAACAAAGATATTTCCACAGAGAAACACTATCATAGATTCATTAAAAAAACTTATGGTTCACCAAATGGAAAGGTGTGAGGATTGGATACATTACCATATTGAGGTTAACAGAGAGATACAAACACATGTGAAATATATAATCACCAAAGACCTACGCAATACCAAGAGAAGTCTACTCAACATTGTGTCATTACCTACATGGGAAAAGGATCCGAAGAAGAATAGATATATGCATGTGTGTGAAAGAACCACATCTTGCACACCTAGAACAAACAAAACATTGTAATCAAGTTTGCTGTGATAAGAAATAAAAATTAAATTCAAAATACCAACAAGAAGTAATGAGACATAAACTTAAAGGGCTGTTTCCTCGCACATTCCATTCTAATTTACAACCTAGAACACCACTTCCAGTAAGGCTCTGTTGCCCTAGTAACCAGATTTGGTAAAGGAGAAATGCTGCCGCCTTGTGGCCGATTCCCGCAAGAGCAGCTTTTAACCCACAGCTAATGGTCACTTACCATTCACAAGGACTCAGGGCTGTAAAGGACACCTGCCCTCAAAATTGTGCTGAGGTAGGGAATGGATACAAAAATTCAAAACAGGCCAAATTTTCAAGAAGATAGTATGAAGAGGTAAGTTTTACTCACTCTCTTTTTAAAGAAAGGAAAATGGATAAAAGCTCCACCTCAGGAAGTATTAGACTCATGCAATCTAATCTACAAAAAGTTTTCAACTCACACCAGTCGACTGACCATTGGCAAAAAGTCTACAAACAATAAATGCTGAAGAGGTTTTAGAGAACTGTGTACCCTCTAGCTGCTGGTGAGATGCCAAAGGGTTAAACGCTAATAATGAGAACAGAAAGGAGCTGCGTTGAAAAGGAAAAATTGAGGTACCATTCAATCCAGCAGGCGCACCAATGGGCCTCTCACCTGAGAAGACCAGAATGAAGAAGACCCGGGCTGCAAAAGCTGCACTGCAGCCTTATTCACCATAGACAAGACAGTGAACCAACCAAAATGTCCATCAACAGATGAAAGGATAAAGAAGAAGTGGTCCATGTACACAATGAATACTAGCCATAGAAAACAATGAAACACTGCTCTTTGAGGCACCATAGATGATCTTGGAGATAATCACAGAACATGAGGTAAGTCGGAAAGCAAAAGTCCTATATCCTATGATATCACTTATAGGCGTTATCTAATAACTGACACAAATGAACATATTTCCACAGAGAAAGTCAATCACAGACGTATTAAAAAAAAACTATGCTTATCTAAAAGGAAAGGTGGGGGGAATGGATAAATGAAGATTAGCGTTACCATATGTATACAAATACATATTATATACATATATCAAAAAGACCGACCATATAGCAAGGAAGGTTTACGGAACACTCTGTAATAATTTACAGGGGAAGAGGATCTCTACATAAATAGGTATATAGAATATGTAGATGAACCAGAGTGTGTACACCTTGGACAAGCAACATTCTAACCATTACCCCAATTGAAAAAATTAAAACAACGAACTAGGAGTAATGAGACATAAACTTATGGGGGGTTTTCCTGGCACATTCCATTCAAATTTACAACCTAGGCAAACGACTTCCAGAACGGCTCTGCTGCCCTAGTACCCAGATTTGGGAATGGAGAAATGCTGCATCCTTGTGGCCGTTTCCCACCACAGCAGCTTTAAACCCACTGCAAAAGGTCACTAAATATTCACCAATTGCAGGTCTGTAAATGACACCTGCCCTCCAAAAAATACTGAGGTCGAAAATCGACCAAAAAATTCTAGAGTGCAACCTTCCAAAAAGAAAATTTGAAGAGGTATATTATACTCACACTTTTGTTCTTTTTTCTTTTAACAGAAAAGAAAAAGGCGTGGAAAAATGATGAATTGTAGGAATTTTTACAGACATGTAAACCCAAATTACAAACACCTATCAGCTCACACCAGTCAGAATGGCCATCAACAAAAATGCTGCAAACAAGAAATGCTGACGTGATTGTGGAGAAGTGCGTACCCTCGATTCTAAGGGGGACGTGGTAAGAGCCACTAATGAGAGCACAATTGAGGTGCCTTGAAAAGGTAAACGTTGAGCTACCATACCAGTCAATCAATCATAACCACTGCTGGGTCTATCACCTGAGAAAAGGAAAATCAAAAATCACAGGCTGGCAATCCTGCCCTCCAGCAATATTTACCATAGGCAACACTTGGAAGCAAGGAAAATGTCCATCAACAGAGGAGTGCACCAAGAAGAAGTGGTCCATGTACACAATGGAATATTAGCCATGGAAAACACTGAAGCGCTGCTCTTTGAGGCACCACAGATGAGCCTGGAGATAATCACAAAACATGAAGTAGGTCGGAAAGCAAAAGACCTATAGCCTATATAATCACTTATGGCCTTATCTAATAACTGACACAGATGAACATATTTCCAAAGAGAAAGACACTCACAGGCTTAGAAAACAAAACAAACTATGCTCATCTAAAAGGAAAGGAGGGGGGAAATTGAGAAATGAGGATTAGTGTTACTATACATATACAAATACATATTATATACATGTATCAAAAAGACCGAACATATAGCAAGGGAGGTCGATGGAACACTGTAATATTTTACATGGGAAGAGGATCTGTACATTAATAGACATACATAATGTACAAATGGACCAGATGGTGTACACCTAGGACAAACAATATTCTAAACTTTACCCAGATTAAAAAAATTTTAAAAACCAAGAAGAAGTAATGAGACATAAACTTATGGGGATTTCTCCTGGCAAATTCCATTCTAATTTATAACCTAGGACAATGACTTCCAGAAGGGCTCTGCTGCCCTAGTACCCAGATTGGGGAATGGAGAAAAGCTACCTCCTTGTGGACGTTTCCCACAACAGCAGCTTTGAACCCACTGCAAAAGGTCACTAAATTTTCACCAACTTGCAGTTCTGTCAATGACACCTGCCCTCCAAAAAACTTCTGGGGTCAAAAATCGACGAAAAAAATTCAAAAGAGGGCAACCTTCGAAGAAGTCAATTTCAAGAGCTCTATTATACTTACGGTTTTTTCTTTTAAGAGAAAAGAAAAAGGCGTAGGAATATGATGAATTTAAAAATTTTAATGTCATGCATACCCATATTACAAAAACCTATCAGCTCACAGCAATCAGAATGGCCATTAGGAAAAATGCTGCCAAAAATAAACGGTGAAGGGAGTGTGGAGAAATGCGTACCCTCGGTTGTAAGGGGGGGCATGTAAAGAGCCACTAATGAAAACACAACGTAGGTGCTTTGAAAAGGGAAACATTGAGCTACCAGTCAATCAATCACAACCACTGCTTGGCCTATCACCTGAGAAAATGAGAATCAAAAATCACAGGCTGGCAAACCTGTACGCCAGCAATATTTACCATAGCCAGCACTTGGAAGCAATGAAAATGTCCATCAACCGAGGAATGCACCAAGAAGAAGTGGTCCACGTACACAATGGAATATTACTCTAATAATAAATATAAATTAAATTAAAAACAAACAAAAGCAAGGAGACATCAACATTTGTGGGTTTATCCGGGCACATTGCACTCTAATTTATAACCGAAGAACACCACTGGCCGGTAGGTCTGTTTCCCTAGTACCAGCATGGGGAACGTAGAAAGGCTGCCGCTCTCTGGCCATTACCTGCAAAAGCAGGTTTAAAGCCTGAGCTAATGGTCACTTCATATGAACAAGTACTTCAGGGCTGTAAATGAAACCTGCCCTCAAAATGTCTTGAGGGAGATAATGGCCAAAATATTTCAAATGGTGACACATACTTTAAGAAAACACTTTGAAGAAATAAGCTCTAATCACAGCTGGAAAAATTAAAAGGACGTGTCTTAAAGCTCAATTTCAACACATTATGAGACACATGCAAATTCAACCACAAAGAGGTATCAGCTCACACCACTCAGAATAACCATCAGCAAAAACTACAAAGAATAAATGCTGAAGGTGCTGGGAAGAAATACATACCCTCCACTTTAAGTGGGACGTAACCTGGAAAGAGCCACTAAGGAGAACAGAATAGAGGTGCCTTTAAAAGGTAACCATTGAGCTACCATATGATCTAGCAGACCTATGCCTAGACCTATAAACGAAGAAGAGAGAATTGGAAGGACACAGGCACGCAAATCTACATTGCATAGTATTACAATAGCCAAGATATGGAAGTAACCAAAAAGTCCACCGACAGATGGGTGGACAAAGAAGAACTGCTACCTGTACAGATGGAATAGGAGCTAGTGAAAAAATGAAACAATGCCATTTGCAGCACCATAGATGAGTCTAGAAGTAATCACGCAACTTGGAGTAAGTGAGAAAGCGAAAGACACATATCCTATCATATCACATATAGGTGTTACCTAAAAAATGATACAAACAAAGATATTTCCACAGAGAAACACTATCATAGATTCATTAAAAAAACTTATGGTTCACCAAATGGAAAGGTGTGAGGATTGGATACATTACCATATTGAGGTTAACAGAGAGATACAAACACATGTGAAATATATAATCACCAAAGACCTACGCAATACCAAGAGAAGTCTACTCAACATTGTGTCATTACCTACATGGGAAAAGGATCCGAAGAAGAATAGATATATGCATGTGTGTGAAAGAACCACATCTTGCACACCTAGAACAAACAAAACATTGTAATCAAGTTTGCTGTGATAAGAAATAAAAATTAAATTCAAAATACCAACAAGAAGTAATGAGACATAAACTTAAAGGGCTGTTTCCTCGCACATTCCATTCTAATTTACAACCTAGAACACCACTTCCAGTAAGGCTCTGTTGCCCTAGTAACCAGATTTGGTAAAGGAGAAATGCTGCCGCCTTGTGGCCGATTCCCGCAAGAGCAGCTTTTAACCCACAGCTAATGGTCACTTACCATTCACAAGGACTCAGGGCTGTAAAGGACACCTGCCCTCAAAATTGTGCTGAGGTAGGGAATGGATACAAAAATTCAAAACAGGCCAAATTTTCAAGAAGATAGTATGAAGAGGTAAGTTTTACTCACTCTCTTTTTAAAGAAAGGAAAATGGATAAAAGCTCCACCTCAGGAAGTATTAGACTCATGCAATCTAATCTACAAAAAGTTTTCAACTCACACCAGTCGACTGACCATTGGCAAAAAGTCTACAAACAATAAATGCTGAAGAGGTTTTAGAGAACTGTGTACCCTCTAGCTGCTGGTGAGATGCCAAAGGGTTAAACGCTAATAATGAGAACAGAAAGGAGCTGCGTTGAAAAGGAAAAATTGAGGTACCATTCAATCCAGCAGGCGCACCAATGGGCCTCTCACCTGAGAAGACCAGAATGAAGAAGACCCGGGCTGCAAAAGCTGCACTGCAGCCTTATTCACCATAGACAAGACAGTGAACCAACCAAAATGTCCATCAACAGATGAAAGGATAAAGAAGAAGTGGTCCATGTACACAATGAATACTAGCCATAGAAAACAATGAAACACTGCTCTTTGAGGCACCATAGATGATCTTGGAGATAATCACAGAACATGAGGTAAGTCGGAAAGCAAAAGTCCTATATCCTATGATATCACTTATAGGCGTTATCTAATAACTGACACAAATGAACATATTTCCACAGAGAAAGTCAATCACAGACGTATTAAAAAAAAACTATGCTTATCTAAAAGGAAAGGTGGGGGGAATGGATAAATGAAGATTAGCGTTACCATACGTATACAAATACATATTATATACATATATCAAAAAGACCGACCATATAGCAAGGAAGGTTTACGGAACACTCTGTAATAATTTACAGGGGAAGAGGATCTCTACATAAATAGGTATATAGAATATGTAGATGAACCAGAGTGTGTACACCTTGGACAAGCAACATTCTAACCATTACCCCAATTGAAAAAATTAAAACAACGAACTAGGAGTAATGAGACATAAACTTATGGGGGGTTTTCCTGGCACATTCCATTCAAATTTACAACCTAGGCAAACGACTTCCAGAACGGCTCTGCTGCCCTAGTACCCAGATTTGGGAATGGAGAAATGCTGCATCCTTGTGGCCGTTTCCCACCACAGCAGCTTTAAACCCACTGCAAAAGGTCACTAAATATTCACCAATTGCAGGTCTGTAAATGACACCTGCCCTCCAAAAAATACTGAGGTCGAAAATCGACCAAAAAATTCTAGAGTGCAACCTTCCAAAAAGAAAATTTGAAGAGGTATATTATACTCACACTTTTGTTCTTTTTTCTTTTAACAGAAAAGAAAAAGGCGTGGAAAAATGATGAATTGTAGGAATTTTTACAGACATGTAAACCCAAATTACAAACACCTATCAGCTCACACCAGTCAGAATGGCCATCAACAAAAATGCTGCAAACAAGAAATGCTGACGTGATTGTGGAGAAGTGCGTACCCTCGATTCTAAGGGGGACGTGGTAAGAGCCACTAATGAGAGCACAATTGAGGTGCCTTGAAAAGGTAAACGTTGAGCTACCATACCAGTCAATCAATCATAACCACTGCTGGGTCTATCACCTGAGAAAAGGAAAATCAAAAATCACAGGCTGGCAATCCTGCCCTCCAGCAATATTTACCATAGGCAACACTTGGAAGCAAGGAAAATGTCCATCAACAGAGGAGTGCACCAAGAAGAAGTGGTCCATGTACACAATGGAATATTAGCCATGGAAAACACTGAAGCGCTGCTCTTTGAGGCACCACAGATGAGCCTGGAGATAATCACAAAACATGAAGTAGGTCGGAAAGCAAAAGACCTATAGCCTATATAATCACTTATGGCCTTATCTAATAACTGACACAGATGAACATATTTCCAAAGAGAAAGACACTCACAGGCTTAGAAAACAAAACAAACTATGCTCATCTAAAAGGAAAGGAGGGGGGAAATTGAGAAATGAGGATTAGTGTTACTATACATATACAAATACATATTATATACATGTATCAAAAAGACCGAACATATAGCAAGGGAGGTCGATGGAACACTGTAATATTTTACATGGGAAGAGGATCTGTACATTAATAGACATACATAATGTACAAATGGACCAGATGGTGTACACCTAGGACAAACAATATTCTAAACTTTACCCAGATTAAAAAAAATTTAAAAACCAAGAAGAAGTAATGAGACATAAACTTATGGGGATTTCTCCTGGCAAATTCCATTCTAATTTATAACCTAGGACAATGACTTCCAGAAGGGCTCTGCTGCCCTAGTACCCAGATTGGGGAATGGAGAAAAGCTACCTCCTTGTGGACGTTTCCCACAACAGCAGCTTTGAACCCACTGCAAAAGGTCACTAAATTTTCACCAACTTGCAGTTCTGTCAATGACACCTGCCCTCCAAAAAATTTCTGGGGTCAAAAATCGACGAAAAAAATTCAAAAGAGGGCAACCTTCGAAGAAGTCAATTTCAAGAGCTCTATTATACTTACGGTTTTTTCTTTTAAGAGAAAAGAAAAAGGCGTAGGAATATGATGAATTTAAAAATTTTAATGTCATGCATACCCATATTACAAAAACCTATCAGCTCACAGCAATCAGAATGGCCATTAGGAAAAATGCTGCCAAAAATAAACGGTGAAGGGAGTGTGGAGAAATGCGTACCCTCGGTTGTAAGGGGGGGCATGTAAAGAGCCACTAATGAAAACACAACGTAGGTGCTTTGAAAAGGGAAACATTGAGCTACCAGTCAATCAATCACAACCACTGCTTGGCCTATCACCTGAGAAAATGAGAATCAAAAATCACAGGCTGGCAAACCTGTACGCCAGCAATATTTACCATAGCCAGCACTTGGAAGCAATGAAAATGTCCATCAACCGAGGAATGCACCAAGAAGAAGTGGTCCACGTACACAATGGAATATTACTCTAATAATAAATATAAATTAAATTAAAAACAAACAAAAGCAAGGAGACATCAACATTTGTGGGTTTATCCGGGCACATTGCACTCTAATTTATAACCGAAGAACACCACTGGCCGGTAGGTCTGTTTCCCTAGTACCAGCATGGGGAACGTAGAAAGGCTGCCGCTCTCTGGCCATTACCTGCAAAAGCAGGTTTAAAGCCTGAGCTAATGGTCACTTCATATGAACAAGTACTTCAGGGCTGTAAATGAAACCTGCCCTCAAAATGTCTTGAGGGAGATAATGGCCAAAATATTTCAAATGGTGACACATACTTTAAGAAAACACTTTGAAGAAATAAGCTCTAATCACAGCTGGAAAAATTAAAAGGACATGTCTTAAAGCTCAATTTCAACGCATTATGAGACACATGCAAATTCAACCACAAAGAGGTATCAGCTCACACCACTCAGAATAACCATCAGCAAAAACTACAAAGAATAAATGCTGAAGGTGCTGGGAAGAAATACATACCCTCCACTTTAAGTGGGACGTAACCTGGAAAGAGCCACTAAGGAGAACAGAATAGAGGTGCCTTTAAAAGGTAACCATTGAGCTACCATATGATCTAGCAGACCTATGCCTAGACCTATAAACGAAGAAGAGAGAATTGGAAGGACACAGGCACGCAAATCTACATTGCATAGTATTACAATAGCCAAGATATGGAAGTAACCAAAAAGTCCACCGACAGATGGGTGGACAAAGAAGAACTGCTACCTGTACAGATGGAATAGGAGCTAGTGAAAAAATGAAACAATGCCATTTGCAGCACCATAGATGAGTCTAGAAGTAATCACGCAACTTGGAGTAAGTGAGAAAGCGAAAGACACATATCCTATCATATCACATATAGGTGTTACCTAAAAAATGATACAAACAAAGATATTTCCACAGAGAAACACTATCATAGATTCATTAAAAAAACTTATGGTTCACCAAATGGAAAGGTGTGAGGATTGGATACATTACCATATTGAGGTTAACAGAGAGATACAAACACATGTGAAATATATAATCACCAAAGACCTACGCAATACCAAGAGAAGTCTACTCAACATTGTGTCATTACCTACATGGGAAAAGGATCCGAAGAAGAATAGATATATGCATGTGTGTGAAAGAACCACATCTTGCACACCTAGAACAAACAAAACATTGTAATCAAGTTTGCTGTGATAAGAAATAAAAATTAAATTCAAAATACCAACAAGAAGTAATGAGACATAAACTTAAAGGGCTGTTTCCTCGCACATTCCATTCTAATTTACAACCTAGAACACCACTTCCAGTAAGGCTCTGTTGCCCTAGTAACCAGATTTGGTAAAGGAGAAATGCTGCCGCCTTGTGGCCGATTCCCGCAAGAGCAGCTTTTAACCCACAGTTAATGGTCACTTACCATTCACAAGGACTCAGGGCTGTAAAGGACACCTGCCCTCAAAATTGTGCTGAGGTAGGGAATGGATACAAAAAATTCAAAACAGGCCAAATTTTCAAGAAGATAGTATGAAGAGGTAAGTTTTACTCACTCTCTTTTTAAAGAAAGGAAAATGGATAAAAGCTCCACCTCAGGAAGTATTAGACTCATGCAATCTAATCTACAAAAAGTTTTCAACTCACACCAGTCGACTGACCATTGGCAAAAAGTCTACAAACAATAAATGCTGAAGAGGTTTTAGAGAACTGTGTACCCTCTAGCTGCTGGTGAGATGCCAAAGGGTTAAACGCTAATAATGAGAACAGAAAGGAGCTGCGTTGAAAAGGAAAAATTGAGGTACCATTCAATCCAGCAGGCGCACCAATGGGCCTCTCACCTGAGAAGACCAGAATGAAGAAGACCCGGGCTGCAAAAGCTGCACTGCAGCCTTATTCACCATAGACAAGACAGTGAACCAACCAAAATGTCCATCAACAGATGAAAGGATAAAGAAGAAGTGGTCCATGTACACAATGAATACTAGCCATAGAAAACAATGAAACACTGCTCTTTGAGGCACCATAGATGATCTTGGAGATAATCACAGAACATGAGGTAAGTCGGAAAGCAAAAGTCCTATATCCTATGATATCACTTATAGGCGTTATCTAATAACTGACACAAATGAACATATTTCCACAGAGAAAGTCAATCACAGACGTATTAAAAAAAAACTATGCTTATCTAAAAGGAAAGGTGGGGGGAATGGATAAATGAAGATTAGCGTTACCATATGTATACAAATACATATTATATACATATATCAAAAAGACCGACCATATAGCAAGGAAGGTTTACGGAACACTCTGTAATAATTTACAGGGGAAGAGGATCTCTACATAAATAGGTATATAGAATATGTAGATGAACCAGAGTGTGTACACCTTGGACAAGCAACATTCTAACCATTACCCCAATTGAAAAAATTAAAACAACGAACTAGGAGTAATGAGACATAAACTTATGGGGGGTTTTCCTGGCACATTCCATTCAAATTTACAACCTAGGCAAACGACTTCCAGAACGGCTCTGCTGCCCTAGTACCCAGATTTGGGAATGGAGAAATGCTGCATCCTTGTGGCCGTTTCCCACAACAGCAGCTTTAAACCCACTGCAAAAGGTCACTAAATATTCACCAATTGCAGGTCTGTAAATGACACCTGCCCTCCAAAAAATACTGAGGTCGAAAATCGACCAAAAAATTCTAGAGTGCAACCTTCCAAAAAGAAAATTTGAAGAGGTATATTATACTCACACTTTTGTTCTTTTTTCTTTTAACAGAAAAGAAAAAGGCGTGGAAAAATGATGAATTGTAGGAATTTTTACAGACATGTAAACCCAAATTACAAACACCTATCAGCTCACACCAGTCAGAATGGCCATCAACAAAAATGCTGCAAACAAGAAATGCTGACGTGATTGTGGAGAAGTGCGTACCCTCGATTCTAAGGGGGACGTGGTAAGAGCCACTAATGAGAGCACAATTGAGGTGCCTTGAAAAGGTAAACGTTGAGCTACCATACCAGTCAATCAATCATAACCACTGCTGGGTCTATCACCTGAGAAAAGGAAAATCAAAAATCACAGGCTGGCAATCCTGCCCTCCAGCAATATTTACCATAGGCAACACTTGGAAGCAAGGAAAATGTCCATCAACAGAGGAGTGCACCAAGAAGAAGTGGTCCATGTACACAATGGAATATTAGCCATGGAAAACACTGAAGCGCTGCTCTTTGAGGCACCACAGATGAGCCTGGAGATAATCACAAAACATGAAGTAGGTCGGAAAGCAAAAGACCTATAGCCTATATAATCACTTATGGCCTTATCTAATAACTGACACAGATGAACATATTTCCAAAGAGAAAGACACTCACAGGCTTAGAAAACAAAACAAACTATGCTCATCTAAAAGGAAAGGAGGGGGGAAATTGAGAAATGAGGATTAGTGTTACTATACATATACAAATACATATTATATACATGTATCAAAAAGACCGAACATATAGCAAGGGAGGTCGATGGAACACTGTAATATTTTACATGGGAAGAGGATCTGTACATTAATAGACATACATAATGTACAAATGGACCAGATGGTGTACACCTAGGACAAACAATATTCTAAACTTTACCCAGATTAAAAAAATTTTAAAAACCAAGAAGAAGTAATGAGACATAAACTTATGGGGATTTCTCCTGGCAAATTCCATTCTAATTTATAACCTAGGACAATGACTTCCAGAAGGGCTCTGCTGCCCTAGTACCCAGATTGGGGAATGGAGAAAAGCTACCTCCTTGTGGACGTTTCCCACAACAGCAGCTTTGAACCCACTGCAAAAGGTCACTAAATTTTCACCAACTTGCAGTTCTGTCAATGACACCTGCCCTCCAAAAAACTTCTGGGGTCAAAAATCGACGAAAAAAATTCAAAAGAGGGCAACCTTCGAAGAAGTCAATTTCAAGAGCTCTATTATACTTACGGTTTTTTCTTTTAAGAGAAAAGAAAAAGGCGTAGGAATATGATGAATTTAAAAATTTTAATGTCATGCATACCCATATTACAAAAACCTATCAGCTCACAGCAATCAGAATGGCCATTAGGAAAAATGCTGCCAAAAATAAACGGTGAAGGGAGTGTGGAGAAATGCGTACCCTCGGTTGTAAGGGGGGGCATGTAAAGAGCCACTAATGAAAACACAACGTAGGTGCTTTGAAAAGGGAAACATTGAGCTACCAGTCAATCAATCACAACCACTGCTTGGCCTATCACCTGAGAAAATGAGAATCAAAAATCACAGGCTGGCAAACCTGTACGCCAGCAATATTTACCATAGCCAGCACTTGGAAGCAATGAAAATGTCCATCAACCGAGGAATGCACCAAGAAGAAGTGGTCCACGTACACAATGGAATATTACTCTAATAATAAATATAAATTAAATTAAAAACAAACAAAAGCAAGGAGACATCAACATTTGTGGGTTTATCCGGGCACATTGCACTCTAATTTATAACCGAAGAACACCACTGGCCGGTAGGTCTGTTTCCCTAGTACCAGCATGGGGAACGTAGAAAGGCTGCCGCTCTCTGGCCATTACCTGCAAAAGCAGGTTTAAAGCCTGAGCTAATGGTCACTTCATATGAACAAGTACTTCAGGGCTGTAAATGAAACCTGCCCTCAAAATGTCTTGAGGGAGATAATGGCCAAACTATTTCAAATGGTGACACATACTTTAAGAAAACACTTTGAAGAAATAAGCTCTAATCACAGCTGGAAAAATTAAAAGGACGTGTCTTAAAGCTCAATTTCAACGCATTATGAGACACATGCAAATTCAACCACAAAGAGGTATCAGCTCACACCACTCAGAATAACCATCAGCAAAAACTACAAAGAATAAATGCTGAAGGTGCTGGGAAGAAATACATACCCTCCACTTTAAGTGGGACGTAACCTGGAAAGAGCCACTAAGGAGAACAGAATAGAGGTGCCTTTAAAAGGTAACCATTGAGCTACCATATGATCTAGCAGACCTATGCCTAGACCTATAAACGAAGAAGAGAGAATTGGAAGGACACAGGCACGCAAATCTACATTGCATAGTATTACAATAGCCAAGATATGGAAGTAACCAAAAAGTCCACCGACAGATGGGTGGACAAAGAAGAACTGCTACCTGTACAGATGGAATAGGAGCTAGTGAAAAAATGAAACAATGCCATTTGCAGCACCATAGATGAGTCTAGAAGTAATCACGCAACTTGGAGTAAGTGAGAAAGCGAAAGACACATATCCTATCATATCACATATAGGTGTTACCTAAAAAATGATACAAACAAAGATATTTCCACAGAGAAACACTATCATAGATTCATTAAAAAAACTTATGGTTCACCAAATGGAAAGGTGTGAGGATTGGATACATTACCATATTGAGGTTAACAGAGAGATACAAACACATGTGAAATATATAATCACCAAAGACCTACGCAATACCAAGAGAAGTCTACTCAACATTGTGTCATTACCTACATGGGAAAAGGATCCGAAGAAGAATAGATATATGCATGTGTGTGAAAGAACCACATCTTGCACACCTAGAACAAACAAAACATTGTAATCAAGTTTGCTGTGATAAGAAATAAAAATTAAATTCAAAATACCAACAAGAAGTAATGAGACATAAACTTAAAGGGCTGTTTCCTCGCACATTCCATTCTAATTTACAACCTAGAACACCACTTCCAGTAAGGCTCTGTTGCCCTAGTAACCAGATTTGGTAAAGGAGAAATGCTGCCGCCTTGTGGCCGATTCCTGCAAGAGCAGCTTTTAACCCACAGTTAATGGTCACTTACCATTCACAAGGACTCAGGGCTGTAAAGGACACCTGCCCTCAAAATTGTGCTGAGGTAGGGAATGGATACAAAAAATTCAAAACAGGCCAAATTTTCAAGAAGATAGTATGAAGAGGTAAGTTTTACTCACTCTCTTTTTAAAGAAAGGAAAATGGATAAAAGCTCCACCTCAGGAAGTATTAGACTCATGCAATCTAATCTACAAAAAGTTTTCAACTCACACCAGTCGACTGACCATTGGCAAAAAGTCTACAAACAATAAATGCTGAAGAGGTTTTAGAGAACTGTGTACCCTCTAGCTGCTGGTGAGATGCCAAAGGGTTAAACGCTAATAATGAGAACAGAAAGGAGCTGCGTTGAAAAGGAAAAATTGAGGTACCATTCAATCCAGCAGGCGCACCAATGGGCCTCTCACCTGAGAAGACCAGAATGAAGAAGACCCGGGCTGCAAAAGCTGCACTGCAGCCTTATTCACCATAGACAAGACAGTGAAGCAACCAAAATGTCCATCAACAGATGAAAGGATAAAGAAGAAGTGGTCCATGTACACAATGAATACTAGCCATAGAAAACAATGAAACACTGCTCTTTGAGGCACCATAGATGATCTTGGAGATAATCACAGAACATGAGGTAAGTCGGAAAGCAAAAGTCCTATATCCTATGATATCACTTATAGGCGTTATCTAATAACTGACACAAATGAACATATTTCCACAGAGAAAGTCAATCACAGACGTATTAAAAAAAAAACTATGCTTATCTAAAAGGAAAGGTGGGGGGAATGGATAAATGAAGATTAGCGTTACCATATGTATACAAATACATATTATATACATATATCAAAAAGACCGACCATATAGCAAGGAAGGTTTACGGAACACTCTGTAATAATTTACAGGAGAAGAGGATCTCTACACAAATAGGTATATAGAATATGTAGGTGAACCAGAGTGTGTACACCTTGGACAAGCAACATTCTAACCATTACCCCAATTGAAAAAATTAAAACAACGAACTAGGAGTAATGAGACATAAACTTATGGGGGGTTTTCCTGGCACATTCCATTCAAATTTACAACCTAGGCAAACGACTTCCAGAACGGCTCTGCTGCCCTAGTACCCAGATTTGGGAATGGAGAAATGCTGCATCCTTGTGGCCGTTTCCCACCACAGCAGCTTTAAACCCACTGCAAAAGGTCACTAAATATTCACCAATTGCAGGTCTGTAAATGACACCTGCCCTCCAAAAAATACTGAGGTCGAAAATCGACCAAAAAATTCTAGAGTGCAACCTTCCAAAAAGAAAATTTGAAGAGGTATATTATACTCACACTTTTGTTCTTTTTTCTTTTAACAGAAAAGAAAAAGGCGTGGAAAAATGATGAATTGTAGGAATTTTTACAGACATGTAAACCCAAATTACAAACACCTATCAGCTCACACCAGTCAGAATGGCCATCAACAAAAATGCTGCAAACAAGAAATGCTGACGTGATTGTGGAGAAGTGCGTACCCTCGATTCTAAGGGGGACGTGGTAAGAGCCACTAATGAGAGCACAATTGAGGTGCCTTGAAAAGGTAAACGTTGAGCTACCATACCAGTCAATCAATCATAACCACTGCTGGGTCTATCACCTGAGAAAAGGAAAATCAAAAATCACAGGCTGGCAATCCTGCCCTCCAGCAATATTTACCATAGGCAGCACTTGGAAGCAAGGAAAATGTCCATCAACAGAGGAGTGCACCAAGAAGAAGTGGTCCATGTACACAATGGAATATTAGCCATGGAAAACACTGAAGCGCTGCTCTTTGAGGCACCACAGATGAGCCTGGAGATAATCACAAAACATGAAGTAGGTCGGAAAGCAAAAGACCTATAGCCTATATAATCACTTATGGCCTTATCTAATAACTGACACAGATGAACATATTTCCAAAGAGAAAGACACTCACAGGCTTAGAAAACAAAACAAACTATGCTCATCTAAAAGGAAAGGAGGGGGGAAATTGAGAAATGAGGATTAGTGTTACTATACATATACAAATACATATTATATACATGTATCAAAAAGACCGAACATATAGCAAGGGAGGTCGATGGAACACTGTAATATTTTACATGGGAAGAGGATCTGTACATTAATAGACATACATAATGTACAAATGGACCAGATGGTGTACACCTAGGACAAACAATATTCTAAACTTTACCCAGATTAAAAAAAATTTAAAAACCAAGAAGAAGTAATGAGACATAAACTTATGGGGATTTCTCCTGGCAAATTCCATTCTAATTTATAACCTAGGACAATGACTTCCAGAAGGGCTCTGCTGCCCTAGTACCCAGATTGGGGAATGGAGAAAAGCTACCTCCTTGTGGACGTTTCCCACAACAGCAGCTTTGAACCCACTGCAAAAGGTCACTAAATTTTCACCAACTTGCAGTTCTGTCAATGACACCTGCCCTCCAAAAAATTTCTGGGGTCAAAAATCGACGAAAAAAATTCAAAAGAGGGCAACCTTCGAAGAAGTCAATTTCAAGAGCTCTATTATACTTACGGTTTTTTCTTTTAAGAGAAAAGAAAAAGGCGTAGGAATATGATGAATTTAAAAATTTTAATGTCATGCATACCCATATTACAAAAACCTATCAGCTCACAGCAATCAGAATGGCCATTAGGAAAAATGCTGCCAAAAATAAACGGTGAAGGGAGTGTGGAGAAATGCGTACCCTCGGTTGTAAGGGGGGGCATGTAAAGAGCCACTAATGAAAACACAACGTAGGTGCTTTGAAAAGGGAAACATTGAGCTACCAGTCAATCAATCACAACCACTGCTTGGCCTATCACCTGAGAAAATGAGAATCAAAAATCACAGGCTGGCAAACCTGTACGCCAGCAATATTTACCATAGCCAGCACTTGGAAGCAATGAAAATGTCCATCAACCGAGGAATGCACCAAGAAGAAGTGGTCCACGTACACAATGGAATATTACTCTAATAATAAATATAAATTAAATTAAAAACAAACAAAAGCAAGGAGACATCAACATTTGTGGGTTTATCCGGGCACATTGCACTCTAATTTATAACCGAAGAACACCACTGGCCGGTAGGTCTGTTTCCCTAGTACCAGCATGGGGAACGTAGAAAGGCTGCCGCTCTCTGGCCATTACCTGCAAAAGCAGGTTTAAAGCCTGAGCTAATGGTCACTTCATATGAACAAGTACTTCAGGGCTGTAAATGAAACCTGCCCTCAAAATGTCTTGAGGGAGATAATGGCCAAAATATTTCAAATGGTGACACATACTTTAAGAAAACACTTTGAAGAAATAAGCTCTAATCACAGCTGGAAAAATTAAAAGGACATGTCTTAAAGCTCAATTTCAACACATTATGAGACACATGCAAATTCAACCACAAAGAGGTATCAGCTCACACCACTCAGAATAACCATCAGCAAAAACTACAAAGAATAAATGCTGAAGGTGCTGGGAAGAAATACATACCCTCCACTTTAAGTGGGACGTAACCTGGAAAGAGCCACTAAGGAGAACAGAATAGAGGTGCCTTTAAAAGGTAACCATTGAGCTACCATATGATCTAGCAGACCTATGCCTAGACCTATAAACGAAGAAGAGAGAATTGGAAGGACACAGGCACGCAAATCTACATTGCATAGTATTACAATAGCCAAGATATGGAAGTAACCAAAAAGTCCACCGACAGATGGGTGGACAAAGAAGAACTGCTACCTGTACAGATGGAATAGGAGCTAGTGAAAAAATGAAACAATGCCATTTGCAGCACCATAGATGAGTCTAGAAGTAATCACGCAACTTGGAGTAAGTGAGAAAGCGAAAGACACATATCCTATCATATCACATATAGGTGTTACCTAAAAAATGATACAAACAAAGATATTTCCACAGAGAAACACTATCATAGATTCATTAAAAAAACTTATGGTTCACCAAATGGAAAGGTGTGAGGATTGGATACATTACCATATTGAGGTTAACAGAGAGATACAAACACATGTGAAATATATAATCACCAAAGACCTACGCAATACCAAGAGAAGTCTACTCAACATTGTGTCATTACCTACATGGGAAAAGGATCCGAAGAAGAATAGATATATGCATGTGTGTGAAAGAACCACATCTTGCACACCTAGAACAAACAAAACATTGTAATCAAGTTTGCTGTGATAAGAAATAAAAATTAAATTCAAAATACCAACAAGAAGTAATGAGACATAAACTTAAAGGGCTGTTTCCTCGCACATTCCATTCTAATTTACAACCTAGAACACCACTTCCAGTAAGGCTCTGTTGCCCTAGTAACCAGATTTGGTAAAGGAGAAATGCTGCCGCCTTGTGGCCGATTCCCGCAAGAGCAGCTTTTAACCCACAGTTAATGGTCACTTACCATTCACAAGGACTCAGGGCTGTAAAGGACACCTGCCCTCAAAATTGTGCTGAGGTAGGGAATGGATACAAAAAATTCAAAACAGGCCAAATTTTCAAGAAGATAGTATGAAGAGGTAAGTTTTACTCACTCTCTTTTTAAAGAAAGGAAAATGGATAAAAGCTCCACCTCAGGAAGTATTAGACTCATGCAATCTAATCTACAAAAAGTTTTCAACTCACACCAGTCGACTGACCATTGGCAAAAAGTCTACAAACAATAAATGCTGAAGAGGTTTTAGAGAACTGTGTACCCTCTAGCTGCTGGTGAGATGCAAAAGGGTTAAACGCTAATAATGAGAACAGAAAGGAGCTGCGTTGAAAAGGAAAAATTGAGGTACCATTCAATCCAGCAGGCGCACCAATGGGCCTCTCACCTGAGAAGACCAGAATGAAGAAGACCCGGGCTGCAAAAGCTGCACTGCAGCCTTATTCACCATAGACAAGACAGTGAACCAACCAAAATGTCCATCAACAGATGAAAGGATAAAGAAGAAGTGGTCCATGTACACAATGAATACTAGCCATAGAAAACAATGAAACACTGCTCTTTGAGGCACCATAGATGATCTTGGAGATAATCACAGAACATGAGGTAAGTCGGAAAGCAAAAGTCCTATATCCTATGATATCACTTATAGGCGTTATCTAATAACTGACACAAATGAACATATTTCCACAGAGAAAGTCAATCACAGACGTATTAAAAAAAAAACTATGCTTATCTAAAAGGAAAGGTGGGGGGAATGGATAAATGAAGATTAGCGTTACCATATGTATACAAATACATATTATATACATATATCAAAAAGACCGACCATATAGCAAGGAAGGTTTACGGAACACTCTGTAATAATTTACAGGGGAAGAGGATCTCTACATAAATAGGTATATAGAATATGTAGGTGAACCAGAGTGTGTACACCTTGGACAAGCAACATTCTAACCATTACCCCAATTGAAAAAATTAAAACAACGAACTAGGAGTAATGAGACATAAACTTATGGGGGGTTTTCCTGGCACATTCCATTCAAATTTACAACCTAGGCAAACGACTTCCAGAACGGCTCTGCTGCCCTAGTACCCAGATTTGGGAATGGAGAAATGCTGCATCCTTGTGGCCGTTTCCCACCACAGCAGCTTTAAACCCACTGCAAAAGGTCACTAAATATTCACCAATTGCAGGTCTGTAAATGACACCTGCCCTCCAAAAAATACTGAGGTCGAAAATCGACCAAAAAATTCTAGAGTGCAACCTTCCAAAAAGAAAATTTGAAGAGGTATATTATACTCACACTTTTGTTCTTTTTTCTTTTAACAGAAAAGAAAAAGGCGTGGAAAAATGATGAATTGTAGGAATTTTTACAGACATGTAAACCCAAATTACAAACACCTATCAGCTCACACCAGTCAGAATGGCCATCAACAAAAATGCTGCAAACAAGAAATGCTGACGTGATTGTGGAGAAGTGCGTACCCTCGATTCTAAGGGGGACGTGGTAAGAGCCACTAATGAGAGCACAATTGAGGTGCCTTGAAAAGGTAAACGTTGAGCTACCATACCAGTCAATCAATCATAACCACTGCTGGGTCTATCACCTGAGAAAAGGAAAATCAAAAATCACAGGCTGGCAATCCTGCCCTCCAGCAATATTTACCATAGGCAGCACTTGGAAGCAAGGAAAATGTCCATCAACAGAGGAATGCACCAAGAAGAAGTGGTCCATGTACACAATGGAATATTAGCCATGGAAAACACTGAAGCGCTGCTCTTTGAGGCACCACAGATGAGCCTGGAGATAATCACAAAACATGAAGTAGGTCGGAAAGCAAAAGACCTATAGCCTATATAATCACTTATGGCCTTATCTAATAACTGACACAGATGAACATATTTCCAAAGAGAAAGACACTCACAGGCTTAGAAAACAAAACAAACTATGCTCATCTAAAAGGAAAGGAGGGGGGAAATTGAGAAATGAGGATTAGTGTTACTATACATATACAAATACATATTATATACATGTATCAAAAAGACCGAACATATAGCAAGGGAGGTCGATGGAACACTGTAATATTTTACATGGGAAGAGGATCTGTACATTAATAGACATACATAATGTACAAATGGACCAGATGGTGTACACCTAGGACAAACAATATTCTAAACTTTACCCAGATTAAAAAAAATTTAAAAACCAAGAAGAAGTAATGAGACATAAACTTATGGGGATTTCTCCTGGCAAATTCCATTCTAATTTATAACCTAGGACAATGACTTCCAGAAGGGCTCTGCTGCCCTAGTACCCAGATTGGGGAATGGAGAAAAGCTACCTCCTTGTGGACGTTTCCCACAACAGCAGCTTTGAACCCACTGCAAAAGGTCACTAAATTTTCACCAACTTGCAGTTCTGTCAATGACACCTGCCCTCCAAAAAATTTCTGGGGTCAAAAATCGACGAAAAAAATTCAAAAGAGGGCAACCTTCGAAGAAGTCAATTTCAAGAGCTCTATTATACTTACGGTTTTTTCTTTTAAGAGAAAAGAAAAAGGCGTAGGAATATGATGAATTTAAAAATTTTAATGTCATGCATACCCATATTACAAAAACCTATCAGCTCACAGCAATCAGAATGGCCATTAGGAAAAATGCTGCCAAAAATAAACGGTGAAGGGAGTGTGGAGAAATGCGTACCCTCGGTTGTAAGGGGGGGCATGTAAAGAGCCACTAATGAAAACACAACGTAGGTGCTTTGAAAAGGGAAACATTGAGCTACCAGTCAATCAATCACAACCACTGCTTGGCCTATCACCTGAGAAAATGAGAATCAAAAATCACAGGCTGGCAAACCTGTACGCCAGCAATATTTACCATAGCCAGCACTTGGAAGCAATGAAAATGTCCATCAACCGAGGAATGCACCAAGAAGAAGTGGTCCACGTACACAATGGAATATTACTCTAATAATAAATATAAATTAAATTAAAAACAAACAAAAGCAAGGAGACATCAACATTTGTGGGTTTATCCGGGCACATTGCACTCTAATTTATAACCGAAGAACACCACTGGCCGGTAGGTCTGTTTCCCTAGTACCAGCATGGGGAACGTAGAAAGGCTGCCGCTCTCTGGCCATTACCTGCAAAAGCAGGTTTAAAGCCTGAGCTAATGGTCACTTCATATGAACAAGTACTTCAGGGCTGTAAATGAAACCTGCCCTCAAAATGTCTTGAGGGAGATAATGGCCAAAATATTTCAAATGGTGACACATACTTTAAGAAGACACTTTGAAGAAATAAGCTCTAATCACAGCTGGAAAAATTAAAAGGACATGTCTTAAAGCTCAATTTCAACACATTATGAGACACATGCAAATTCAACCACAAAGAGGTATCAGCTCACACCACTCAGAATAACCATCAGCAAAAACTACAAAGAATAAATGCTGAAGGTGCTGGGAAGAAATACATACCCTCCACTTTAAGTGGGACGTAACCTGGAAAGAGCCACTAAGGAGAACAGAATAGAGGTGCCTTTAAAAGGTAACCATTGAGCTACCATATGATCTAGCAGACCTATGCCTAGACCTATAAACGAAGAAGAGAGAATTGGAAGGACACAGGCACGCAAATCTACATTGCATAGTATTACAATAGCCAAGATATGGAAGTAACCAAAAAGTCCACCGACAGATGGGTGGACAAAGAAGAACTGCTACCTGTACAGATGGAATAGGAGCTAGTGAAAAAATGAAACAATGCCATTTGCAGCACCATAGATGAGTCTAGAAGTAATCACGCAACTTGGAGTAAGTGAGAAAGCGAAAGACACATATCCTATCATATCACATATAGGTGTTACCTAAAAAATGATACAAACAAAGATATTTCCACAGAGAAACACTATCATAGATTCATTAAAAAAACTTATGGTTCACCAAATGGAAAGGTGTGAGGATTGGATACATTACCATATTGAGGTTAACAGAGAGATACAAACACATGTGAAATATATAATCACCAAAGACCTACGCAATACCAAGAGAAGTCTACTCAACATTGTGTCATTACCTACATGGGAAAAGGATCCGAAGAAGAATAGATATATGCATGTGTGTGAAAGAACCACATCTTGCACACCTAGAACAAACAAAACATTGTAATCAAGTTTGCTGTGATAAGAAATAAAAATTAAATTCAAAATACCAACAAGAAGTAATGAGACATAAACTTAAAGGGCTGTTTCCTCGCACATTCCATTCTAATTTACAACCTAGAACACCACTTCCAGTAAGGCTCTGTTGCCCTAGTAACCAGATTTGGTAAAGGAGAAATGCTGCCGCCTTGTGGCCGATTCCCGCAAGAGCAGCTTTTAACCCACAGCTAATGGTCACTTACCATTCACAAGGACTCAGGGCTGTAAAGGACACCTGCCCTCAAAATTGTGCTGAGGTAGGGAATGGATACAAAAATTCAAAACAGGCCAAATTTTCAAGAAGATAGTATGAAGAGGTAAGTTTTACTCACTCTCTTTTTAAAGAAAGGAAAATGGATAAAAGCTCCACCTCAGGAAGTATTAGACTCATGCAATCTAATCTACAAAAAGTTTTCAACTCACACCAGTCGACTGACCATTGGCAAAAAGTCTACAAACAATAAATGCTGAAGAGGTTTTAGAGAACTGTGTACCCTCTAGCTGCTGGTGAGATGCCAAAGGGTTAAACGCTAATAATGAGAACAGAAAGGAGCTGCGTTGAAAAGGAAAAATTGAGGTACCATTCAATCCAGCAGGCGCACCAATGGGCCTCTCACCTGAGAAGACCAGAATGAAGAAGACCCGGGCTGCAAAAGCTGCACTGCAGCCTTATTCACCATAGACAAGACAGTGAAGCAACCAAAATGTCCATCAACAGATGAAAGGATAAAGAAGAAGTGGTCCATGTACACAATGAATACTAGCCATAGAAAACAATGAAACACTGCTCTTTGAGGCACCATAGATGATCTTGGAGATAATCACAGAACATGAGGTAAGTCGGAAAGCAAAAGTCCTATATCCTATGATATCACTTATAGGCGTTATCTAATAACTGACACAAATGAACATATTTCCACAGAGAAAGTCAATCACAGACTTATTAAAAAAAAAACTATGCTTATCTAAAAGGAAAGGTGGGGGGAATGGATAAATGAAGATTAGCGTTACCATATGTATACAAATACATATTATATACATATATCAAAAAGACCGACCATATAGCAAGGAAGGTTTACGGAACACTCTGTAATAATTTACAGGGGAAGAGGATCTCTACATAAATAGGTATATAGAATATGTAGATGAACCAGAGTGTGTACACCTTGGACAAGCAACATTCTAACCATTACCCCAATTGAAAAAATTAAAACAACGAACTAGGAGTAATGAGACATAAACTTATGGGGGGTTTTCCTGGCACATTCCATTCAAATTTACAACCTAGGCAAACGACTTCCAGAACGGCTCTGCTGCCCTAGTACCCAGATTTGGGAATGGAGAAATGCTGCATCCTTGTGGCCGTTTCCCACCACAGCAGCTTTAAACCCACTGCAAAAGGTCACTAAATATTCACCAATTGCAGGTCTGTAAATGACACCTGCCCTCCAAAAAATACTGAGGTCGAAAATCGACCAAAAAATTCTAGAGTGCAACCTTCCAAAAAGAAAATTTGAAGAGGTATATTATACTCACACTTTTGTTCTTTTTTCTTTTAACAGAAAAGAAAAAGGCGTGGAAAAATGATGAATTGTAGGAATTTTTACAGACATGTAAACCCAAATTACAAACACCTATCAGCTCACACCAGTCAGAATGGCCATCAACAAAAATGCTGCAAACAAGAAATGCTGACGTGATTGTGGAGAAGTGCGTACCCTCGATTCTAAGGGGGACGTGGTAAGAGCCACTAATGAGAGCACAATTGAGGTGCCTTGAAAAGGTAAACGTTGAGCTACCATACCAGTCAATCAATCATAACCACTGCTGGGTCTATCACCTGAGAAAAGGAAAATCAAAAATCACAGGCTGGCAATCCTGCCCTCCAGCAATATTTACCATAGGCAACACTTGGAAGCAAGGAAAATGTCCATCAACAGAGGAGTGCACCAAGAAGAAGTGGTCCATGTACACAATGGAATATTAGCCATGGAAAACACTGAAGCGCTGCTCTTTGAGGCACCACAGATGAGCCTGGAGATAATCACAAAACATGAAGTAGGTCGGAAAGCAAAAGACCTATAGCCTATATAATCACTTATGGCCTTATCTAATAACTGACACAGATGAACATATTTCCAAAGAGAAAGACACTCACAGGCTTAGAAAACAAAACAAACTATGCTCATCTAAAAGGAAAGGAGGGGGGAAATTGAGAAATGAGGATTAGTGTTACTATACATATACAAATACATATTATATACATGTATCAAAAAGACCGAACATATAGCAAGGGAGGTCGATGGAACACTGTAATATTTTACATGGGAAGAGGATCTGTACATTAATAGACATACATAATGTACAAATGGACCAGATGGTGTACACCTAGGACAAACAATATTCTAAACTTTACCCAGATTAAAAAAATTTTAAAAACCAAGAAGAAGTAATGAGACATAAACTTATGGGGATTTCTCCTGGCAAATTCCATTCTAATTTATAACCTAGGACAATGACTTCCAGAAGGGCTCTGCTGCCCTAGTACCCAGATTGGGGAATGGAGAAAAGCTACCTCCTTGTGGACGTTTCCCACAACAGCAGCTTTGAACCCACTGCAAAAGGTCACTAAATTTTCACCAACTTGCAGTTCTGTCAATGACACCTGCCCTCCAAAAAACTTCTGGGGTCAAAAATCGACGAAAAAAATTCAAAAGAGGGCAACCTTCGAAGAAGTCAATTTCAAGAGCTCTATTATACTTACGGTTTTTTCTTTTAAGAGAAAAGAAAAAGGCGTAGGAATATGATGAATTTAAAAATTTTAATGTCATGCATACCCATATTACAAAAACCTATCAGCTCACAGCAATCAGAATGGCCATTAGGAAAAATGCTGCCAAAAATAAACGGTGAAGGGAGTGTGGAGAAATGCGTACCCTCGGTTGTAAGGGGGGGCATGTAAAGAGCCACTAATGAAAACACAACGTAGGTGCTTTGAAAAGGGAAACATTGAGCTACCAGTCAATCAATCACAACCACTGCTTGGCCTATCACCTGAGAAAATGAGAATCAAAAATCACAGGCTGGCAAACCTGTACGCCAGCAATATTTACCATAGCCAGCACTTGGAAGCAATGAAAATGTCCATCAACCGAGGAATGCACCAAGAAGAAGTGGTCCACGTACACAATGGAATATTACTCTAATAATAAATATAAATTAAATTAAAAACAAACAAAAGCAAGGAGACATCAACATTTGTGGGTTTATCCGGGCACATTGCACTCTAATTTATAACCGAAGAACACCACTGGCCGGTAGGTCTGTTTCCCTAGTACCAGCATGGGGAACGTAGAAAGGCTGCCGCTCTCTGGCCATTACCTGCAAAAGCAGGTTTAAAGCCTGAGCTAATGGTCACTTCATATGAACAAGTACTTCAGGGCTGTAAATGAAACCTGCCCTCAAAATGTCTTGAGGGAGATAATGGCCAAAATATTTCAAATGGTGACACATACTTTAAGAAAACACTTTGAAGAAATAAGCTCTAATCACAGCTGGAAAAATTAAAAGGACGTGTCTTAAAGCTCAATTTCAACACATTATGAGACACATGCAAATTCAACCACAAAGAGGTATCAGCTCACACCACTCAGAATAACCATCAGCAAAAACTACAAAGAATAAATGCTGAAGGTGCTGGGAAGAAATACATACCCTCCACTTTAAGTGGGACGTAACCTGGAAAGAGCCACTAAGGAGAACAGAATAGAGGTGCCTTTAAAAGGTAACCATTGAGCTACCATATGATCTAGCAGACCTATGCCTAGACCTATAAACGAAGAAGAGAGAATTGGAAGGACACAGGCACGCAAATCTACATTGCATAGTATTACAATAGCCAAGATATGGAAGTAACCAAAAAGTCCACCGACAGATGGGTGGACAAAGAAGAACTGCTACCTGTACAGATGGAATAGGAGCTAGTGAAAAAATGAAACAATGCCATTTGCAGCACCATAGATGAGTCTAGAAGTAATCACGCAACTTGGAGTAAGTGAGAAAGCGAAAGACACATATCCTATCATATCACATATAGGTGTTACCTAAAAAATGATACAAACAAAGATATTTCCACAGAGAAACACTATCATAGATTCATTAAAAAAACTTATGGTTCACCAAATGGAAAGGTGTGAGGATTGGATACATTACCATATTGAGGTTAACAGAGAGATACAAACACATGTGAAATATATAATCACCAAAGACCTACGCAATACCAAGAGAAGTCTACTCAACATTGTGTCATTACCTACATGGGAAAAGGATCCGAAGAAGAATAGATATATGCATGTGTGTGAAAGAACCACATCTTGCACACCTAGAACAAACAAAACATTGTAATCAAGTTTGCTGTGATAAGAAATAAAAATTAAATTCAAAATACCAACAAGAAGTAATGAGACATAAACTTAAAGGGCTGTTTCCTCGCACATTCCATTCTAATTTACAACCTAGAACACCACTTCCAGTAAGGCTCTGTTGCCCTAGTAACCAGATTTGGTAAAGGAGAAATGCTGCCGCCTTGTGGCCGATTCCCGCAAGAGCAGCTTTTAACCCACAGTTAATGGTCACTTACCATTCACAAGGACTCAGGGCTGTAAAGGACACCTGCCCTCAAAATTGTGCTGAGGTAGGGAATGGATACAAAAAATTCAAAACAGGCCAAATTTTCAAGAAGATAGTATGAAGAGGTAAGTTTTACTCACTCTCTTTTTAAAGAAAGGAAAATGGATAAAAGCTCCACCTCAGGAAGTATTAGACTCATGCAATCTAATCTACAAAAAGTTTTCAACTCACACCAGTCGACTGACCATTGGCAAAAAGTCTACAAACAATAAATGCTGAAGAGGTTTTAGAGAACTGTGTACCCTCTAGCTGCTGGTGAGATGCCAAAGGGTTAAACGCTAATAATGAGAACAGAAAGGAGCTGCGTTGAAAAGGAAAAATTGAGGTACCATTCAATCCAGCAGGCGCACCAATGGGCCTCTCACCTGAGAAGACCAGAATGAAGAAGACCCGGGCTGCAAAAGCTGCACTGCAGCCTTATTCACCATAGACAAGACAGTGAACCAACCAAAATGTCCATCAACAGATGAAAGGATAAAGAAGAAGTGGTCCATGTACACAATGAATACTAGCCATAGAAAACAATGAAACACTGCTCTTTGAGGCACCATAGATGATCTTGGAGATAATCACAGAACATGAGGTAAGTCGGAAAGCAAAAGTCCTATATCCTATGATATCACTTATAGGCGTTATCTAATAACTGACACAAATGAACATATTTCCACAGAGAAAGTCAATCACAGACTTATTAAAAAAAAAACTATGCTTATCTAAAAGGAAAGGTGGGGGGAATGGATAAATGAAGATTAGCGTTACCATATGTATACAAATACATATTATATACATATATCAAAAAGACCGACCATATAGCAAGGAAGGTTTACGGAACACTCTGTAATAATTTACAGGGGAAGAGGATCTCTACATAAATAGGTATATAGAATATGTAGGTGAACCAGAGTGTGTACACCTTGGACAAGCAACATTCTAACCATTACCCCAATTGAAAAAATTAAAACAACGAACTAGGAGTAATGAGACATAAACTTATGGGGGGTTTTCCTGGCACATTCCATTCAAATTTACAACCTAGGCAAACGACTTCCAGAACGGCTCTGCTGCCCTAGTACCCAGATTTGGGAATGGAGAAATGCTGCATCCTTGTGGCCGTTTCCCACCACAGCAGCTTTAAACCCACTGCAAAAGGTCACTAAATATTCACCAATTGCAGGTCTGTAAATGACACCTGCCCTCCAAAAAATACTGAGGTCGAAAATCGACCACAAAATTCTAGAGTGCAACCTTCCAAAAAGAAAATTTGAAGAGGTATATTATACTCACACTTTTGTTCTTTTTTCTTTTAACAGAAAAGAAAAAGGCGTGGAAAAATGATGAATTGTAGGAATTTTTACAGACATGTAAACCCAAATTACAAACACCTATCAGCTCACACCAGTCAGAATGGCCATCAACAAAAATGCTGCAAACAAGAAATGCTGACGTGATTGTGGAGAAGTGCGTACCCTCGATTCTAAGGGGGACGTGGTAAGAGCCACTAATGAGAGCACAATTGAGGTGCCTTGAAAAGGTAAACGTTGAGCTACCATACCAGTCAATCAATCATAACCACTGCTGGGTCTATCACCTGAGAAAAGGAAAATCAAAAATCACAGGCTGGCAATCCTGCCCTCCAGCAATATTTACCATAGGCAACACTTGGAAGCAAGGAAAATGTCCATCAACAGAGGAGTGCACCAAGAAGAAGTGGTCCATGTACACAATGGAATATTAGCCATGGAAAACACTGAAGCGCTGCTCTTTGAGGCACCACAGATGAGCCTGGAGATAATCACAAAACATGAAGTAGGTCGGAAAGCAAAAGACCTATAGCCTATATAATCACTTATGGCCTTATCTAATAACTGACACAGATGAACATATTTCCAAAGAGAAAGACACTCACAGGCTTAGAAAACAAAACAAACTATGCTCATCTAAAAGGAAAGGAGGGGGGAAATTGAGAAATGAGGATTAGTGTTACTATACATATACAAATACATATTATATACATGTATCAAAAAGACCGAACATATAGCAAGGGAGGTCGATGGAACACTGTAATATTTTACATGGGAAGAGGATCTGTACATTAATAGACATACATAATGTACAAATGGACCAGATGGTGTACACCTAGGACAAACAATATTCTAAACTTTACCCAGATTAAAAAAAATTTAAAAACCAAGAAGAAGTAATGAGACATAAACTTATGGGGATTTCTCCTGGCAAATTCCATTCTAATTTATAACCTAGGACAATGACTTCCAGAAGGGCTCTGCTGCCCTAGTACCCAGATTGGGGAATGGAGAAAAGCTACCTCCTTGTGGACGTTTCCCACAACAGCAGCTTTGAACCCACTGCAAAAGGTCACTAAATTTTCACCAACTTGCAGTTCTGTCAATGACACCTGCCCTCCAAAAAATTTCTGGGGTCAAAAATCGACGAAAAAAATTCAAAAGAGGGCAACCTTCGAAGAAGTCAATTTCAAGAGCTCTATTATACTTACGGTTTTTTCTTTTAAGAGAAAAGAAAAAGGCGTAGGAATATGATGAATTTAAAAATTTTAATGTCATGCATACCCATATTACAAAAACCTATCAGCTCACAGCAATCAGAATGGCCATTAGGAAAAATGCTGCCAAAAATAAACGGTGAAGGGAGTGTGGAGAAATGCGTACCCTCGGTTGTAAGGGGGGGCATGTAAAGAGCCACTAATGAAAACACAACGTAGGTGCTTTGAAAAGGGAAACATTGAGCTACCAGTCAATCAATCACAACCACTGCTTGGCCTATCACCTGAGAAAATGAGAATCAAAAATCACAGGCTGGCAAACCTGTACGCCAGCAATATTTACCATAGCCAGCACTTGGAAGCAATGAAAATGTCCATCAACCGAGGAATGCACCAAGAAGAAGTGGTCCACGTACACAATGGAATATTACTCTAATAATAAATATAAATTAAATTAAAAACAAACAAAAGCAAGGAGACATCAACATTTGTGGGTTTATCCGGGCACATTGCACTCTAATTTATAACCGAAGAACACCACTGGCCGGTAGGTCTGTTTCCCTAGTACCAGCATGGGGAACGTAGAAAGGCTGCCGCTCTCTGGCCATTACCTGCAAAAGCAGGTTTAAAGCCTGAGCTAATGGTCACTTCATATGAACAAGTACTTCAGGGCTGTAAATGAAACCTGCCCTCAAAATGTCTTGAGGGAGATAATGGCCAAAATATTTCAAATGGTGACACATACTTTAAGAAAACACTTTGAAGAAATAAGCTCTAATCACAGCTGGAAAAATTAAAAGGACATGTCTTAAAGCTCAATTTCAACGCATTATGAGACACATGCAAATTCAACCACAAAGAGGTATCAGCTCACACCACTCAGAATAACCATCAGCAAAAACTACAAAGAATAAATGCTGAAGGTGCTGGGAAGAAATACATACCCTCCACTTTAAGTGGGACGTAACCTGGAAAGAGCCACTAAGGAGAACAGAATAGAGGTGCCTTTAAAAGGTAACCATTGAGCTACCATATGATCTAGCAGACCTATGCCTAGACCTATAAACGAAGAAGAGAGAATTGGAAGGACACAGGCACGCAAATCTACATTGCATAGTATTACAATAGCCAAGATATGGAAGTAACCAAAAAGTCCACCGACAGATGGGTGGACAAAGAAGAACTGCTACCTGTACAGATGGAATAGGAGCTAGTGAAAAAATGAAACAATGCCATTTGCAGCACCATAGATGAGTCTAGAAGTAATCACGCAACTTGGAGTAAGTGAGAAAGCGAAAGACACATATCCTATCATATCACATATAGGTGTTACCTAAAAAATGATACAAACAAAGATATTTCCACAGAGAAACACTATCATAGATTCATTAAAAAAACTTATGGTTCACCAAATGGAAAGGTGTGAGGATTGGATACATTACCATATTGAGGTTAACAGAGAGATACAAACACATGTGAAATATATAATCACCAAAGACCTACGCAATACCAAGAGAAGTCTACTCAACATTGTGTCATTACCTACATGGGAAAAGGATCCGAAGAAGAATAGATATATGCATGTGTGTGAAAGAACCACATCTTGCACACCTAGAACAAACAAAACATTGTAATCAAGTTTGCTGTGATAAGAAATAAAAATTAAATTCAAAATACCAACAAGAAGTAATGAGACATAAACTTAAAGGGCTGTTTCCTCGCACATTCCATTCTAATTTACAACCTAGAACACCACTTCCAGTAAGGCTCTGTTGCCCTAGTAACCAGATTTGGTAAAGGAGAAATGCTGCCGCCTTGTGGCCGATTCCCGCAAGAGCAGCTTTTAACCCACAGTTAATGGTCACTTACCATTCACAAGGACTCAGGGCTGTAAAGGACACCTGCCCTCAAAATTGTGCTGAGGTAGGGAATGGATACAAAAAATTCAAAACAGGCCAAATTTTCAAGAAGATAGTATGAAGAGGTAAGTTTTACTCACTCTCTTTTTAAAGAAAGGAAAATGGATAAAAGCTCCACCTCAGGAAGTATTAGACTCATGCAATCTAATCTACAAAAAGTTTTCAACTCACACCAGTCGACTGACCATTGGCAAAAAGTCTACAAACAATAAATGCTGAAGAGGTTTTAGAGAACTGTGTACCCTCTAGCTGCTGGTGAGATGCCAAAGGGTTAAACGCTAATAATGAGAACAGAAAGGAGCTGCGTTGAAAAGGAAAAATTGAGGTACCATTCAATCCAGCAGGCGCACCAATGGGCCTCTCACCTGAGAAGACCAGAATGAAGAAGACCCGGGCTGCAAAAGCTGCACTGCAGCCTTATTCACCATAGACAAGACAGTGAACCAACCAAAATGTCCATCAACAGATGAAAGGATAAAGAAGAAGTGGTCCATGTACACAATGAATACTAGCCATAGAAAACAATGAAACACTGCTCTTTGAGGCACCATAGATGATCTTGGAGATAATCACAGAACATGAGGTAAGTCGGAAAGCAAAAGTCCTATATCCTATGATATCACTTATAGGCGTTATCTAATAACTGACACAAATGAACATATTTCCACAGAGAAAGTCAATCACAGACGTATTAAAAAAAAACTATGCTTATCTAAAAGGAAAGGTGGGGGGAATGGATAAATGAAGATTAGCGTTACCATATGTATACAAATACATATTATATACATATATCAAAAAGACCGACCATATAGCAAGGAAGGTTTACGGAACACTCTGTAATAATTTACAGGGGAAGAGGATCTCTACATAAATAGGTATATAGAATATGTAGATGAACCAGAGTGTGTACACCTTGGACAAGCAACATTCTAACCATTACCCCAATTGAAAAAATTAAAACAACGAACTAGGAGTAATGAGACATAAACTTATGGGGGGTTTTCCTGGCACATTCCATTCAAATTTACAACCTAGGCAAACGACTTCCAGAACGGCTCTGCTGCCCTAGTACCCAGATTTGGGAATGGAGAAATGCTGCATCCTTGTGGCCGTTTCCCACAACAGCAGCTTTAAACCCACTGCAAAAGGTCACTAAATATTCACCAATTGCAGGTCTGTAAATGACACCTGCCCTCCAAAAAATACTGAGGTCGAAAATCGACCAAAAAATTCTAGAGTGCAACCTTCCAAAAAGAAAATTTGAAGAGGTATATTATACTCACACTTTTGTTCTTTTTTCTTTTAACAGAAAAGAAAAAGGCGTGGAAAAATGATGAATTGTAGGAATTTTTACAGACATGTAAACCCAAATTACAAACACCTATCAGCTCACACCAGTCAGAATGGCCATCAACAAAAATGCTGCAAACAAGAAATGCTGACGTGATTGTGGAGAAGTGCGTACCCTCGATTCTAAGGGGGACGTGGTAAGAGCCACTAATGAGAGCACAATTGAGGTGCCTTGAAAAGGTAAACGTTGAGCTACCATACCAGTCAATCAATCATAACCACTGCTGGGTCTATCACCTGAGAAAAGGAAAATCAAAAATCACAGGCTGGCAATCCTGCCCTCCAGCAATATTTACCATAGGCAACACTTGGAAGCAAGGAAAATGTCCATCAACAGAGGAGTGCACCAAGAAGAAGTGGTCCATGTACACAATGGAATATTAGCCATGGAAAACACTGAAGCGCTGCTCTTTGAGGCACCACAGATGAGCCTGGAGATAATCACAAAACATGAAGTAGGTCGGAAAGCAAAAGACCTATAGCCTATATAATCACTTATGGCCTTATCTAATAACTGACACAGATGAACATATTTCCAAAGAGAAAGACACTCACAGGCTTAGAAAACAAAACAAACTATGCTCATCTAAAAGGAAAGGAGGGGGGAAATTGAGAAATGAGGATTAGTGTTACTATACATATACAAATACATATTATATACATGTATCAAAAAGACCGAACATATAGCAAGGGAGGTCGATGGAACACTGTAATATTTTACATGGGAAGAGGATCTGTACATTAATAGACATACATAATGTACAAATGGACCAGATGGTGTACACCTAGGACAAACAATATTCTAAACTTTACCCAGATTAAAAAAAATTTAAAAACCAAGAAGAAGTAATGAGACATAAACTTATGGGGATTTCTCCTGGCAAATTCCATTCTAATTTATAACCTAGGACAATGACTTCCAGAAGGGCTCTGCTGCCCTAGTACCCAGATTGGGGAATGGAGAAAAGCTACCTCCTTGTGGACGTTTCCCACAACAGCAGCTTTGAACCCACTGCAAAAGGTCACTAAATTTTCACCAACTTGCAGTTCTGTCAATGACACCCGCCCTCCAAAAAACTTCTGGGGTCAAAAATCGACGAAAAAAATTCAAAAGAGGGCAACCTTCGAAGAAGTCAATTTCAAGAGCTCTATTATACTTACGGTTTTTTCTTTTAAGAGAAAAGAAAAAGGCGTAGGAATATGATGAATTTAAAAATTTTAATGTCATGCATACCCATATTACAAAAACCTATCAGCTCACAGCAATCAGAATGGCCATTAGGAAAAATGCTGCCAAAAATAAACGGTGAAGGGAGTGTGGAGAAATGCGTACCCTCGGTTGTAAGGGGGGGCATGTAAAGAGCCACTAATGAAAACACAACGTAGGTGCTTTGAAAAGGGAAACATTGAGCTACCAGTCAATCAATCACAACCACTGCTTGGCCTATCACCTGAGAAAATGAGAATCAAAAATCACAGGCTGGCAAACCTGTACGCCAGCAATATTTACCATAGCCAGCACTTGGAAGCAATGAAAATGTCCATCAACCGAGGAATGCACCAAGAAGAAGTGGTCCACGTACACAATGGAATATTACTCTAATAATAAATATAAATTAAATTAAAAACAAACAAAAGCAAGGAGACATCAACATTTGTGGGTTTATCCGGGCACATTGCACTCTAATTTATAACCGAAGAACACCACTGGCCGGTAGGTCTGTTTCCCTAGTACCAGCATGGGGAACGTAGAAAGGCTGCCGCTCTCTGGCCATTACCTGCAAAAGCAGGTTTAAAGCCTGAGCTAATGGTCACTTCATATGAACAAGTACTTCAGGGCTGTAAATGAAACCTGCCCTCAAAATGTCTTGAGGGAGATAATGGCCAAAATATTTCAAATGGTGACACATACTTTAAGAAAACACTTTGAAGAAATAAGCTCTAATCACAGCTGGAAAAATTAAAAGGACGTGTCTTAAAGCTCAATTTCAACGCATTATGAGACACATGCAAATTCAACCACAAAGAGGTATCAGCTCACACCACTCAGAATAACCATCAGCAAAAACTACAAAGAATAAATGCTGAAGGTGCTGGGAAGAAATACATACCCTCCACTTTAAGTGGGACGTAACCTGGAAAGAGCCACTAAGGAGAACAGAATAGAGGTGCCTTTAAAAGGTAACCATTGAGCTACCATATGATCTAGCAGACCTATGCCTAGACCTATAAACGAAGAAGAGAGAATTGGAAGGACACAGGCACGCAAATCTACATTGCATAGTATTACAATAGCCAAGATATGGAAGTAACCAAAAAGTCCACCGACAGATGGGTGGACAAAGAAGAACTGCTACCTGTACAGATGGAATAGGAGCTAGTGAAAAAATGAAACAATGCCATTTGCAGCACCATAGATGAGTCTAGAAGTAATCACGCAACTTGGAGTAAGTGAGAAAGCGAAAGACACATATCCTATCATATCACATATAGGTGTTACCTAAAAAATGATACAAACAAAGATATTTCCACAGAGAAACACTATCATAGATTCATTAAAAAAACTTATGGTTCACCAAATGGAAAGGTGTGAGGATTGGATACATTACCATATTGAGGTTAACAGAGAGATACAAACACATGTGAAATATATAATCACCAAAGACCTACGCAATACCAAGAGAAGTCTACTCAACATTGTGTCATTACCTACATGGGAAAAGGATCCGAAGAAGAATAGATATATGCATGTGTGTGAAAGAACCACATCTTGCACACCTAGAACAAACAAAACATTGTAATCAAGTTTGCTGTGATAAGAAATAAAAATTAAATTCAAAATACCAACAAGAAGTAATGAGACATAAACTTAAAGGGCTGTTTCCTCGCACATTCCATTCTAATTTACAACCTAGAACACCACTTCCAGTAAGGCTCTGTTGCCCTAGTAACCAGATTTGGTAAAGGAGAAATGCTGCCGCCTTGTGGCCGATTCCCGCAAGAGCAGCTTTTAACCCACAGTTAATGGTCACTTACCATTCACAAGGACTCAGGGCTGTAAAGGACACCTGCCCTCAAAATTGTGCTGAGGTAGGGAATGGATACAAAAAATTCAAAACAGGCCAAATTTTCAAGAAGATAGTATGAAGAGGTAAGTTTTACTCACTCTCTTTTTAAAGAAAGGAAAATGGATAAAAGCTCCACCTCAGGAAGTATTAGACTCATGC
This sequence comes from Balaenoptera borealis, assembly GCF_965194805.1. Classification (NCBI taxonomy): domain Eukaryota; kingdom Metazoa; phylum Chordata; class Mammalia; order Artiodactyla; family Balaenopteridae; genus Balaenoptera; species Balaenoptera borealis. The sequence goes on from NW_028123464.1 coordinate 236,664, forward strand.
AATCTAATCTACAAAAAGTTTTCAACTCACACCAGTCGACTGACCATTGGCAAAAAGTCTACAAACAATAAATGCTGAAGAGGTTTTAGAGAACTGTGTACCCTCTAGCTGCTGGTGAGATGCCAAAGGGTTAAACGCTAATAATGAGAACAGAAAGGAGCTGCGTTGAAAAGGAAAAATTGAGGTACCATTCAATCCAGCAGGCGCACCAATGGGCCTCTCACCTGAGAAGACCAGAATGAAGAAGACCCGGGCTGCAAAAGCTGCACTGCAGCCTTATTCACCATAGACAAGACAGTGAACCAACCAAAATGTCCATCAACAGATGAAAGGATAAAGAAGAAGTGGTCCATGTACACAATGAATACTAGCCATAGAAAACAATGAAACACTGCTCTTTGAGGCACCATAGATGATCTTGGAGATAATCACAGAACATGAGGTAAGTCGGAAAGCAAAAGTCCTATATCCTATGATATCACTTATAGGCGTTATCTAATAACTGACACAAATGAACATATTTCCACAGAGAAAGTCAATCACAGACTTATTAAAAAAAAAACTATGCTTATCTAAAAGGAAAGGTGGGGGGAATGGATAAATGAAGATTAGCGTTACCATATGTATACAAATACATATTATATACATATATCAAAAAGACCGACCATATAGCAAGGAAGGTTTACGGAACACTCTGTAATAATTTACAGGGGAAGAGGATCTCTACACAAATAGGTATATAGAATATGTAGGTGAACCAGAGTGTGTACACCTTGGACAAGCAACATTCTAACCATTACCCCAATTGAAAAAATTAAAACAACGAACTAGGAGTAATGAGACATAAACTTATGGGGGGTTTTCCTGGCACATTCCATTCAAATTTACAACCTAGGCAAACGACTTCCAGAACGGCTCTGCTGCCCTAGTACCCAGATTTGGGAATGGAGAAATGCTGCATCCTTGTGGCCGTTTCCCACCACAGCAGCTTTAAACCCACTGCAAAAGGTCACTAAATATTCACCAATTGCAGGTCTGTAAATGACACCTGCCCTCCAAAAAATACTGAGGTCGAAAATCGACCAAAAAATTCTAGAGTGCAACCTTCCAAAAAGAAAATTTGAAGAGGTATATTATACTCACACTTTTGTTCTTTTTTCTTTTAACAGAAAAGAAAAAGGCGTGGAAAAATGATGAATTGTAGGAATTTTTACAGACATGTAAACCCAAATTACAAACACCTATCAGCTCACACCAGTCAGAATGGCCATCAACAAAAATGCTGCAAACAATAAATGCTGACGTGATTGTGGAGAAGTGCGTACCCTCGATTCTAAGGGGGACGTGGTAAGAGCCACTAATGAGAGCACAATTGAGGTGCCTTGAAAAGGTAAACGTTGAGCTACCATACCAGTCAATCAATCATAACCACTGCTGGGTCTATCACCTGAGAAAAGGAAAATCAAAAATCACAGGCTGGCAATCCTGCCCTCCAGCAATATTTACCATAGGCAGCACTTGGAAGCAAGGAAAATGTCCATCAACAGAGGAATGCACCAAGAAGAAGTGGTCCATGTACACAATGGAATATTAGCCATGGAAAACACTGAAGCGCTGCTCTTTGAGGCACCACAGATGAGCCTGGAGATAATCACAAAACATGAAGTAGGTCGGAAAGCAAAAGACCTATAGCCTATATAATCACTTATGGCCTTATCTAATAACTGACACAGATGAACATATTTCCAAAGAGAAAGACACTCACAGGCTTAGAAAACAAAACAAACTATGCTCATCTAAAAGGAAAGGAGGGGGGAAATTGAGAAATGAGGATTAGTGTTACTATACATATACAAATACATATTATATACATGTATCAAAAAGACCGAACATATAGCAAGGGAGGTCGATGGAACACTGTAATATTTTACATGGGAAGAGGATCTGTACATTAATAGACATACATAATGTACAAATGGACCAGATGGTGTACACCTAGGACAAACAATATTCTAAACTTTACCCAGATTAAAAAAATTTTAAAAACCAAGAAGAAGTAATGAGACATAAACTTATGGGGATTTCTCCTGGCAAATTCCATTCTAATTTATAACCTAGGACAATGACTTCCAGAAGGGCTCTGCTGCCCTAGTACCCAGATTGGGGAATGGAGAAAAGCTACCTCCTTGTGGACGTTTCCCACAACAGCAGCTTTGAACCCACTGCAAAAGGTCACTAAATTTTCACCAACTTGCAGTTCTGTCAATGACACCCGCCCTCCAAAAAATTTCTGGGGTCAAAAATCGACGAAAAAAATTCAAAAGAGGGCAACCTTCGAAGAAGTCAATTTCAAGAGCTCTATTATACTTACGGTTTTTTCTTTTAAGAGAAAAGAAAAAGGCGTAGGAATATGATGAATTTAAAAATTTTAATGTCATGCATACCCATATTACAAAAACCTATCAGCTCACAGCAATCAGAATGGCCATTAGGAAAAATGCTGCCAAAAATAAACGGTGAAGGGAGTGTGGAGAAATGCGTACCCTCGGTTGTAAGGGGGGGCATGTAAAGAGCCACTAATGAAAACACAACGTAGGTGCTTTGAAAAGGGAAACATTGAGCTACCAGTCAATCAATCACAACCACTGCTTGGCCTATCACCTGAGAAAATGAGAATCAAAAATCACAGGCTGGCAAACCTGTACGCCAGCAATATTTACCATAGCCAGCACTTGGAAGCAATGAAAATGTCCATCAACCGAGGAATGCACCAAGAAGAAGTGGTCCACGTACACAATGGAATATTACTCTAATAATAAATATAAATTAAATTAAAAACAAACAAAAGCAAGGAGACATCAACATTTGTGGGTTTATCCGGGCACATTGCACTCTAATTTATAACCGAAGAACACCACTGGCCGGTAGGTCTGTTTCCCTAGTACCAGCATGGGGAACGTAGAAAGGCTGCCGCTCTCTGGCCATTACCTGCAAAAGCAGGTTTAAAGCCTGAGCTAATGGTCACTTCATATGAACAAGTACTTCAGGGCTGTAAATGAAACCTGCCCTCAAAATGTCTTGAGGGAGATAATGGCCAAAATATTTCAAATGGTGACACATACTTTAAGAAAACACTTTGAAGAAATAAGCTCTAATCACAGCTGGAAAAATTAAAAGGACATGTCTTAAAGCTCAATTTCAACGCATTATGAGACACATGCAAATTCAACCACAAAGAGGTATCAGCTCACACCACTCAGAATAACCATCAGCAAAAACTACAAAGAATAAATGCTGAAGGTGCTGGGAAGAAATACATACCCTCCACTTTAAGTGGGACGTAACCTGGAAAGAGCCACTAAGGAGAACAGAATAGAGGTGCCTTTAAAAGGTAACCATTGAGCTACCATATGATCTAGCAGACCTATGCCTAGACCTATAAACGAAGAAGAGAGAATTGGAAGGACACAGGCACGCAAATCTACATTGCATAGTATTACAATAGCCAAGATATGGAAGTAACCAAAAAGTCCACCGACAGATGGGTGGACAAAGAAGAACTGCTACCTGTACAGATGGAATAGGAGCTAGTGAAAAAATGAAACAATGCCATTTGCAGCACCATAGATGAGTCTAGAAGTAATCACGCAACTTGGAGTAAGTGAGAAAGCGAAAGACACATATCCTATCATATCACATATAGGTGTTACCTAAAAAATGATACAAACAAAGATATTTCCACAGAGAAACACTATCATAGATTCATTAAAAAAACTTATGGTTCACCAAATGGAAAGGTGTGAGGATTGGATACATTACCATATTGAGGTTAACAGAGAGATACAAACACATGTGAAATATATAATCACCAAAGACCTACGCAATACCAAGAGAAGTCTACTCAACATTGTGTCATTACCTACATGGGAAAAGGATCCGAAGAAGAATAGATATATGCATGTGTGTGAAAGAACCACATCTTGCACACCTAGAACAAACAAAACATTGTAATCAAGTTTGCTGTGATAAGAAATAAAAATTAAATTCAAAATACCAACAAGAAGTAATGAGACATAAACTTAAAGGGCTGTTTCCTCGCACATTCCATTCTAATTTACAACCTAGAACACCACTTCCAGTAAGGCTCTGTTGCCCTAGTAACCAGATTTGGTAAAGGAGAAATGCTGCCGCCTTGTGGCCGATTCCCGCAAGAGCAGCTTTTAACCCACAGTTAATGGTCACTTACCATTCACAAGGACTCAGGGCTGTAAAGGACACCTGCCCTCAAAATTGTGCTGAGGTAGGGAATGGATACAAAAAATTCAAAACAGGCCAAATTTTCAAGAAGATAGTATGAAGAGGTAAGTTTTACTCACTCTCTTTTTAAAGAAAGGAAAATGGATAAAAGCTCCACCTCAGGAAGTATTAGACTCATGCAATCTAATCTACAAAAAGTTTTCAACTCACACCAGTCGACTGACCATTGGCAAAAAGTCTACAAACAATAAATGCTGAAGAGGTTTTAGAGAACTGTGTACCCTCTAGCTGCTGGTGAGATGCCAAAGGGTTAAACGCTAATAATGAGAACAGAAAGGAGCTGCGTTGAAAAGGAAAAATTGAGGTACCATTCAATCCAGCAGGCGCACCAATGGGCCTCTCACCTGAGAAGACCAGAATGAAGAAGACCCGGGCTGCAAAAGCTGCACTGCAGCCTTATTCACCATAGACAAGACAGTGAACCAACCAAAATGTCCATCAACAGATGAAAGGATAAAGAAGAAGTGGTCCATGTACACAATGAATACTAGCCATAGAAAACAATGAAACACTGCTCTTTGAGGCACCATAGATGATCTTGGAGATAATCACAGAACATGAGGTAAGTCGGAAAGCAAAAGTCCTATATCCTATGATATCACTTATAGGCGTTATCTAATAACTGACACAAATGAACATATTTCCACAGAGAAAGTCAATCACAGACGTATTAAAAAAAAACTATGCTTATCTAAAAGGAAAGGTGGGGGGAATGGATAAATGAAGATTAGCGTTACCATATGTATACAAATACATATTATATACATATATCAAAAAGACCGACCATATAGCAAGGAAGGTTTACGGAACACTCTGTAATAATTTACAGGGGAAGAGGATCTCTACATAAATAGGTATATAGAATATGTAGATGAACCAGAGTGTGTACACCTTGGACAAGCAACATTCTAACCATTACCCCAATTGAAAAAATTAAAACAACGAACTAGGAGTAATGAGACATAAACTTATGGGGGGTTTTCCTGGCACATTCCATTCAAATTTACAACCTAGGCAAACGACTTCCAGAACGGCTCTGCTGCCCTAGTACCCAGATTTGGGAATGGAGAAATGCTGCATCCTTGTGGCCGTTTCCCACCACAGCAGCTTTAAACCCACTGCAAAAGGTCACTAAATATTCACCAATTGCAGGTCTGTAAATGACACCTGCCCTCCAAAAAATACTGAGGTCGAAAATCGACCAAAAAATTCTAGAGTGCAACCTTCCAAAAAGAAAATTTGAAGAGGTATATTATACTCACACTTTTGTTCTTTTTTCTTTTAACAGAAAAGAAAAAGGCGTGGAAAAATGATGAATTGTAGGAATTTTTACAGACATGTAAACCCAAATTACAAACACCTATCAGCTCACACCAGTCAGAATGGCCATCAACAAAAATGCTGCAAACAAGAAATGCTGACGTGATTGTGGAGAAGTGCGTACCCTCGATTCTAAGGGGGACGTGGTAAGAGCCACTAATGAGAGCACAATTGAGGTGCCTTGAAAAGGTAAACGTTGAGCTACCATACCAGTCAATCAATCATAACCACTGCTGGGTCTATCACCTGAGAAAAGGAAAATCAAAAATCACAGGCTGGCAATCCTGCCCTCCAGCAATATTTACCATAGGCAGCACTTAGAAGCAAGGAAAATGTCCATCAACAGAGGAATGCACCAAGAAGAAGTGGTCCATGTACACAATGGAATATTAGCCATGGAAAACACTGAAGCGCTGCTCTTTGAGGCACCACAGATGAGCCTGGAGATAATCACAAAACATGAAGTAGGTCGGAAAGCAAAAGACCTATAGCCTATATAATCACTTATGGCCTTATCTAATAACTGACACAGATGAACATATTTCCAAAGAGAAAGACACTCACAGGCTTAGAAAACAAAACAAACTATGCTCATCTAAAAGGAAAGGAGGGGGGAAATTGAGAAATGAGGATTAGTGTTACTATACATATACAAATACATATTATATACATGTATCAAAAAGACCGAACATATAGCAAGGGAGGTCGATGGAACACTGTAATATTTTACATGGGAAGAGGATCTGTACATTAATAGACATACATAATGTACAAATGGACCAGATGGTGTACACCTAGGACAAACAATATTCTAAACTTTACCCAGATTAAAAAAAATTTAAAAACCAAGAAGAAGTAATGAGACATAAACTTATGGGGATTTCTCCTGGCAAATTCCATTCTAATTTATAACCTAGGACAATGACTTCCAGAAGGGCTCTGCTGCCCTAGTACCCAGATTGGGGAATGGAGAAAAGCTACCTCCTTGTGGACGTTTCCCACAACAGCAGCTTTGAACCCACTGCAAAAGGTCACTAAATTTTCACCAACTTGCAGTTCTGTCAATGACACCTGCCCTCCAAAAAATTTCTGGGGTCAAAAATCGACGAAAAAAATTCAAAAGAGGGCAACCTTCGAAGAAGTCAATTTCAAGAGCTCTATTATACTTACGGTTTTTTCTTTTAAGAGAAAAGAAAAAGGCGTAGGAATATGATGAATTTAAAAATTTTAATGTCATGCATACCCATATTACAAAAACCTATCAGCTCACAGCAATCAGAATGGCCATTAGGAAAAATGCTGCCAAAAATAAACGGTGAAGGGAGTGTGGAGAAATGCGTACCCTCGGTTGTAAGGGGGGGCATGTAAAGAGCCACTAATGAAAACACAACGTAGGTGCTTTGAAAAGGGAAACATTGAGCTACCAGTCAATCAATCACAACCACTGCTTGGCCTATCACCTGAGAAAATGAGAATCAAAAATCACAGGCTGGCAAACCTGTACGCCAGCAATATTTACCATAGCCAGCACTTGGAAGCAATGAAAATGTCCATCAACCGAGGAATGCACCAAGAAGAAGTGGTCCACGTACACAATGGAATATTACTCTAATAATAAATATAAATTAAATTAAAAACAAACAAAAGCAAGGAGACATCAACATTTGTGGGTTTATCCGGGCACATTGCACTCTAATTTATAACCGAAGAACACCACTGGCCGGTAGGTCTGTTTCCCTAGTACCAGCATGGGGAACGTAGAAAGGCTGCCGCTCTCTGGCCATTACCTGCAAAAGCAGGTTTAAAGCCTGAGCTAATGGTCACTTCATATGAACAAGTACTTCAGGGCTGTAAATGAAACCTGCCCTCAAAATGTCTTGAGGGAGATAATGGCCAAAATATTTCAAATGGTGACACATACTTTAAGAAAACACTTTGAAGAAATAAGCTCTAATCACAGCTGGAAAAATTAAAAGGACGTGTCTTAAAGCTCAATTTCAACACATTATGAGACACATGCAAATTCAACCACAAAGAGGTATCAGCTCACACCACTCAGAATAACCATCAGCAAAAACTACAAAGAATAAATGCTGAAGGTGCTGGGAAGAAATACATACCCTCCACTTTAAGTGGGACGTAACCTGGAAAGAGCCACTAAGGAGAACAGAATAGAGGTGCCTTTAAAAGGTAACCATTGAGCTACCATATGATCTAGCAGACCTATGCCTAGACCTATAAACTAAGAAGAGAGAATTGGAAGGACACAGGCACGCAAATCTACATTGCATAGTATTACAATAGCCAAGATATGGAAGTAACCAAAAAGTCCACCGACAGATGGGTGGACAAAGAAGAACTGCTACCTGTACAGATGGAATAGGAGCTAGTGAAAAAATGAAACAATGCCATTTGCAGCACCATAGATGAGTCTAGAAGTAATCACGCAACTTGGAGTAAGTGAGAAAGCGAAAGACACATATCCTATCATATCACATATAGGTGTTACCTAAAAAATGATACAAACAAAGATATTTCCACAGAGAAACACTATCATAGATTCATTAAAAAAACTTATGGTTCACCAAATGGAAAGGTGTGAGGATTGGATACATTACCATATTGAGGTTAACAGAGAGATACAAACACATGTGAAATATATAATCACCAAAGACCTACGCAATACCAAGAGAAGTCTACTCAACATTGTGTCATTACCTACATGGGAAAAGGATCCGAAGAAGAATAGATATATGCATGTGTGTGAAAGAACCACATCTTGCACACCTAGAACAAACAAAACATTGTAATCAAGTTTGCTGTGATAAGAAATAAAAATTAAATTCAAAATACCAACAAGAAGTAATGAGACATAAACTTAAAGGGCTGTTTCCTCGCACATTCCATTCTAATTTACAACCTAGAACACCACTTCCAGTAAGGCTCTGTTGCCCTAGTAACCAGATTTGGTAAAGGAGAAATGCTGCCGCCTTGTGGCCGATTCCCGCAAGAGCAGCTTTTAACCCACAGTTAATGGTCACTTACCATTCACAAGGACTCAGGGCTGTAAAGGACACCTGCCCTCAAAATTGTGCTGAGGTAGGGAATGGATACAAAAAATTCAAAACAGGCCAAATTTTCAAGAAGATAGTATGAAGAGGTAAGTTTTACTCACTCTCTTTTTAAAGAAAGGAAAATGGATAAAAGCTCCACCTCAGGAAGTATTAGACTCATGCAATCTAATCTACAAAAAGTTTTCAACTCACACCAGTCGACTGACCATTGGCAAAAAGTCTACAAACAATAAATGCTGAAGAGGTTTTAGAGAACTGTGTACCCTCTAGCTGCTGGTGAGATGCCAAAGGGTTAAACGCTAATAATGAGAACAGAAAGGAGCTGCGTTGAAAAGGAAAAATTGAGGTACCATTCAATCCAGCAGGCGCACCAATGGGCCTCTCACCTGAGAAGACCAGAATGAAGAAGACCCGGGCTGCAAAAGCTGCACTGCAGCCTTATTCACCATAGACAAGACAGTGAAGCAACCAAAATGTCCATCAACAGATGAAAGGATAAAGAAGAAGTGGTCCATGTACACAATGAATACTAGCCATAGAAAACAATGAAACACTGCTCTTTGAGGCACCATAGATGATCTTGGAGATAATCACAGAACATGAGGTAAGTCGGAAAGCAAAAGTCCTATATCCTATGATATCACTTATAGGCGTTATCTAATAACTGACACAAATGAACATATTTCCACAGAGAAAGTCAATCACAGACTTATTAAAAAAAAAAACTATGCTTATCTAAAAGGAAAGGTGGGGGGAATGGATAAATGAAGATTAGCGTTACCATACGTATACAAATACATATTATATACATATATCAAAAAGACCGACCATATAGCAAGGAAGGTTTACGGAACACTCTGTAATAATTTACAGGGGAAGAGGATCTCTACATAAATAGTTATATAGAATATGTAGGTGAACCAGAGTGTGTACACCTTGGACAAGCAACATTCTAACCATTACCCCAATTGAAAAAATTAAAACAACGAACTAGGAGTAATGAGACATAAACTTATGGGGGGTTTTCCTGGCACATTCCATTCAAATTTACAACCTAGGCAAACGACTTCCAGAACGGCTCTGCTGCCCTAGTACCCAGATTTGGGAATGGAGAAATGCTGCATCCTTGTGGCCGTTTCCCACCACAGCAGCTTTAAACCCACTGCAAAAGGTCACTAAATATTCACCAATTGCAGGTCTGTAAATGACACCTGCCCTCCAAAAAATACTGAGGTCGAAAATCGACCACAAAATTCTAGAGTGCAACCTTCCAAAAAGAAAATTTGAAGAGGTATATTATACTCACACTTTTGTTCTTTTTTCTTTTAACAGAAAAGAAAAAGGCGTGGAAAAATGATGAATTGTAGGAATTTTTACAGACATGTAAACCCAAATTACAAACACCTATCAGCTCACACCAGTCAGAATGGCCATCAACAAAAATGCTGCAAACAAGAAATGCTGACGTGATTGTGGAGAAGTGCGTACCCTCGATTCTAAGGGGGACGTGGTAAGAGCCACTAATGAGAGCACAATTGAGGTGCCTTGAAAAGGTAAACGTTGAGCTACCATACCAGTCAATCAATCATAACCACTGCTGGGTCTATCACCTGAGAAAAGGAAAATCAAAAATCACAGGCTGGCAATCCTGCCCTCCAGCAATATTTACCATAGGCAGCACTTGGAAGCAAGGAAAATGTCCATCAACAGAGGAGTGCACCAAGAAGAAGTGGTCCATGTACACAATGGAATATTAGCCATGGAAAACACTGAAGCGCTGCTCTTTGAGGCACCACAGATGAGCCTGGAGATAATCACAAAACATGAAGTAGGTCGGAAAGCAAAAGACCTATAGCCTATATAATCACTTATGGCCTTATCTAATAACTGACACAGATGAACATATTTCCAAAGAGAAAGACACTCACAGGCTTAGAAAACAAAACAAACTATGCTCATCTAAAAGGAAAGGAGGGGGGAAATTGAGAAATGAGGATTAGTGTTACTATACATATACAAATACATATTATATACATGTATCAAAAAGACCGAACATATAGCAAGGGAGGTCGATGGAACACTGTAATATTTTACATGGGAAGAGGATCTGTACATTAATAGACATACATAATGTACAAATGGACCAGATGGTGTACACCTAGGACAAACAATATTCTAAACTTTACCCAGATTAAAAAAAATTTAAAAACCAAGAAGAAGTAATGAGACATAAACTTATGGGGATTTCTCCTGGCAAATTCCATTCTAATTTATAACCTAGGACAATGACTTCCAGAAGGGCTCTGCTGCCCTAGTACCCAGATTGGGGAATGGAGAAAAGCTACCTCCTTGTGGACGTTTCCCACAACAGCAGCTTTGAACCCACTGCAAAAGGTCACTAAATTTTCACCAACTTGCAGTTCTGTCAATGACACCCGCCCTCCAAAAAACTTCTGGGGTCAAAAATCGACGAAAAAAATTCAAAAGAGGGCAACCTTCGAAGAAGTCAATTTCAAGAGCTCTATTATACTTACGGTTTTTTCTTTTAAGAGAAAAGAAAAAGGCGTAGGAATATGATGAATTTAAAAATTTTAATGTCATGCATACCCATATTACAAAAACCTATCAGCTCACAGCAATCAGAATGGCCATTAGGAAAAATGCTGCCAAAAATAAACGGTGAAGGGAGTGTGGAGAAATGCGTACCCTCGGTTGTAAGGGGGGGCATGTAAAGAGCCACTAATGAAAACACAACGTAGGTGCTTTGAAAAGGGAAACATTGAGCTACCAGTCAATCAATCACAACCACTGCTTGGCCTATCACCTGAGAAAATGAGAATCAAAAATCACAGGCTGGCAAACCTGTACGCCAGCAATATTTACCATAGCCAGCACTTGGAAGCAATGAAAATGTCCATCAACCGAGGAATGCACCAAGAAGAAGTGGTCCACGTACACAATGGAATATTACTCTAATAATAAATATAAATTAAATTAAAAACAAACAAAAGCAAGGAGACATCAACATTTGTGGGTTTATCCGGGCACATTGCACTCTAATTTATAACCGAAGAACACCACTGGCCGGTAGGTCTGTTTCCCTAGTACCAGCATGGGGAACGTAGAAAGGCTGCCGCTCTCTGGCCATTACCTGCAAAAGCAGGTTTAAAGCCTGAGCTAATGGTCACTTCATATGAACAAGTACTTCAGGGCTGTAAATGAAACCTGCCCTCAAAATGTCTTGAGGGAGATAATGGCCAAACTATTTCAAATGGTGACACATACTTTAAGAAAACACTTTGAAGAAATAAGCTCTAATCACAGCTGGAAAAATTAAAAGGACGTGTCTTAAAGCTCAATTTCAACGCATTATGAGACACATGCAAATTCAACCACAAAGAGGTATCAGCTCACACCACTCAGAATAACCATCAGCAAAAACTACAAAGAATAAATGCTGAAGGTGCTGGGAAGAAATACATACCCTCCACTTTAAGTGGGACGTAACCTGGAAAGAGCCACTAAGGAGAACAGAATAGAGGTGCCTTTAAAAGGTAACCATTGAGCTACCATATGATCTAGCAGACCTATGCCTAGACCTATAAACGAAGAAGAGAGAATTGGAAGGACACAGGCACGCAAATCTACATTGCATAGTATTACAATAGCCAAGATATGGAAGTAACCAAAAAGTCCACCGACAGATGGGTGGACAAAGAAGAACTGCTACCTGTACAGATGGAATAGGAGCTAGTGAAAAAATGAAACAATGCCATTTGCAGCACCATAGATGAGTCTAGAAGTAATCACGCAACTTGGAGTAAGTGAGAAAGCGAAAGACACATATCCTATCATATCACATATAGGTGTTACCTAAAAAATGATACAAACAAAGATATTTCCACAGAGAAACACTATCATAGATTCATTAAAAAAACTTATGGTTCACCAAATGGAAAGGTGTGAGGATTGGATACATTACCATATTGAGGTTAACAGAGAGATACAAACACATGTGAAATATATAATCACCAAAGACCTACGCAATACCAAGAGAAGTCTACTCAACATTGTGTCATTACCTACATGGGAAAAGGATCCGAAGAAGAATAGATATATGCATGTGTGTGAAAGAACCACATCTTGCACACCTAGAACAAACAAAACATTGTAATCAAGTTTGCTGTGATAAGAAATAAAAATTAAATTCAAAATACCAACAAGAAGTAATGAGACATAAACTTAAAGGGCTGTTTCCTCGCACATTCCATTCTAATTTACAACCTAGAACACCACTTCCAGTAAGGCTCTGTTGCCCTAGTAACCAGATTTGGTAAAGGAGAAATGCTGCCGCCTTGTGGCCGATTCCCGCAAGAGCAGCTTTTAACCCACAGTTAATGGTCACTTACCATTCACAAGGACTCAGGGCTGTAAAGGACACCTGCCCTCAAAATTGTGCTGAGGTAGGGAATGGATACAAAAAATTCAAAACAGGCCAAATTTTCAAGAAGATAGTATGAAGAGGTAAGTTTTACTCACTCTCTTTTTAAAGAAAGGAAAATGGATAAAAGCTCCACCTCAGGAAGTATTAGACTCATGCAATCTAATCTACAAAAAGTTTTCAACTCACACCAGTCGACTGACCATTGGCAAAAAGTCTACAAACAATAAATGCTGAAGAGGTTTTAGAGAACTGTGTACCCTCTAGCTGCTGGTGAGATGCCAAAGGGTTAAACGCTAATAATGAGAACAGAAAGGAGCTGCGTTGAAAAGGAAAAATTGAGGTACCATTCAATCCAGCAGGCGCACCAATGGGCCTCTCACCTGAGAAGACCAGAATGAAGAAGACCCGGGCTGCAAAAGCTGCACTGCAGCCTTATTCACCATAGACAAGACAGTGAACCAACCAAAATGTCCATCAACAGATGAAAGGATAAAGAAGAAGTGGTCCATGTACACAATGAATACTAGCCATAGAAAACAATGAAACACTGCTCTTTGAGGCACCATAGATGATCTTGGAGATAATCACAGAACATGAGGTAAGTCGGAAAGCAAAAGTCCTATATCCTATGATATCACTTATAGGCGTTATCTAATAACTGACACAAATGAACATATTTCCACAGAGAAAGTCAATCACAGACTTATTAAAAAAAAAACTATGCTTATCTAAAAGGAAAGGTGGGGGGAATGGATAAATGAAGATTAGCGTTACCATATGTATACAAATACATATTATATACATATATCAAAAAGACCGACCATATAGCAAGGAAGGTTTACGGAACACTCTGTAATAATTTACAGGGGAAGAGGATCTCTACACAAATAGGTATATAGAATATGTAGGTGAACCAGAGTGTGTACACCTTGGACAAGCAACATTCTAACCATTACCCCAATTGAAAAAATTAAAACAACGAACTAGGAGTAATGAGACATAAACTTATGGGGGGTTTTCCTGGCACATTCCATTCAAATTTACAACCTAGGCAAACGACTTCCAGAACGGCTCTGCTGCCCTAGTACCCAGATTTGGGAATGGAGAAATGCTGCATCCTTGTGGCCGTTTCCCACCACAGCAGCTTTAAACCCACTGCAAAAGGTCACTAAATATTCACCAATTGCAGGTCTGTAAATGACACCTGCCCTCCAAAAAATACTGAGGTCGAAAATCGACCAAAAAATTCTAGAGTGCAACCTTCCAAAAAGAAAATTTGAAGAGGTATATTATACTCACACTTTTGTTCTTTTTTCTTTTAACAGAAAAGAAAAAGGCGTGGAAAAATGATGAATTGTAGGAATTTTTACAGACATGTAAACCCAAATTACAAACACCTATCAGCTCACACCAGTCAGAATGGCCATCAACAAAAATGCTGCAAACAAGAAATGCTGACGTGATTGTGGAGAAGTGCGTACCCTCGATTCTAAGGGGGACGTGGTAAGAGCCACTAATGAGAGCACAATTGAGGTGCCTTGAAAAGGTAAACGTTGAGCTACCATACCAGTCAATCAATCATAACCACTGCTGGGTCTATCACCTGAGAAAAGGAAAATCAAAAATCACAGGCTGGCAATCCTGCCCTCCAGCAATATTTACCATAGGCAGCACTTGGAAGCAAGGAAAATGTCCATCAACAGAGGAGTGCACCAAGAAGAAGTGGTCCATGTACACAATGGAATATTAGCCATGGAAAACACTGAAGCGCTGCTCTTTGAGGCACCACAGATGAGCCTGGAGATAATCACAAAACATGAAGTAGGTCGGAAAGCAAAAGACCTATAGCCTATATAATCACTTATGGCCTTATCTAATAACTGACACAGATGAACATATTTCCAAAGAGAAAGACACTCACAGGCTTAGAAAACAAAACAAACTATGCTCATCTAAAAGGAAAGGAGGGGGGAAATTGAGAAATGAGGATTAGTGTTACTATACATATACAAATACATATTATATACATGTATCAAAAAGACCGAACATATAGCAAGGGAGGTCGATGGAACACTGTAATATTTTACATGGGAAGAGGATCTGTACATTAATAGACATACATAATGTACAAATGGACCAGATGGTGTACACCTAGGACAAACAATATTCTAAACTTTACCCAGATTAAAAAAATTTTAAAAACCAAGAAGAAGTAATGAGACATAAACTTATGGGGATTTCTCCTGGCAAATTCCATTCTAATTTATAACCTAGGACAATGACTTCCAGAAGGGCTCTGCTGCCCTAGTACCCAGATTGGGGAATGGAGAAAAGCTACCTCCTTGTGGACGTTTCCCACAACAGCAGCTTTGAACCCACTGCAAAAGGTCACTAAATTTTCACCAACTTGCAGTTCTGTCAATGACACCCGCCCTCCAAAAAATTTCTGGGGTCAAAAATCGACGAAAAAAATTCAAAAGAGGGCAACCTTCGAAGAAGTCAATTTCAAGAGCTCTATTATACTTACGGTTTTTTCTTTTAAGAGAAAAGAAAAAGGCGTAGGAATATGATGAATTTAAAAATTTTAATGTCATGCATACCCATATTACAAAAACCTATCAGCTCACAGCAATCAGAATGGCCATTAGGAAAAATGCTGCCAAAAATAAACGGTGAAGGGAGTGTGGAGAAATGCGTACCCTCGGTTGTAAGGGGGGGCATGTAAAGAGCCACTAATGAAAACACAACGTAGGTGCTTTGAAAAGGGAAACATTGAGCTACCAGTCAATCAATCACAACCACTGCTTGGCCTATCACCTGAGAAAATGAGAATCAAAAATCACAGGCTGGCAAACCTGTACGCCAGCAATATTTACCATAGCCAGCACTTGGAAGCAATGAAAATGTCCATCAACCGAGGAATGCACCAAGAAGAAGTGGTCCACGTACACAATGGAATATTACTCTAATAATAAATATAAATTAAATTAAAAACAAACAAAAGCAAGGAGACATCAACATTTGTGGGTTTATCCGGGCACATTGCACTCTAATTTATAACCGAAGAACACCACTGGCCGGTAGGTCTGTTTCCCTAGTACCAGCATGGGGAACGTAGAAAGGCTGCCGCTCTCTGGCCATTACCTGCAAAAGCAGGTTTAAAGCCTGAGCTAATGGTCACTTCATATGAACAAGTACTTCAGGGCTGTAAATGAAACCTGCCCTCAAAATGTCTTGAGGGAGATAATGGCCAAAATATTTCAAATGGTGACACATACTTTAAGAAAACACTTTGAAGAAATAAGCTCTAATCACAGCTGGAAAAATTAAAAGGACATGTCTTAAAGCTCAATTTCAACGCATTATGAGACACATGCAAATTCAACCACAAAGAGGTATCAGCTCACACCACTCAGAATAACCATCAGCAAAAACTACAAAGAATAAATGCTGAAGGTGCTGGGAAGAAATACATACCCTCCACTTTAAGTGGGACGTAACCTGGAAAGAGCCACTAAGGAGAACAGAATAGAGGTGCCTTTAAAAGGTAACCATTGAGCTACCATATGATCTAGCAGACCTATGCCTAGACCTATAAACGAAGAAGAGAGAATTGGAAGGACACAGGCACGCAAATCTACATTGCATAGTATTACAATAGCCAAGATATGGAAGTAACCAAAAAGTCCACCGACAGATGGGTGGACAAAGAAGAACTGCTACCTGTACAGATGGAATAGGAGCTAGTGAAAAAATGAAACAATGCCATTTGCAGCACCATAGATGAGTCTAGAAGTAATCACGCAACTTGGAGTAAGTGAGAAAGCGAAAGACACATATCCTATCATATCACATATAGGTGTTACCTAAAAAATGATACAAACAAAGATATTTCCACAGAGAAACACTATCATAGATTCATTAAAAAAACTTATGGTTCACCAAATGGAAAGGTGTGAGGATTGGATACATTACCATATTGAGGTTAACAGAGAGATACAAACACATGTGAAATATATAATCACCAAAGACCTACGCAATACCAAGAGAAGTCTACTCAACATTGTGTCATTACCTACATGGGAAAAGGATCCGAAGAAGAATAGATATATGCATGTGTGTGAAAGAACCACATCTTGCACACCTAGAACAAACAAAACATTGTAATCAAGTTTGCTGTGATAAGAAATAAAAATTAAATTCAAAATACCAACAAGAAGTAATGAGACATAAACTTAAAGGGCTGTTTCCTCGCACATTCCATTCTAATTTACAACCTAGAACACCACTTCCAGTAAGGCTCTGTTGCCCTAGTAACCAGATTTGGTAAAGGAGAAATGCTGCCGCCTTGTGGCCGATTCCCGCAAGAGCAGCTTTTAACCCACAGTTAATGGTCACTTACCATTCACAAGGACTCAGGGCTGTAAAGGACACCTGCCCTCAAAATTGTGCTGAGGTAGGGAATGGATACAAAAAATTCAAAACAGGCCAAATTTTCAAGAAGATAGTATGAAGAGGTAAGTTTTACTCACTCTCTTTTTAAAGAAAGGAAAATGGATAAAAGCTCCACCTCAGGAAGTATTAGACTCATGCAATCTAATCTACAAAAAGTTTTCAACTCACACCAGTCGACTGACCATTGGCAAAAAGTCTACAAACAATAAATGCTGAAGAGGTTTTAGAGAACTGTGTACCCTCTAGCTGCTGGTGAGATGCCAAAGGGTTAAACGCTAATAATGAGAACAGAAAGGAGCTGCGTTGAAAAGGAAAAATTGAGGTACCATTCAATCCAGCAGGCGCACCAATGGGCCTCTCACCTGAGAAGACCAGAATGAAGAAGACCCGGGCTGCAAAAGCTGCACTGCAGCCTTATTCACCATAGACAAGACAGTGAACCAACCAAAATGTCCATCAACAGATGAAAGGATAAAGAAGAAGTGGTCCATGTACACAATGAATACTAGCCATAGAAAACAATGAAACACTGCTCTTTGAGGCACCATAGATGATCTTGGAGATAATCACAGAACATGAGGTAAGTCGGAAAGCAAAAGTCCTATATCCTATGATATCACTTATAGGCGTTATCTAATAACTGACACAAATGAACATATTTCCACAGAGAAAGTCAATCACAGACGTATTAAAAAAAAACTATGCTTATCTAAAAGGAAAGGTGGGGGGAATGGATAAATGAAGATTAGCGTTACCATATGTATACAAATACATATTATATACATATATCAAAAAGACCGACCATATAGCAAGGAAGGTTTACGGAACACTCTGTAATAATTTACAGGGGAAGAGGATCTCTACATAAATAGGTATATAGAATATGTAGATGAACCAGAGTGTGTACACCTTGGACAAGCAACATTCTAACCATTACCCCAATTGAAAAAATTAAAACAACGAACTAGGAGTAATGAGACATAAACTTATGGGGGGTTTTCCTGGCACATTCCATTCAAATTTACAACCTAGGCAAACGACTTCCAGAACGGCTCTGCTGCCCTAGTACCCAGATTTGGGAATGGAGAAATGCTGCATCCTTGTGGCCGTTTCCCACCACAGCAGCTTTAAACCCACTGCAAAAGGTCACTAAATATTCACCAATTGCAGGTCTGTAAATGACACCTGCCCTCCAAAAAATACTGAGGTCGAAAATCGACCAAAAAATTCTAGAGTGCAACCTTCCAAAAAGAAAATTTGAAGAGGTATATTATACTCACACTTTTGTTCTTTTTTCTTTTAACAGAAAAGAAAAAGGCGTGGAAAAATGATGAATTGTAGGAATTTTTACAGACATGTAAACCCAAATTACAAACACCTATCAGCTCACACCAGTCAGAATGGCCATCAACAAAAATGCTGCAAACAAGAAATGCTGACGTGATTGTGGAGAAGTGCGTACCCTCGATTCTAAGGGGGACGTGGTAAGAGCCACTAATGAGAGCACAATTGAGGTGCCTTGAAAAGGTAAACGTTGAGCTACCATACCAGTCAATCAATCATAACCACTGCTGGGTCTATCACCTGAGAAAAGGAAAATCAAAAATCACAGGCTGGCAATCCTGCCCTCCAGCAATATTTACCATAGGCAGCACTTAGAAGCAAGGAAAATGTCCATCAACAGAGGAATGCACCAAGAAGAAGTGGTCCATGTACACAATGGAATATTAGCCATGGAAAACACTGAAGCGCTGCTCTTTGAGGCACCACAGATGAGCCTGGAGATAATCACAAAACATGAAGTAGGTCGGAAAGCAAAAGACCTATAGCCTATATAATCACTTATGGCCTTATCTAATAACTGACACAGATGAACATATTTCCAAAGAGAAAGACACTCACAGGCTTAGAAAACAAAACAAACTATGCTCATCTAAAAGGAAAGGAGGGGGGAAATTGAGAAATGAGGATTAGTGTTACTATACATATACAAATACATATTATATACATGTATCAAAAAGACCGAACATATAGCAAGGGAGGTCGATGGAACACTGTAATATTTTACATGGGAAGAGGATCTGTACATTAATAGACATACATAATGTACAAATGGACCAGATGGTGTACACCTAGGACAAACAATATTCTAAACTTTACCCAGATTAAAAAAAATTTAAAAACCAAGAAGAAGTAATGAGACATAAACTTATGGGGATTTCTCCTGGCAAATTCCATTCTAATTTATAACCTAGGACAATGACTTCCAGAAGGGCTCTGCTGCCCTAGTACCCAGATTGGGGAATGGAGAAAAGCTACCTCCTTGTGGACGTTTCCCACAACAGCAGCTTTGAACCCACTGCAAAAGGTCACTAAATTTTCACCAACTTGCAGTTCTGTCAATGACACCTGCCCTCCAAAAAATTTCTGGGGTCAAAAATCGACGAAAAAAATTCAAAAGAGGGCAACCTTCGAAGAAGTCAATTTCAAGAGCTCTATTATACTTACGGTTTTTTCTTTTAAGAGAAAAGAAAAAGGCGTAGGAATATGATGAATTTAAAAATTTTAATGTCATGCATACCCATATTACAAAAACCTATCAGCTCACAGCAATCAGAATGGCCATTAGGAAAAATGCTGCCAAAAATAAACGGTGAAGGGAGTGTGGAGAAATGCGTACCCTCGGTTGTAAGGGGGGGCATGTAAAGAGCCACTAATGAAAACACAACGTAGGTGCTTTGAAAAGGGAAACATTGAGCTACCAGTCAATCAATCACAACCACTGCTTGGCCTATCACCTGAGAAAATGAGAATCAAAAATCACAGGCTGGCAAACCTGTACGCCAGCAATATTTACCATAGCCAGCACTTGGAAGCAATGAAAATGTCCATCAACCGAGGAATGCACCAAGAAGAAGTGGTCCACGTACACAATGGAATATTACTCTAATAATAAATATAAATTAAATTAAAAACAAACAAAAGCAAGGAGACATCAACATTTGTGGGTTTATCCGGGCACATTGCACTCTAATTTATAACCGAAGAACACCACTGGCCGGTAGGTCTGTTTCCCTAGTACCAGCATGGGGAACGTAGAAAGGCTGCCGCTCTCTGGCCATTACCTGCAAAAGCAGGTTTAAAGCCTGAGCTAATGGTCACTTCATATGAACAAGTACTTCAGGGCTGTAAATGAAACCTGCCCTCAAAATGTCTTGAGGGAGATAATGGCCAAAATATTTCAAATGGTGACACATACTTTAAGAAAACACTTTGAAGAAATAAGCTCTAATCACAGCTGGAAAAATTAAAAGGACGTGTCTTAAAGCTCAATTTCAACACATTATGAGACACATGCAAATTCAACCACAAAGAGGTATCAGCTCACACCACTCAGAATAACCATCAGCAAAAACTACAAAGAATAAATGCTGAAGGTGCTGGGAAGAAATACATACCCTCCACTTTAAGTGGGACGTAACCTGGAAAGAGCCACTAAGGAGAACAGAATAGAGGTGCCTTTAAAAGGTAACCATTGAGCTACCATATGATCTAGCAGACCTATGCCTAGACCTATAAACTAAGAAGAGAGAATTGGAAGGACACAGGCACGCAAATCTACATTGCATAGTATTACAATAGCCAAGATATGGAAGTAACCAAAAAGTCCACCGACAGATGGGTGGACAAAGAAGAACTGCTACCTGTACAGATGGAATAGGAGCTAGTGAAAAAATGAAACAATGCCATTTGCAGCACCATAGATGAGTCTAGAAGTAATCACGCAACTTGGAGTAAGTGAGAAAGCGAAAGACACATATCCTATCATATCACATATAGGTGTTACCTAAAAAATGATACAAACAAAGATATTTCCACAGAGAAACACTATCATAGATTCATTAAAAAAACTTATGGTTCACCAAATGGAAAGGTGTGAGGATTGGATACATTACCATATTGAGGTTAACAGAGAGATACAAACACATGTGAAATATATAATCACCAAAGACCTACGCAATACCAAGAGAAGTCTACTCAACATTGTGTCATTACCTACATGGGAAAAGGATCCGAAGAAGAATAGATATATGCATGTGTGTGAAAGAACCACATCTTGCACACCTAGAACAAACAAAACATTGTAATCAAGTTTGCTGTGATAAGAAATAAAAATTAAATTCAAAATACCAACAAGAAGTAATGAGACATAAACTTAAAGGGCTGTTTCCTCGCACATTCCATTCTAATTTACAACCTAGAACACCACTTCCAGTAAGGCTCTGTTGCCCTAGTAACCAGATTTGGTAAAGGAGAAATGCTGCCGCCTTGTGGCCGATTCCCGCAAGAGCAGCTTTTAACCCACAGTTAATGGTCACTTACCATTCACAAGGACTCAGGGCTGTAAAGGACACCTGCCCTCAAAATTGTGCTGAGGTAGGGAATGGATACAAAAAATTCAAAACAGGCCAAATTTTCAAGAAGATAGTATGAAGAGGTAAGTTTTACTCACTCTCTTTTTAAAGAAAGGAAAATGGATAAAAGCTCCACCTCAGGAAGTATTAGACTCATGCAATCTAATCTACAAAAAGTTTTCAACTCACACCAGTCGACTGACCATTGGCAAAAAGTCTACAAACAATAAATGCTGAAGAGGTTTTAGAGAACTGTGTACCCTCTAGCTGCTGGTGAGATGCCAAAGGGTTAAACGCTAATAATGAGAACAGAAAGGAGCTGCGTTGAAAAGGAAAAATTGAGGTACCATTCAATCCAGCAGGCGCACCAATGGGCCTCTCACCTGAGAAGACCAGAATGAAGAAGACCCGGGCTGCAAAAGCTGCACTGCAGCCTTATTCACCATAGACAAGACAGTGAAGCAACCAAAATGTCCATCAACAGATGAAAGGATAAAGAAGAAGTGGTCCATGTACACAATGAATACTAGCCATAGAAAACAATGAAACACTGCTCTTTGAGGCACCATAGATGATCTTGGAGATAATCACAGAACATGAGGTAAGTCGGAAAGCAAAAGTCCTATATCCTATGATATCACTTATAGGCGTTATCTAATAACTGACACAAATGAACATATTTCCACAGAGAAAGTCAATCACAGACTTATTAAAAAAAAAAACTATGCTTATCTAAAAGGAAAGGTGGGGGGAATGGATAAATGAAGATTAGCGTTACCATACGTATACAAATACATATTATATACATATATCAAAAAGACCGACCATATAGCAAGGAAGGTTTACGGAACACTCTGTAATAATTTACAGGGGAAGAGGATCTCTACATAAATAGTTATATAGAATATGTAGGTGAACCAGAGTGTGTACACCTTGGACAAGCAACATTCTAACCATTACCCCAATTGAAAAAATTAAAACAACGAACTAGGAGTAATGAGACATAAACTTATGGGGGGTTTTCCTGGCACATTCCATTCAAATTTACAACCTAGGCAAACGACTTCCAGAACGGCTCTGCTGCCCTAGTACCCAGATTTGGGAATGGAGAAATGCTGCATCCTTGTGGCCGTTTCCCACCACAGCAGCTTTAAACCCACTGCAAAAGGTCACTAAATATTCACCAATTGCAGGTCTGTAAATGACACCTGCCCTCCAAAAAATACTGAGGTCGAAAATCGACCACAAAATTCTAGAGTGCAACCTTCCAAAAAGAAAATTTGAAGAGGTATATTATACTCACACTTTTGTTCTTTTTTCTTTTAACAGAAAAGAAAAAGGCGTGGAAAAATGATGAATTGTAGGAATTTTTACAGACATGTAAACCCAAATTACAAACACCTATCAGCTCACACCAGTCAGAATGGCCATCAACAAAAATGCTGCAAACAAGAAATGCTGACGTGATTGTGGAGAAGTGCGTACCCTCGATTCTAAGGGGGACGTGGTAAGAGCCACTAATGAGAGCACAATTGAGGTGCCTTGAAAAGGTAAACGTTGAGCTACCATACCAGTCAATCAATCATAACCACTGCTGGGTCTATCACCTGAGAAAAGGAAAATCAAAAATCACAGGCTGGCAATCCTGCCCTCCAGCAATATTTACCATAGGCAGCACTTGGAAGCAAGGAAAATGTCCATCAACAGAGGAGTGCACCAAGAAGAAGTGGTCCATGTACACAATGGAATATTAGCCATGGAAAACACTGAAGCGCTGCTCTTTGAGGCACCACAGATGAGCCTGGAGATAATCACAAAACATGAAGTAGGTCGGAAAGCAAAAGACCTATAGCCTATATAATCACTTATGGCCTTATCTAATAACTGACACAGATGAACATATTTCCAAAGAGAAAGACACTCACAGGCTTAGAAAACAAAACAAACTATGCTCATCTAAAAGGAAAGGAGGGGGGAAATTGAGAAATGAGGATTAGTGTTACTATACATATACAAATACATATTATATACATGTATCAAAAAGACCGAACATATAGCAAGGGAGGTCGATGGAACACTGTAATATTTTACATGGGAAGAGGATCTGTACATTAATAGACATACATAATGTACAAATGGACCAGATGGTGTACACCTAGGACAAACAATATTCTAAACTTTACCCAGATTAAAAAAATTTTAAAAACCAAGAAGAAGTAATGAGACATAAACTTATGGGGATTTCTCCTGGCAAATTCCATTCTAATTTATAACCTAGGACAATGACTTCCAGAAGGGCTCTGCTGCCCTAGTACCCAGATTGGGGAATGGAGAAAAGCTACCTCCTTGTGGACGTTTCCCACAACAGCAGCTTTGAACCCACTGCAAAAGGTCACTAAATTTTCACCAACTTGCAGTTCTGTCAATGACACCTGCCCTCCAAAAAATTTCTGGGGTCAAAAATCGACGAAAAAAATTCAAAAGAGGGCAACCTTCGAAGAAGTCAATTTCAAGAGCTCTATTATACTTACGGTTTTTTCTTTTAAGAGAAAAGAAAAAGGCGTAGGAATATGATGAATTTAAAAATTTTAATGTCATGCATACCCATATTACAAAAACCTATCAGCTCACAGCAATCAGAATGGCCATTAGGAAAAATGCTGCCAAAAATAAACGGTGAAGGGAGTGTGGAGAAATGCGTACCCTCGGTTGTAAGGGGGGGCATGTAAAGAGCCACTAATGAAAACACAACGTAGGTGCTTTGAAAAGGGAAACATTGAGCTACCAGTCAATCAATCACAACCACTGCTTGGCCTATCACCTGAGAAAATGAGAATCAAAAATCACAGGCTGGCAAACCTGTACGCCAGCAATATTTACCATAGCCAGCACTTGGAAGCAATGAAAATGTCCATCAACCGAGGAATGCACCAAGAAGAAGTGGTCCACGTACACAATGGAATATTACTCTAATAATAAATATAAATTAAATTAAAAACAAACAAAAGCAAGGAGACATCAACATTTGTGGGTTTATCCGGGCACATTGCACTCTAATTTATAACCGAAGAACACCACTGGCCGGTAGGTCTGTTTCCCTAGTACCAGCATGGGGAACGTAGAAAGGCTGCCGCTCTCTGGCCATTACCTGCAAAAGCAGGTTTAAAGCCTGAGCTAATGGTCACTTCATATGAACAAGTACTTCAGGGCTGTAAATGAAACCTGCCCTCAAAATGTCTTGAGGGAGATAATGGCCAAAATATTTCAAATGGTGACACATACTTTAAGAAAACACTTTGAAGAAATAAGCTCTAATCACAGCTGGAAAAATTAAAAGGACATGTCTTAAAGCTCAATTTCAACGCATTATGAGACACATGCAAATTCAACCACAAAGAGGTATCAGCTCACACCACTCAGAATAACCATCAGCAAAAACTACAAAGAATAAATGCTGAAGGTGCTGGGAAGAAATACATACCCTCCACTTTAAGTGGGACGTAACCTGGAAAGAGCCACTAAGGAGAACAGAATAGAGGTGCCTTTAAAAGGTAACCATTGAGCTACCATATGATCTAGCAGACCTATGCCTAGACCTATAAACGAAGAAGAGAGAATTGGAAGGACACAGGCACGCAAATCTACATTGCATAGTATTACAATAGCCAAGATATGGAAGTAACCAAAAAGTCCACCGACAGATGGGTGGACAAAGAAGAACTGCTACCTGTACAGATGGAATAGGAGCTAGTGAAAAAATGAAACAATGCCATTTGCAGCACCATAGATGAGTCTAGAAGTAATCACGCAACTTGGAGTAAGTGAGAAAGCGAAAGACACATATCCTATCATATCACATATAGGTGTTACCTAAAAAATGATACAAACAAAGATATTTCCACAGAGAAACACTATCATAGATTCATTAAAAAAACTTATGGTTCACCAAATGGAAAGGTGTGAGGATTGGATACATTACCATATTGAGGTTAACAGAGAGATACAAACACATGTGAAATATATAATCACCAAAGACCTACGCAATACCAAGAGAAGTCTACTCAACATTGTGTCATTACCTACATGGGAAAAGGATCCGAAGAAGAATAGATATATGCATGTGTGTGAAAGAACCACATCTTGCACACCTAGAACAAACAAAACATTGTAATCAAGTTTGCTGTGATAAGAAATAAAAATTAAATTCAAAATACCAACAAGAAGTAATGAGACATAAACTTAAAGGGCTGTTTCCTCGCACATTCCATTCTAATTTACAACCTAGAACACCACTTCCAGTAAGGCTCTGTTGCCCTAGTAACCAGATTTGGTAAAGGAGAAATGCTGCCGCCTTGTGGCCGATTCCCGCAAGAGCAGCTTTTAACCCACAGTTAATGGTCACTTACCATTCACAAGGACTCAGGGCTGTAAAGGACACCTGCCCTCAAAATTGTGCTGAGGTAGGGAATGGATACAAAAAATTCAAAACAGGCCAAATTTTCAAGAAGATAGTATGAAGAGGTAAGTTTTACTCACTCTCTTTTTAAAGAAAGGAAAATGGATAAAAGCTCCACCTCAGGAAGTATTAGACTCATGCAATCTAATCTACAAAAAGTTTTCAACTCACACCAGTCGACTGACCATTGGCAAAAAGTCTACAAACAATAAATGCTGAAGAGGTTTTAGAGAACTGTGTACCCTCTAGCTGCTGGTGAGATGCAAAAGGGTTAAACGCTAATAATGAGAACAGAAAGGAGCTGCGTTGAAAAGGAAAAATTGAGGTACCATTCAATCCAGCAGGCGCACCAATGGGCCTCTCACCTGAGAAGACCAGAATGAAGAAGACCCGGGCTGCAAAAGCTGCACTGCAGCCTTATTCACCATAGACAAGACAGTGAACCAACCAAAATGTCCATCAACAGATGAAAGGATAAAGAAGAAGTGGTCCATGTACACAATGAATACTAGCCATAGAAAACAATGAAACACTGCTCTTTGAGGCACCATAGATGATCTTGGAGATAATCACAGAACATGAGGTAAGTCGGAAAGCAAAAGTCCTATATCCTATGATATCACTTATAGGCGTTATCTAATAACTGACACAAATGAACATATTTCCACAGAGAAAGTCAATCACAGACTTATTAAAAAAAAAACTATGCTTATCTAAAAGGAAAGGTGGGGGGAATGGATAAATGAAGATTAGCGTTACCATATGTATACAAATACATATTATATACATATATCAAAAAGACCGACCATATAGCAAGGAAGGTTTACGGAACACTCTGTAATAATTTACAGGGGAAGAGGATCTCTACACAAATAGGTATATAGAATATGTAGGTGAACCAGAGTGTGTACACCTTGGACAAGCAACATTCTAACCATTACCCCAATTGAAAAAATTAAAACAACGAACTAGGAGTAATGAGACATAAACTTATGGGGGGTTTTCCTGGCACATTCCATTCAAATTTACAACCTAGGCAAACGACTTCCAGAACGGCTCTGCTGCCCTAGTACCCAGATTTGGGAATGGAGAAATGCTGCATCCTTGTGGCCGTTTCCCACCACAGCAGCTTTAAACCCACTGCAAAAGGTCACTAAATATTCACCAATTGCAGGTCTGTAAATGACACCTGCCCTCCAAAAAATACTGAGGTCGAAAATCGACCAAAAAATTCTAGAGTGCAACCTTCCAAAAAGAAAATTTGAAGAGGTATATTATACTCACACTTTTGTTCTTTTTTCTTTTAACAGAAAAGAAAAAGGCGTGGAAAAATGATGAATTGTAGGAATTTTTACAGACATGTAAACCCAAATTACAAACACCTATCAGCTCACACCAGTCAGAATGGCCATCAACAAAAATGCTGCAAACAAGAAATGCTGACGTGATTGTGGAGAAGTGCGTACCCTCGATTCTAAGGGGGACGTGGTAAGAGCCACTAATGAGAGCACAATTGAGGTGCCTTGAAAAGGTAAACGTTGAGCTACCATACCAGTCAATCAATCATAACCACTGCTGGGTCTATCACCTGAGAAAAGGAAAATCAAAAATCACAGGCTGGCAATCCTGCCCTCCAGCAATATTTACCATAGGCAGCACTTGGAAGCAAGGAAAATGTCCATCAACAGAGGAGTGCACCAAGAAGAAGTGGTCCATGTACACAATGGAATATTAGCCATGGAAAACACTGAAGCGCTGCTCTTTGAGGCACCACAGATGAGCCTGGAGATAATCACAAAACATGAAGTAGGTCGGAAAGCAAAAGACCTATAGCCTATATAATCACTTATGGCCTTATCTAATAACTGACACAGATGAACATATTTCCAAAGAGAAAGACACTCACAGGCTTAGAAAACAAAACAAACTATGCTCATCTAAAAGGAAAGGAGGGGGGAAATTGAGAAATGAGGATTAGTGTTACTATACATATACAAATACATATTATATACATGTATCAAAAAGACCGAACATATAGCAAGGGAGGTCGATGGAACACTGTAATATTTTACATGGGAAGAGGATCTGTACATTAATAGACATACATAATGTACAAATGGACCAGATGGTGTACACCTAGGACAAACAATATTCTAAACTTTACCCAGATTAAAAAAATTTTAAAAACCAAGAAGAAGTAATGAGACATAAACTTATGGGGATTTCTCCTGGCAAATTCCATTCTAATTTATAACCTAGGACAATGACTTCCAGAAGGGCTCTGCTGCCCTAGTACCCAGATTGGGGAATGGAGAAAAGCTACCTCCTTGTGGACGTTTCCCACAACAGCAGCTTTGAACCCACTGCAAAAGGTCACTAAATTTTCACCAACTTGCAGTTCTGTCAATGACACCTGCCCTCCAAAAAATTTCTGGGGTCAAAAATCGACGAAAAAAATTCAAAAGAGGGCAACCTTCGAAGAAGTCAATTTCAAGAGCTCTATTATACTTACGGTTTTTTCTTTTAAGAGAAAAGAAAAAGGCGTAGGAATATGATGAATTTAAAAATTTTAATGTCATGCATACCCATATTACAAAAACCTATCAGCTCACAGCAATCAGAATGGCCATTAGGAAAAATGCTGCCAAAAATAAACGGTGAAGGGAGTGTGGAGAAATGCGTACCCTCGGTTGTAAGGGGGGGCATGTAAAGAGCCACTAATGAAAACACAACGTAGGTGCTTTGAAAAGGGAAACATTGAGCTACCAGTCAATCAATCACAACCACTGCTTGGCCTATCACCTGAGAAAATGAGAATCAAAAATCACAGGCTGGCAAACCTGTACGCCAGCAATATTTACCATAGCCAGCACTTGGAAGCAATGAAAATGTCCATCAACCGAGGAATGCACCAAGAAGAAGTGGTCCACGTACACAATGGAATATTACTCTAATAATAAATATAAATTAAATTAAAAACAAACAAAAGCAAGGAGACATCAACATTTGTGGGTTTATCCGGGCACATTGCACTCTAATTTATAACCGAAGAACACCACTGGCCGGTAGGTCTGTTTCCCTAGTACCAGCATGGGGAACGTAGAAAGGCTGCCGCTCTCTGGCCATTACCTGCAAAAGCAGGTTTAAAGCCTGAGCTAATGGTCACTTCATATGAACAAGTACTTCAGGGCTGTAAATGAAACCTGCCCTCAAAATGTCTTGAGGGAGATAATGGCCAAAATATTTCAAATGGTGACACATACTTTAAGAAAACACTTTGAAGAAATAAGCTCTAATCACAGCTGGAAAAATTAAAAGGACATGTCTTAAAGCTCAATTTCAACGCATTATGAGACACATGCAAATTCAACCACAAAGAGGTATCAGCTCACACCACTCAGAATAACCATCAGCAAAAACTACAAAGAATAAATGCTGAAGGTGCTGGGAAGAAATACATACCCTCCACTTTAAGTGGGACGTAACCTGGAAAGAGCCACTAAGGAGAACAGAATAGAGGTGCCTTTAAAAGGTAACCATTGAGCTACCATATGATCTAGCAGACCTA
The DNA here is from genome assembly GCF_965194805.1 of Balaenoptera borealis. Classification (NCBI taxonomy): domain Eukaryota; kingdom Metazoa; phylum Chordata; class Mammalia; order Artiodactyla; family Balaenopteridae; genus Balaenoptera; species Balaenoptera borealis. The sequence continues at coordinate 266,713 of NW_028123464.1, forward strand.
TGCCTAGACCTATAAACGAAGAAGAGAGAATTGGAAGGACACAGGCACGCAAATCTACATTGCATAGTATTACAATAGCCAAGATATGGAAGTAACCAAAAAGTCCACCGACAGATGGGTGGACAAAGAAGAACTGCTACCTGTACAGATGGAATAGGAGCTAGTGAAAAAATGAAACAATGCCATTTGCAGCACCATAGATGAGTCTAGAAGTAATCACGCAACTTGGAGTAAGTGAGAAAGCGAAAGACACATATCCTATCATATCACATATAGGTGTTACCTAAAAAATGATACAAACAAAGATATTTCCACAGAGAAACACTATCATAGATTCATTAAAAAAACTTATGGTTCACCAAATGGAAAGGTGTGAGGATTGGATACATTACCATATTGAGGTTAACAGAGAGATACAAACACATGTGAAATATATAATCACCAAAGACCTACGCAATACCAAGAGAAGTCTACTCAACATTGTGTCATTACCTACATGGGAAAAGGATCCGAAGAAGAATAGATATATGCATGTGTGTGAAAGAACCACATCTTGCACACCTAGAACAAACAAAACATTGTAATCAAGTTTGCTGTGATAAGAAATAAAAATTAAATTCAAAATACCAACAAGAAGTAATGAGACATAAACTTAAAGGGCTGTTTCCTCGCACATTCCATTCTAATTTACAACCTAGAACACCACTTCCAGTAAGGCTCTGTTGCCCTAGTAACCAGATTTGGTAAAGGAGAAATGCTGCCGCCTTGTGGCCGATTCCCGCAAGAGCAGCTTTTAACCCACAGTTAATGGTCACTTACCATTCACAAGGACTCAGGGCTGTAAAGGACACCTGCCCTCAAAATTGTGCTGAGGTAGGGAATGGATACAAAAAATTCAAAACAGGCCAAATTTTCAAGAAGATAGTATGAAGAGGTAAGTTTTACTCACTCTCTTTTTAAAGAAAGGAAAATGGATAAAAGCTCCACCTCAGGAAGTATTAGACTCATGCAATCTAATCTACAAAAAGTTTTCAACTCACACCAGTCGACTGACCATTGGCAAAAAGTCTACAAACAATAAATGCTGAAGAGGTTTTAGAGAACTGTGTACCCTCTAGCTGCTGGTGAGATGCCAAAGGGTTAAACGCTAATAATGAGAACAGAAAGGAGCTGCGTTGAAAAGGAAAAATTGAGGTACCATTCAATCCAGCAGGCGCACCAATGGGCCTCTCACCTGAGAAGACCAGAATGAAGAAGACCCGGGCTGCAAAAGCTGCACTGCAGCCTTATTCACCATAGACAAGACAGTGAACCAACCAAAATGTCCATCAACAGATGAAAGGATAAAGAAGAAGTGGTCCATGTACACAATGAATACTAGCCATAGAAAACAATGAAACACTGCTCTTTGAGGCACCATAGATGATCTTGGAGATAATCACAGAACATGAGGTAAGTCGGAAAGCAAAAGTCCTATATCCTATGATATCACTTATAGGCGTTATCTAATAACTGACACAAATGAACATATTTCCACAGAGAAAGTCAATCACAGACGTATTAAAAAAAAAACTATGCTTATCTAAAAGGAAAGGTGGGGGGAATGGATAAATGAAGATTAGCGTTACCATATGTATACAAATACATATTATATACATATATCAAAAAGACCGACCATATAGCAAGGAAGGTTTACGGAACACTCTGTAATAATTTACAGGAGAAGAGGATCTCTACACAAATAGGTATATAGAATATGTAGGTGAACCAGAGTGTGTACACCTTGGACAAGCAACATTCTAACCATTACCCCAATTGAAAAAATTAAAACAACGAACTAGGAGTAATGAGACATAAACTTATGGGGGGTTTTCCTGGCACATTCCATTCAAATTTACAACCTAGGCAAACGACTTCCAGAACGGCTCTGCTGCCCTAGTACCCAGATTTGGGAATGGAGAAATGCTGCATCCTTGTGGCCGTTTCCCACCACAGCAGCTTTAAACCCACTGCAAAAGGTCACTAAATATTCACCAATTGCAGGTCTGTAAATGACACCTGCCCTCCAAAAAATACTGAGGTCGAAAATCGACCAAAAAATTCTAGAGTGCAACCTTCCAAAAAGAAAATTTGAAGAGGTATATTATACTCACACTTTTGTTCTTTTTTCTTTTAACAGAAAAGAAAAAGGCGTGGAAAAATGATGAATTGTAGGAATTTTTACAGACATGTAAACCCAAATTACAAACACCTATCAGCTCACACCAGTCAGAATGGCCATCAACAAAAATGCTGCAAACAAGAAATGCTGACGTGATTGTGGAGAAGTGCGTACCCTCGATTCTAAGGGGGACGTGGTAAGAGCCACTAATGACAGCACAATTGAGGTGCCTTGAAAAGGTAAACGTTGAGCTACCATACCAGTCAATCAATCATAACCACTGCTGGGTCTATCACCTGAGAAAAGGAAAATCAAAAATCACAGGCTGGCAATCCTGCCCTCCAGCAATATTTACCATAGGCAACACTTGGAAGCAAGGAAAATGTCCATCAACAGAGGAGTGCACCAAGAAGAAGTGGTCCATGTACACAATGGAATATTAGCCATGGAAAACACTGAAGCGCTGCTCTTTGAGGCACCACAGATGAGCCTGGAGATAATCACAAAACATGAAGTAGGTCGGAAAGCAAAAGACCTATAGCCTATATAATCACTTATGGCCTTATCTAATAACTGACACAGATGAACATATTTCCAAAGAGAAAGACACTCACAGGCTTAGAAAACAAAACAAACTATGCTCATCTAAAAGGAAAGGAGGGGGGAAATTGAGAAATGAGGATTAGTGTTACTATACATATACAAATACATATTATATACATGTATCAAAAAGACCGAACATATAGCAAGGGAGGTCGATGGAACACTGTAATATTTTACATGGGAAGAGGATCTGTACATTAATAGACATACATAATGTACAAATGGACCAGATGGTGTACACCTAGGACAAACAATATTCTAAACTTTACCCAGATTAAAAAAATTTTAAAAACCAAGAAGAAGTAATGAGACATAAACTTATGGGGATTTCTCCTGGCAAATTCCATTCTAATTTATAACCTAGGACAATGACTTCCAGAAGGGCTCTGCTGCCCTAGTACCCAGATTGGGGAATGGAGAAAAGCTACCTCCTTGTGGACGTTTCCCACAACAGCAGCTTTGAACCCACTGCAAAAGGTCACTAAATTTTCACCAACTTGCAGTTCTGTCAATGACACCTGCCCTCCAAAAAATTTCTGGGGTCAAAAATCGACGAAAAAAATTCAAAAGAGGGCAACCTTCGAAGAAGTCAATTTCAAGAGCTCTATTATACTTACGGTTTTTTCTTTTAAGAGAAAAGAAAAAGGCGTAGGAATATGATGAATTTAAAAATTTTAATGTCATGCATACCCATATTACAAAAACCTATCAGCTCACAGCAATCAGAATGGCCATTAGGAAAAATGCTGCCAAAAATAAACGGTGAAGGGAGTGTGGAGAAATGCGTACCCTCGGTTGTAAGGGGGGGCATGTAAAGAGCCACTAATGAAAACACAACGTAGGTGCTTTGAAAAGGGAAACATTGAGCTACCAGTCAATCAATCACAACCACTGCTTGGCCTATCACCTGAGAAAATGAGAATCAAAAATCACAGGCTGGCAAACCTGTACGCCAGCAATATTTACCATAGCCAGCACTTGGAAGCAATGAAAATGTCCATCAACCGAGGAATGCACCAAGAAGAAGTGGTCCACGTACACAATGGAATATTACTCTAATAATAAATATAAATTAAATTAAAAACAAACAAAAGCAAGGAGACATCAACATTTGTGGGTTTATCCGGGCACATTGCACTCTAATTTATAACCGAAGAACACCACTGGCCGGTAGGTCTGTTTCCCTAGTACCAGCATGGGGAACGTAGAAAGGCTGCCGCTCTCTGGCCATTACCTGCAAAAGCAGGTTTAAAGCCTGAGCTAATGGTCACTTCATATGAACAAGTACTTCAGGGCTGTAAATGAAACCTGCCCTCAAAATGTCTTGAGGGAGATAATGGCCAAAATATTTCAAATGGTGACACATACTTTAAGAAAACACTTTGAAGAAATAAGCTCTAATCACAGCTGGAAAAATTAAAAGGACATGTCTTAAAGCTCAATTTCAACGCATTATGAGACACATGCAAATTCAACCACAAAGAGGTATCAGCTCACACCACTCAGAATAACCATCAGCAAAAACTACAAAGAATAAATGCTGAAGGTGCTGGGAAGAAATACATACCCTCCACTTTAAGTGGGACGTAACCTGGAAAGAGCCACTAAGGAGAACAGAATAGAGGTGCCTTTAAAAGGTAACCATTGAGCTACCATATGATCTAGCAGACCTATGCCTAGACCTATAAACGAAGAAGAGAGAATTGGAAGGACACAGGCACGCAAATCTACATTGCATAGTATTACAATAGCCAAGATATGGAAGTAACCAAAAAGTCCACCGACAGATGGGTGGACAAAGAAGAACTGCTACCTGTACAGATGGAATAGGAGCTAGTGAAAAAATGAAACAATGCCATTTGCAGCACCATAGATGAGTCTAGAAGTAATCACGCAACTTGGAGTAAGTGAGAAAGCGAAAGACACATATCCTATCATATCACATATAGGTGTTACCTAAAAAATGATACAAACAAAGATATTTCCACAGAGAAACACTATCATAGATTCATTAAAAAAACTTATGGTTCACCAAATGGAAAGGTGTGAGGATTGGATACATTACCATATTGAGGTTAACAGAGAGATACAAACACATGTGAAATATATAATCACCAAAGACCTACGCAATACCAAGAGAAGTCTACTCAACATTGTGTCATTACCTACATGGGAAAAGGATCCGAAGAAGAATAGATATATGCATGTGTGTGAAAGAACCACATCTTGCACACCTAGAACAAACAAAACATTGTAATCAAGTTTGCTGTGATAAGAAATAAAAATTAAATTCAAAATACCAACAAGAAGTAATGAGACATAAACTTAAAGGGCTGTTTCCTCGCACATTCCATTCTAATTTACAACCTAGAACACCACTTCCAGTAAGGCTCTGTTGCCCTAGTAACCAGATTTGGTAAAGGAGAAATGCTGCCGCCTTGTGGCCGATTCCCGCAAGAGCAGCTTTTAACCCACAGTTAATGGTCACTTACCATTCACAAGGACTCAGGGCTGTAAAGGACACCTGCCCTCAAAATTGTGCTGAGGTAGGGAATGGATACAAAAAATTCAAAACAGGCCAAATTTTCAAGAAGATAGTATGAAGAGGTAAGTTTTACTCACTCTCTTTTTAAAGAAAGGAAAATGGATAAAAGCTCCACCTCAGGAAGTATTAGACTCATGCAATCTAATCTACAAAAAGTTTTCAACTCACACCAGTCGACTGACCATTGGCAAAAAGTCTACAAACAATAAATGCTGAAGAGGTTTTAGAGAACTGTGTACCCTCTAGCTGCTGGTGAGATGCCAAAGGGTTAAACGCTAATAATGAGAACAGAAAGGAGCTGCGTTGAAAAGGAAAAATTGAGGTACCATTCAATCCAGCAGGCGCACCAATGGGCCTCTCACCTGAGAAGACCAGAATGAAGAAGACCCGGGCTGCAAAAGCTGCACTGCAGCCTTATTCACCATAGACAAGACAGTGAACCAACCAAAATGTCCATCAACAGATGAAAGGATAAAGAAGAAGTGGTCCATGTACACAATGAATACTAGCCATAGAAAACAATGAAACACTGCTCTTTGAGGCACCATAGATGATCTTGGAGATAATCACAGAACATGAGGTAAGTCGGAAAGCAAAAGTCCTATATCCTATGATATCACTTATAGGCGTTATCTAATAACTGACACAAATGAACATATTTCCACAGAGAAAGTCAATCACAGACGTATTAAAAAAAAACTATGCTTATCTAAAAGGAAAGGTGGGGGGAATGGATAAATGAAGATTAGCGTTACCATATGTATACAAATACATATTATATACATATATCAAAAAGACCGACCATATAGCAAGGAAGGTTTACGGAACACTCTGTAATAATTTACAGGGGAAGAGGATCTCTACATAAATAGGTATATAGAATATGTAGATGAACCAGAGTGTGTACACCTTGGACAAGCAACATTCTAACCATTACCCCAATTGAAAAAATTAAAACAACGAACTAGGAGTAATGAGACATAAACTTATGGGGGGTTTTCCTGGCACATTCCATTCAAATTTACAACCTAGGCAAACGACTTCCAGAACGGCTCTGCTGCCCTAGTACCCAGATTTGGGAATGGAGAAATGCTGCATCCTTGTGGCCGTTTCCCACAACAGCAGCTTTAAACCCACTGCAAAAGGTCACTAAATATTCACCAATTGCAGGTCTGTAAATGACACCTGCCCTCCAAAAAATACTGAGGTCGAAAATCGACCAAAAAATTCTAGAGTGCAACCTTCCAAAAAGAAAATTTGAAGAGGTATATTATACTCACACTTTTGTTCTTTTTTCTTTTAACAGAAAAGAAAAAGGCGTGGAAAAATGATGAATTGTAGGAATTTTTACAGACATGTAAACCCAAATTACAAACACCTATCAGCTCACACCAGTCAGAATGGCCATCAACAAAAATGCTGCAAACAAGAAATGCTGACGTGATTGTGGAGAAGTGCGTACCCTCGATTCTAAGGGGGACGTGGTAAGAGCCACTAATGAGAGCACAATTGAGGTGCCTTGAAAAGGTAAACGTTGAGCTACCATACCAGTCAATCAATCATAACCACTGCTGGGTCTATCACCTGAGAAAAGGAAAATCAAAAATCACAGGCTGGCAATCCTGCCCTCCAGCAATATTTACCATAGGCAACACTTGGAAGCAAGGAAAATGTCCATCAACAGAGGAGTGCACCAAGAAGAAGTGGTCCATGTACACAATGGAATATTAGCCATGGAAAACACTGAAGCGCTGCTCTTTGAGGCACCACAGATGAGCCTGGAGATAATCACAAAACATGAAGTAGGTCGGAAAGCAAAAGACCTATAGCCTATATAATCACTTATGGCCTTATCTAATAACTGACACAGATGAACATATTTCCAAAGAGAAAGACACTCACAGGCTTAGAAAACAAAACAAACTATGCTCATCTAAAAGGAAAGGAGGGGGGAAATTGAGAAATGAGGATTAGTGTTACTATACATATACAAATACATATTATATACATGTATCAAAAAGACCGAACATATAGCAAGGGAGGTCGATGGAACACTGTAATATTTTACATGGGAAGAGGATCTGTACATTAATAGACATACATAATGTACAAATGGACCAGATGGTGTACACCTAGGACAAACAATATTCTAAACTTTACCCAGATTAAAAAAAATTTAAAAACCAAGAAGAAGTAATGAGACATAAACTTATGGGGATTTCTCCTGGCAAATTCCATTCTAATTTATAACCTAGGACAATGACTTCCAGAAGGGCTCTGCTGCCCTAGTACCCAGATTGGGGAATGGAGAAAAGCTACCTCCTTGTGGACGTTTCCCACAACAGCAGCTTTGAACCCACTGCAAAAGGTCACTAAATTTTCACCAACTTGCAGTTCTGTCAATGACACCCGCCCTCCAAAAAACTTCTGGGGTCAAAAATCGACGAAAAAAATTCAAAAGAGGGCAACCTTCGAAGAAGTCAATTTCAAGAGCTCTATTATACTTACGGTTTTTTCTTTTAAGAGAAAAGAAAAAGGCGTAGGAATATGATGAATTTAAAAATTTTAATGTCATGCATACCCATATTACAAAAACCTATCAGCTCACAGCAATCAGAATGGCCATTAGGAAAAATGCTGCCAAAAATAAACGGTGAAGGGAGTGTGGAGAAATGCGTACCCTCGGTTGTAAGGGGGGGCATGTAAAGAGCCACTAATGAAAACACAACGTAGGTGCTTTGAAAAGGGAAACATTGAGCTACCAGTCAATCAATCACAACCACTGCTTGGCCTATCACCTGAGAAAATGAGAATCAAAAATCACAGGCTGGCAAACCTGTACGCCAGCAATATTTACCATAGCCAGCACTTGGAAGCAATGAAAATGTCCATCAACCGAGGAATGCACCAAGAAGAAGTGGTCCACGTACACAATGGAATATTACTCTAATAATAAATATAAATTAAATTAAAAACAAACAAAAGCAAGGAGACATCAACATTTGTGGGTTTATCCGGGCACATTGCACTCTAATTTATAACCGAAGAACACCACTGGCCGGTAGGTCTGTTTCCCTAGTACCAGCATGGGGAACGTAGAAAGGCTGCCGCTCTCTGGCCATTACCTGCAAAAGCAGGTTTAAAGCCTGAGCTAATGGTCACTTCATATGAACAAGTACTTCAGGGCTGTAAATGAAACCTGCCCTCAAAATGTCTTGAGGGAGATAATGGCCAAAATATTTCAAATGGTGACACATACTTTAAGAAAACACTTTGAAGAAATAAGCTCTAATCACAGCTGGAAAAATTAAAAGGACGTGTCTTAAAGCTCAATTTCAACGCATTATGAGACACATGCAAATTCAACCACAAAGAGGTATCAGCTCACACCACTCAGAATAACCATCAGCAAAAACTACAAAGAATAAATGCTGAAGGTGCTGGGAAGAAATACATACCCTCCACTTTAAGTGGGACGTAACCTGGAAAGAGCCACTAAGGAGAACAGAATAGAGGTGCCTTTAAAAGGTAACCATTGAGCTACCATATGATCTAGCAGACCTATGCCTAGACCTATAAACGAAGAAGAGAGAATTGGAAGGACACAGGCACGCAAATCTACATTGCATAGTATTACAATAGCCAAGATATGGAAGTAACCAAAAAGTCCACCGACAGATGGGTGGACAAAGAAGAACTGCTACCTGTACAGATGGAATAGGAGCTAGTGAAAAAATGAAACAATGCCATTTGCAGCACCATAGATGAGTCTAGAAGTAATCACGCAACTTGGAGTAAGTGAGAAAGCGAAAGACACATATCCTATCATATCACATATAGGTGTTACCTAAAAAATGATACAAACAAAGATATTTCCACAGAGAAACACTATCATAGATTCATTAAAAAAACTTATGGTTCACCAAATGGAAAGGTGTGAGGATTGGATACATTACCATATTGAGGTTAACAGAGAGATACAAACACATGTGAAATATATAATCACCAAAGACCTACGCAATACCAAGAGAAGTCTACTCAACATTGTGTCATTACCTACATGGGAAAAGGATCCGAAGAAGAATAGATATATGCATGTGTGTGAAAGAACCACATCTTGCACACCTAGAACAAACAAAACATTGTAATCAAGTTTGCTGTGATAAGAAATAAAAATTAAATTCAAAATACCAACAAGAAGTAATGAGACATAAACTTAAAGGGCTGTTTCCTCGCACATTCCATTCTAATTTACAACCTAGAACACCACTTCCAGTAAGGCTCTGTTGCCCTAGTAACCAGATTTGGTAAAGGAGAAATGCTGCCGCCTTGTGGCCGATTCCCGCAAGAGCAGCTTTTAACCCACAGTTAATGGTCACTTACCATTCACAAGGACTCAGGGCTGTAAAGGACACCTGCCCTCAAAATTGTGCTGAGGTAGGGAATGGATACAAAAAATTCAAAACAGGCCAAATTTTCAAGAAGATAGTATGAAGAGGTAAGTTTTACTCACTCTCTTTTTAAAGAAAGGAAAATGGATAAAAGCTCCACCTCAGGAAGTATTAGACTCATGCAATCTAATCTACAAAAAGTTTTCAACTCACACCAGTCGACTGACCATTGGCAAAAAGTCTACAAACAATAAATGCTGAAGAGGTTTTAGAGAACTGTGTACCCTCTAGCTGCTGGTGAGATGCCAAAGGGTTAAACGCTAATAATGAGAACAGAAAGGAGCTGCGTTGAAAAGGAAAAATTGAGGTACCATTCAATCCAGCAGGCGCACCAATGGGCCTCTCACCTGAGAAGACCAGAATGAAGAAGACCCGGGCTGCAAAAGCTGCACTGCAGCCTTATTCACCATAGACAAGACAGTGAACCAACCAAAATGTCCATCAACAGATGAAAGGATAAAGAAGAAGTGGTCCATGTACACAATGAATACTAGCCATAGAAAACAATGAAACACTGCTCTTTGAGGCACCATAGATGATCTTGGAGATAATCACAGAACATGAGGTAAGTCGGAAAGCAAAAGTCCTATATCCTATGATATCACTTATAGGCGTTATCTAATAACTGACACAAATGAACATATTTCCACAGAGAAAGTCAATCACAGACGTATTAAAAAAAAAACTATGCTTATCTAAAAGGAAAGGTGGGGGGAATGGATAAATGAAGATTAGCGTTACCATATGTATACAAATACATATTATATACATATATCAAAAAGACCGACCATATAGCAAGGAAGGTTTACGGAACACTCTGTAATAATTTACAGGAGAAGAGGATCTCTACACAAATAGGTATATAGAATATGTAGGTGAACCAGAGTGTGTACACCTTGGACAAGCAACATTCTAACCATTACCCCAATTGAAAAAATTAAAACAACGAACTAGGAGTAATGAGACATAAACTTATGGGGGGTTTTCCTGGCACATTCCATTCAAATTTACAACCTAGGCAAACGACTTCCAGAACGGCTCTGCTGCCCTAGTACCCAGATTTGGGAATGGAGAAATGCTGCATCCTTGTGGCCGTTTCCCACCACAGCAGCTTTAAACCCACTGCAAAAGGTCACTAAATATTCACCAATTGCAGGTCTGTAAATGACACCTGCCCTCCAAAAAATACTGAGGTCGAAAATCGACCAAAAAATTCTAGAGTGCAACCTTCCAAAAAGAAAATTTGAAGAGGTATATTATACTCACACTTTTGTTCTTTTTTCTTTTAACAGAAAAGAAAAAGGCGTGGAAAAATGATGAATTGTAGGAATTTTTACAGACATGTAAACCCAAATTACAAACACCTATCAGCTCACACCAGTCAGAATGGCCATCAACAAAAATGCTGCAAACAAGAAATGCTGACGTGATTGTGGAGAAGTGCGTACCCTCGATTCTAAGGGGGACGTGGTAAGAGCCACTAATGAGAGCACAATTGAGGTGCCTTGAAAAGGTAAACGTTGAGCTACCATACCAGTCAATCAATCATAACCACTGCTGGGTCTATCACCTGAGAAAAGGAAAATCAAAAATCACAGGCTGGCAATCCTGCCCTCCAGCAATATTTACCATAGGCAACACTTGGAAGCAAGGAAAATGTCCATCAACAGAGGAGTGCACCAAGAAGAAGTGGTCCATGTACACAATGGAATATTAGCCATGGAAAACACTGAAGCGCTGCTCTTTGAGGCACCACAGATGAGCCTGGAGATAATCACAAAACATGAAGTAGGTCGGAAAGCAAAAGACCTATAGCCTATATAATCACTTATGGCCTTATCTAATAACTGACACAGATGAACATATTTCCAAAGAGAAAGACACTCACAGGCTTAGAAAACAAAACAAACTATGCTCATCTAAAAGGAAAGGAGGGGGGAAATTGAGAAATGAGGATTAGTGTTACTATACATATACAAATACATATTATATACATGTATCAAAAAGACCGAACATATAGCAAGGGAGGTCGATGGAACACTGTAATATTTTACATGGGAAGAGGATCTGTACATTAATAGACATACATAATGTACAAATGGACCAGATGGTGTACACCTAGGACAAACAATATTCTAAACTTTACCCAGATTAAAAAAATTTTAAAAACCAAGAAGAAGTAATGAGACATAAACTTATGGGGATTTCTCCTGGCAAATTCCATTCTAATTTATAACCTAGGACAATGACTTCCAGAAGGGCTCTGCTGCCCTAGTACCCAGATTGGGGAATGGAGAAAAGCTACCTCCTTGTGGACGTTTCCCACAACAGCAGCTTTGAACCCACTGCAAAAGGTCACTAAATTTTCACCAACTTGCAGTTCTGTCAATGACACCTGCCCTCCAAAAAATTTCTGGGGTCAAAAATCGACGAAAAAAATTCAAAAGAGGGCAACCTTCGAAGAAGTCAATTTCAAGAGCTCTATTATACTTACGGTTTTTTCTTTTAAGAGAAAAGAAAAAGGCGTAGGAATATGATGAATTTAAAAATTTTAATGTCATGCATACCCATATTACAAAAACCTATCAGCTCACAGCAATCAGAATGGCCATTAGGAAAAATGCTGCCAAAAATAAACGGTGAAGGGAGTGTGGAGAAATGCGTACCCTCGGTTGTAAGGGGGGGCATGTAAAGAGCCACTAATGAAAACACAACGTAGGTGCTTTGAAAAGGGAAACATTGAGCTACCAGTCAATCAATCACAACCACTGCTTGGCCTATCACCTGAGAAAATGAGAATCAAAAATCACAGGCTGGCAAACCTGTACGCCAGCAATATTTACCATAGCCAGCACTTGGAAGCAATGAAAATGTCCATCAACCGAGGAATGCACCAAGAAGAAGTGGTCCACGTACACAATGGAATATTACTCTAATAATAAATATAAATTAAATTAAAAACAAACAAAAGCAAGGAGACATCAACATTTGTGGGTTTATCCGGGCACATTGCACTCTAATTTATAACCGAAGAACACCACTGGCCGGTAGGTCTGTTTCCCTAGTACCAGCATGGGGAACGTAGAAAGGCTGCCGCTCTCTGGCCATTACCTGCAAAAGCAGGTTTAAAGCCTGAGCTAATGGTCACTTCATATGAACAAGTACTTCAGGGCTGTAAATGAAACCTGCCCTCAAAATGTCTTGAGGGAGATAATGGCCAAAATATTTCAAATGGTGACACATACTTTAAGAAAACACTTTGAAGAAATAAGCTCTAATCACAGCTGGAAAAATTAAAAGGACATGTCTTAAAGCTCAATTTCAACGCATTATGAGACACATGCAAATTCAACCACAAAGAGGTATCAGCTCACACCACTCAGAATAACCATCAGCAAAAACTACAAAGAATAAATGCTGAAGGTGCTGGGAAGAAATACATACCCTCCACTTTAAGTGGGACGTAACCTGGAAAGAGCCACTAAGGAGAACAGAATAGAGGTGCCTTTAAAAGGTAACCATTGAGCTACCATATGATCTAGCAGACCTATGCCTAGACCTATAAACGAAGAAGAGAGAATTGGAAGGACACAGGCACGCAAATCTACATTGCATAGTATTACAATAGCCAAGATATGGAAGTAACCAAAAAGTCCACCGACAGATGGGTGGACAAAGAAGAACTGCTACCTGTACAGATGGAATAGGAGCTAGTGAAAAAATGAAACAATGCCATTTGCAGCACCATAGATGAGTCTAGAAGTAATCACGCAACTTGGAGTAAGTGAGAAAGCGAAAGACACATATCCTATCATATCACATATAGGTGTTACCTAAAAAATGATACAAACAAAGATATTTCCACAGAGAAACACTATCATAGATTCATTAAAAAAACTTATGGTTCACCAAATGGAAAGGTGTGAGGATTGGATACATTACCATATTGAGGTTAACAGAGAGATACAAACACATGTGAAATATATAATCACCAAAGACCTACGCAATACCAAGAGAAGTCTACTCAACATTGTGTCATTACCTACATGGGAAAAGGATCCGAAGAAGAATAGATATATGCATGTGTGTGAAAGAACCACATCTTGCACACCTAGAACAAACAAAACATTGTAATCAAGTTTGCTGTGATAAGAAATAAAAATTAAATTCAAAATACCAACAAGAAGTAATGAGACATAAACTTAAAGGGCTGTTTCCTCGCACATTCCATTCTAATTTACAACCTAGAACACCACTTCCAGTAAGGCTCTGTTGCCCTAGTAACCAGATTTGGTAAAGGAGAAATGCTGCCGCCTTGTGGCCGATTCCCGCAAGAGCAGCTTTTAACCCACAGTTAATGGTCACTTACCATTCACAAGGACTCAGGGCTGTAAAGGACACCTGCCCTCAAAATTGTGCTGAGGTAGGGAATGGATACAAAAAATTCAAAACAGGCCAAATTTTCAAGAAGATAGTATGAAGAGGTAAGTTTTACTCACTCTCTTTTTAAAGAAAGGAAAATGGATAAAAGCTCCACCTCAGGAAGTATTAGACTCATGCAATCTAATCTACAAAAAGTTTTCAACTCACACCAGTCGACTGACCATTGGCAAAAAGTCTACAAACAATAAATGCTGAAGAGGTTTTAGAGAACTGTGTACCCTCTAGCTGCTGGTGAGATGCAAAAGGGTTAAACGCTAATAATGAGAACAGAAAGGAGCTGCGTTGAAAAGGAAAAATTGAGGTACCATTCAATCCAGCAGGCGCACCAATGGGCCTCTCACCTGAGAAGACCAGAATGAAGAAGACCCGGGCTGCAAAAGCTGCACTGCAGCCTTATTCACCATAGACAAGACAGTGAACCAACCAAAATGTCCATCAACAGATGAAAGGATAAAGAAGAAGTGGTCCATGTACACAATGAATACTAGCCATAGAAAACAATGAAACACTGCTCTTTGAGGCACCATAGATGATCTTGGAGATAATCACAGAACATGAGGTAAGTCGGAAAGCAAAAGTCCTATATCCTATGATATCACTTATAGGCGTTATCTAATAACTGACACAAATGAACATATTTCCACAGAGAAAGTCAATCACAGACTTATTAAAAAAAAAACTATGCTTATCTAAAAGGAAAGGTGGGGGGAATGGATAAATGAAGATTAGCGTTACCATATGTATACAAATACATATTATATACATATATCAAAAAGACCGACCATATAGCAAGGAAGGTTTACGGAACACTCTGTAATAATTTACAGGGGAAGAGGATCTCTACACAAATAGGTATATAGAATATGTAGGTGAACCAGAGTGTGTACACCTTGGACAAGCAACATTCTAACCATTACCCCAATTGAAAAAATTAAAACAACGAACTAGGAGTAATGAGACATAAACTTATGGGGGGTTTTCCTGGCACATTCCATTCAAATTTACAACCTAGGCAAACGACTTCCAGAACGGCTCTGCTGCCCTAGTACCCAGATTTGGGAATGGAGAAATGCTGCATCCTTGTGGCCGTTTCCCACAACAGCAGCTTTAAACCCACTGCAAAAGGTCACTAAATATTCACCAATTGCAGGTCTGTAAATGACACCTGCCCTCCAAAAAATACTGAGGTCGAAAATCGACCAAAAAATTCTAGAGTGCAACCTTCCAAAAAGAAAATTTGAAGAGGTATATTATACTCACACTTTTGTTCTTTTTTCTTTTAACAGAAAAGAAAAAGGCGTGGAAAAATGATGAATTGTAGGAATTTTTACAGACATGTAAACCCAAATTACAAACACCTATCAGCTCACACCAGTCAGAATGGCCATCAACAAAAATGCTGCAAACAAGAAATGCTGACGTGATTGTGGAGAAGTGCGTACCCTCGATTCTAAGGGGGACGTGGTAAGAGCCACTAATGAGAGCACAATTGAGGTGCCTTGAAAAGGTAAACGTTGAGCTACCATACCAGTCAATCAATCATAACCACTGCTGGGTCTATCACCTGAGAAAAGGAAAATCAAAAATCACAGGCTGGCAATCCTGCCCTCCAGCAATATTTACCATAGGCAGCACTTGGAAGCAAGGAAAATGTCCATCAACAGAGGAGTGCACCAAGAAGAAGTGGTCCATGTACACAATGGAATATTAGCCATGGAAAACACTGAAGCGCTGCTCTTTGAGGCACCACAGATGAGCCTGGAGATAATCACAAAACATGAAGTAGGTCGGAAAGCAAAAGACCTATAGCCTATATAATCACTTATGGCCTTATCTAATAACTGACACAGATGAACATATTTCCAAAGAGAAAGACACTCACAGGCTTAGAAAACAAAACAAACTATGCTCATCTAAAAGGAAAGGAGGGGGGAAATTGAGAAATGAGGATTAGTGTTACTATACATATACAAATACATATTATATACATGTATCAAAAAGACCGAACATATAGCAAGGGAGGTCGATGGAACACTGTAATATTTTACATGGGAAGAGGATCTGTACATTAATAGACATACATAATGTACAAATGGACCAGATGGTGTACACCTAGGACAAACAATATTCTAAACTTTACCCAGATTAAAAAAATTTTAAAAACCAAGAAGAAGTAATGAGACATAAACTTATGGGGATTTCTCCTGGCAAATTCCATTCTAATTTATAACCTAGGACAATGACTTCCAGAAGGGCTCTGCTGCCCTAGTACCCAGATTGGGGAATGGAGAAAAGCTACCTCCTTGTGGACGTTTCCCACAACAGCAGCTTTGAACCCACTGCAAAAGGTCACTAAATTTTCACCAACTTGCAGTTCTGTCAATGACACCTGCCCTCCAAAAAATTTCTGGGGTCAAAAATCGACGAAAAAAATTCAAAAGAGGGCAACCTTCGAAGAAGTCAATTTCAAGAGCTCTATTATACTTACGGTTTTTTCTTTTAAGAGAAAAGAAAAAGGCGTAGGAATATGATGAATTTAAAAATTTTAATGTCATGCATACCCATATTACAAAAACCTATCAGCTCACAGCAATCAGAATGGCCATTAGGAAAAATGCTGCCAAAAATAAACGGTGAAGGGAGTGTGGAGAAATGCGTACCCTCGGTTGTAAGGGGGGGCATGTAAAGAGCCACTAATGAAAACACAACGTAGGTGCTTTGAAAAGGGAAACATTGAGCTACCAGTCAATCAATCACAACCACTGCTTGGCCTATCACCTGAGAAAATGAGAATCAAAAATCACAGGCTGGCAAACCTGTACGCCAGCAATATTTACCATAGCCAGCACTTGGAAGCAATGAAAATGTCCATCAACCGAGGAATGCACCAAGAAGAAGTGGTCCACGTACACAATGGAATATTACTCTAATAATAAATATAAATTAAATTAAAAACAAACAAAAGCAAGGAGACATCAACATTTGTGGGTTTATCCGGGCACATTGCACTCTAATTTATAACCGAAGAACACCACTGGCCGGTAGGTCTGTTTCCCTAGTACCAGCATGGGGAACGTAGAAAGGCTGCCGCTCTCTGGCCATTACCTGCAAAAGCAGGTTTAAAGCCTGAGCTAATGGTCACTTCATATGAACAAGTACTTCAGGGCTGTAAATGAAACCTGCCCTCAAAATGTCTTGAGGGAGATAATGGCCAAAATATTTCAAATGGTGACACATACTTTAAGAAAACACTTTGAAGAAATAAGCTCTAATCACAGCTGGAAAAATTAAAAGGACATGTCTTAAAGCTCAATTTCAACGCATTATGAGACACATGCAAATTCAACCACAAAGAGGTATCAGCTCACACCACTCAGAATAACCATCAGCAAAAACTACAAAGAATAAATGCTGAAGGTGCTGGGAAGAAATACATACCCTCCACTTTAAGTGGGACGTAACCTGGAAAGAGCCACTAAGGAGAACAGAATAGAGGTGCCTTTAAAAGGTAACCATTGAGCTACCATATGATCTAGCAGACCTATGCCTAGACCTATAAACGAAGAAGAGAGAATTGGAAGGACACAGGCACGCAAATCTACATTGCATAGTATTACAATAGCCAAGATATGGAAGTAACCAAAAAGTCCACCGACAGATGGGTGGACAAAGAAGAACTGCTACCTGTACAGATGGAATAGGAGCTAGTGAAAAAATGAAACAATGCCATTTGCAGCACCATAGATGAGTCTAGAAGTAATCACGCAACTTGGAGTAAGTGAGAAAGCGAAAGACACATATCCTATCATATCACATATAGGTGTTACCTAAAAAATGATACAAACAAAGATATTTCCACAGAGAAACACTATCATAGATTCATTAAAAAAACTTATGGTTCACCAAATGGAAAGGTGTGAGGATTGGATACATTACCATATTGAGGTTAACAGAGAGATACAAACACATGTGAAATATATAATCACCAAAGACCTACGCAATACCAAGAGAAGTCTACTCAACATTGTGTCATTACCTACATGGGAAAAGGATCCGAAGAAGAATAGATATATGCATGTGTGTGAAAGAACCACATCTTGCACACCTAGAACAAACAAAACATTGTAATCAAGTTTGCTGTGATAAGAAATAAAAATTAAATTCAAAATACCAACAAGAAGTAATGAGACATAAACTTAAAGGGCTGTTTCCTCGCACATTCCATTCTAATTTACAACCTAGAACACCACTTCCAGTAAGGCTCTGTTGCCCTAGTAACCAGATTTGGTAAAGGAGAAATGCTGCCGCCTTGTGGCCGATTCCCGCAAGAGCAGCTTTTAACCCACAGTTAATGGTCACTTACCATTCACAAGGACTCAGGGCTGTAAAGGACACCTGCCCTCAAAATTGTGCTGAGGTAGGGAATGGATACAAAAAATTCAAAACAGGCCAAATTTTCAAGAAGATAGTATGAAGAGGTAAGTTTTACTCACTCTCTTTTTAAAGAAAGGAAAATGGATAAAAGCTCCACCTCAGGAAGTATTAGACTCATGCAATCTAATCTACAAAAAGTTTTCAACTCACACCAGTCGACTGACCATTGGCAAAAAGTCTACAAACAATAAATGCTGAAGAGGTTTTAGAGAACTGTGTACCCTCTAGCTGCTGGTGAGATGCCAAAGGGTTAAACGCTAATAATGAGAACAGAAAGGAGCTGCGTTGAAAAGGAAAAATTGAGGTACCATTCAATCCAGCAGGCGCACCAATGGGCCTCTCACCTGAGAAGACCAGAATGAAGAAGACCCGGGCTGCAAAAGCTGCACTGCAGCCTTATTCACCATAGACAAGACAGTGAACCAACCAAAATGTCCATCAACAGATGAAAGGATAAAGAAGAAGTGGTCCATGTACACAATGAATACTAGCCATAGAAAACAATGAAACACTGCTCTTTGAGGCACCATAGATGATCTTGGAGATAATCACAGAACATGAGGTAAGTCGGAAAGCAAAAGTCCTATATCCTATGATATCACTTATAGGCGTTATCTAATAACTGACACAAATGAACATATTTCCACAGAGAAAGTCAATCACAGACGTATTAAAAAAAAAACTATGCTTATCTAAAAGGAAAGGTGGGGGGAATGGATAAATGAAGATTAGCGTTACCATATGTATACAAATACATATTATATACATATATCAAAAAGACCGACCATATAGCAAGGAAGGTTTACGGAACACTCTGTAATAATTTACAGGAGAAGAGGATCTCTACACAAATAGGTATATAGAATATGTAGGTGAACCAGAGTGTGTACACCTTGGACAAGCAACATTCTAACCATTACCCCAATTGAAAAAATTAAAACAACGAACTAGGAGTAATGAGACATAAACTTATGGGGGGTTTTCCTGGCACATTCCATTCAAATTTACAACCTAGGCAAACGACTTCCAGAACGGCTCTGCTGCCCTAGTACCCAGATTTGGGAATGGAGAAATGCTGCATCCTTGTGGCCGTTTCCCACCACAGCAGCTTTAAACCCACTGCAAAAGGTCACTAAATATTCACCAATTGCAGGTCTGTAAATGACACCTGCCCTCCAAAAAATACTGAGGTCGAAAATCGACCACAAAATTCTAGAGTGCAACCTTCCAAAAAGAAAATTTGAAGAGGTATATTATACTCACACTTTTGTTCTTTTTTCTTTTAACAGAAAAGAAAAAGGCGTGGAAAAATGATGAATTGTAGGAATTTTTACAGACATGTAAACCCAAATTACAAACACCTATCAGCTCACACCAGTCAGAATGGCCATCAACAAAAATGCTGCAAACAAGAAATGCTGACGTGATTGTGGAGAAGTGCGTACCCTCGATTCTAAGGGGGACGTGGTAAGAGCCACTAATGAGAGCACAATTGAGGTGCCTTGAAAAGGTAAACGTTGAGCTACCATACCAGTCAATCAATCATAACCACTGCTGGGTCTATCACCTGAGAAAAGGAAAATCAAAAATCACAGGCTGGCAATCCTGCCCTCCAGCAATATTTACCATAGGCAGCACTTGGAAGCAAGGAAAATGTCCATCAACAGAGGAGTGCACCAAGAAGAAGTGGTCCATGTACACAATGGAATATTAGCCATGGAAAACACTGAAGCGCTGCTCTTTGAGGCACCACAGATGAGCCTGGAGATAATCACAAAACATGAAGTAGGTCGGAAAGCAAAAGACCTATAGCCTATATAATCACTTATGGCCTTATCTAATAACTGACACAGATGAACATATTTCCAAAGAGAAAGACACTCACAGGCTTAGAAAACAAAACAAACTATGCTCATCTAAAAGGAAAGGAGGGGGGAAATTGAGAAATGAGGATTAGTGTTACTATACATATACAAATACATATTATATACATGTATCAAAAAGACCGAACATATAGCAAGGGAGGTCGATGGAACACTGTAATATTTTACATGGGAAGAGGATCTGTACATTAATAGACATACATAATGTACAAATGGACCAGATGGTGTACACCTAGGACAAACAATATTCTAAACTTTACCCAGATTAAAAAAAATTTAAAAACCAAGAAGAAGTAATGAGACATAAACTTATGGGGATTTCTCCTGGCAAATTCCATTCTAATTTATAACCTAGGACAATGACTTCCAGAAGGGCTCTGCTGCCCTAGTACCCAGATTGGGGAATGGAGAAAAGCTACCTCCTTGTGGACGTTTCCCACAACAGCAGCTTTGAACCCACTGCAAAAGGTCACTAAATTTTCACCAACTTGCAGTTCTGTCAATGACACCCGCCCTCCAAAAAATTTCTGGGGTCAAAAATCGACGAAAAAAATTCAAAAGAGGGCAACCTTCGAAGAAGTCAATTTCAAGAGCTCTATTATACTTACGGTTTTTTCTTTTAAGAGAAAAGAAAAAGGCGTAGGAATATGATGAATTTAAAAATTTTAATGTCATGCATACCCATATTACAAAAACCTATCAGCTCACAGCAATCAGAATGGCCATTAGGAAAAATGCTGCCAAAAATAAACGGTGAAGGGAGTGTGGAGAAATGCGTACCCTCGGTTGTAAGGGGGGGCATGTAAAGAGCCACTAATGAAAACACAACGTAGGTGCTTTGAAAAGGGAAACATTGAGCTACCAGTCAATCAATCACAACCACTGCTTGGCCTATCACCTGAGAAAATGAGAATCAAAAATCACAGGCTGGCAAACCTGTACGCCAGCAATATTTACCATAGCCAGCACTTGGAAGCAATGAAAATGTCCATCAACCGAGGAATGCACCAAGAAGAAGTGGTCCACGTACACAATGGAATATTACTCTAATAATAAATATAAATTAAATTAAAAACAAACAAAAGCAAGGAGACATCAACATTTGTGGGTTTATCCGGGCACATTGCACTCTAATTTATAACCGAAGAACACCACTGGCCGGTAGGTCTGTTTCCCTAGTACCAGCATGGGGAACGTAGAAAGGCTGCCGCTCTCTGGCCATTACCTGCAAAAGCAGGTTTAAAGCCTGAGCTAATGGTCACTTCATATGAACAAGTACTTCAGGGCTGTAAATGAAACCTGCCCTCAAAATGTCTTGAGGGAGATAATGGCCAAAATATTTCAAATGGTGACACATACTTTAAGAAAACACTTTGAAGAAATAAGCTCTAATCACAGCTGGAAAAATTAAAAGGACATGTCTTAAAGCTCAATTTCAACACATTATGAGACACATGCAAATTCAACCACAAAGAGGTATCAGCTCACACCACTCAGAATAACCATCAGCAAAAACTACAAAGAATAAATGCTGAAGGTGCTGGGAAGAAATACATACCCTCCACTTTAAGTGGGACGTAACCTGGAAAGAGCCACTAAGGAGAACAGAATAGAGGTGCCTTTAAAAGGTAACCATTGAGCTACCATATGATCTAGCAGACCTATGCCTAGACCTATAAACGAAGAAGAGAGAATTGGAAGGACACAGGCACGCAAATCTACATTGCATAGTATTACAATAGCCAAGATATGGAAGTAACCAAAAAGTCCACCGACAGATGGGTGGACAAAGAAGAACTGCTACCTGTACAGATGGAATAGGAGCTAGTGAAAAAATGAAACAATGCCATTTGCAGCACCATAGATGAGTCTAGAAGTAATCACGCAACTTGGAGTAAGTGAGAAAGCGAAAGACACATATCCTATCATATCACATATAGGTGTTACCTAAAAAATGATACAAACAAAGATATTTCCACAGAGAAACACTATCATAGATTCATTAAAAAAACTTATGGTTCACCAAATGGAAAGGTGTGAGGATTGGATACATTACCATATTGAGGTTAACAGAGAGATACAAACACATGTGAAATATATAATCACCAAAGACCTACGCAATACCAAGAGAAGTCTACTCAACATTGTGTCATTACCTACATGGGAAAAGGATCCGAAGAAGAATAGATATATGCATGTGTGTGAAAGAACCACATCTTGCACACCTAGAACAAACAAAACATTGTAATCAAGTTTGCTGTGATAAGAAATAAAAATTAAATTCAAAATACCAACAAGAAGTAATGAGACATAAACTTAAAGGGCTGTTTCCTCGCACATTCCATTCTAATTTACAACCTAGAACACCACTTCCAGTAAGGCTCTGTTGCCCTAGTAACCAGATTTGGTAAAGGAGAAATGCTGCCGCCTTGTGGCCGATTCCCGCAAGAGCAGCTTTTAACCCACAGTTAATGGTCACTTACCATTCACAAGGACTCAGGGCTGTAAAGGACACCTGCCCTCAAAATTGTGCTGAGGTAGGGAATGGATACAAAAAATTCAAAACAGGCCAAATTTTCAAGAAGATAGTATGAAGAGGTAAGTTTTACTCACTCTCTTTTTAAAGAAAGGAAAATGGATAAAAGCTCCACCTCAGGAAGTATTAGACTCATGCAATCTAATCTACAAAAAGTTTTCAACTCACACCAGTCGACTGACCATTGGCAAAAAGTCTACAAACAATAAATGCTGAAGAGGTTTTAGAGAACTGTGTACCCTCTAGCTGCTGGTGAGATGCCAAAGGGTTAAACGCTAATAATGAGAACAGAAAGGAGCTGCGTTGAAAAGGAAAAATTGAGGTACCATTCAATCCAGCAGGCGCACCAATGGGCCTCTCACCTGAGAAGACCAGAATGAAGAAGACCCGGGCTGCAAAAGCTGCACTGCAGCCTTATTCACCATAGACAAGACAGTGAACCAACCAAAATGTCCATCAACAGATGAAAGGATAAAGAAGAAGTGGTCCATGTACACAATGAATACTAGCCATAGAAAACAATGAAACACTGCTCTTTGAGGCACCATAGATGATCTTGGAGATAATCACAGAACATGAGGTAAGTCGGAAAGCAAAAGTCCTATATCCTATGATATCACTTATAGGCGTTATCTAATAACTGACACAAATGAACATATTTCCACAGAGAAAGTCAATCACAGACGTATTAAAAAAAAAACTATGCTTATCTAAAAGGAAAGGTGGGGGGAATGGATAAATGAAGATTAGCGTTACCATATGTATACAAATACATATTATATACATATATCAAAAAGACCGACCATATAGCAAGGAAGGTTTACGGAACACTCTGTAATAATTTACAGGAGAAGAGGATCTCTACACAAATAGGTATATAGAATATGTAGGTGAACCAGAGTGTGTACACCTTGGACAAGCAACATTCTAACCATTACCCCAATTGAAAAAATTAAAACAACGAACTAGGAGTAATGAGACATAAACTTATGGGGGGTTTTCCTGGCACATTCCATTCAAATTTACAACCTAGGCAAACGACTTCCAGAACGGCTCTGCTGCCCTAGTACCCAGATTTGGGAATGGAGAAATGCTGCATCCTTGTGGCCGTTTCCCACCACAGCAGCTTTAAACCCACTGCAAAAGGTCACTAAATATTCACCAATTGCAGGTCTGTAAATGACACCTGCCCTCCAAAAAATACTGAGGTCGAAAATCGACCACAAAATTCTAGAGTGCAACCTTCCAAAAAGAAAATTTGAAGAGGTATATTATACTCACACTTTTGTTCTTTTTTCTTTTAACAGAAAAGAAAAAGGCGTGGAAAAATGATGAATTGTAGGAATTTTTACAGACATGTAAACCCAAATTACAAACACCTATCAGCTCACACCAGTCAGAATGGCCATCAACAAAAATGCTGCAAACAAGAAATGCTGACGTGATTGTGGAGAAGTGCGTACCCTCGATTCTAAGGGGGACGTGGTAAGAGCCACTAATGAGAGCACAATTGAGGTGCCTTGAAAAGGTAAACGTTGAGCTACCATACCAGTCAATCAATCATAACCACTGCTGGGTCTATCACCTGAGAAAAGGAAAATCAAAAATCACAGGCTGGCAATCCTGCCCTCCAGCAATATTTACCATAGGCAGCACTTGGAAGCAAGGAAAATGTCCATCAACAGAGGAGTGCACCAAGAAGAAGTGGTCCATGTACACAATGGAATATTAGCCATGGAAAACACTGAAGCGCTGCTCTTTGAGGCACCACAGATGAGCCTGGAGATAATCACAAAACATGAAGTAGGTCGGAAAGCAAAAGACCTATAGCCTATATAATCACTTATGGCCTTATCTAATAACTGACACAGATGAACATATTTCCAAAGAGAAAGACACTCACAGGCTTAGAAAACAAAACAAACTATGCTCATCTAAAAGGAAAGGAGGGGGGAAATTGAGAAATGAGGATTAGTGTTACTATACATATACAAATACATATTATATACATGTATCAAAAAGACCGAACATATAGCAAGGGAGGTCGATGGAACACTGTAATATTTTACATGGGAAGAGGATCTGTACATTAATAGACATACATAATGTACAAATGGACCAGATGGTGTACACCTAGGACAAACAATATTCTAAACTTTACCCAGATTAAAAAAAATTTAAAAACCAAGAAGAAGTAATGAGACATAAACTTATGGGGATTTCTCCTGGCAAATTCCATTCTAATTTATAACCTAGGACAATGACTTCCAGAAGGGCTCTGCTGCCCTAGTACCCAGATTGGGGAATGGAGAAAAGCTACCTCCTTGTGGACGTTTCCCACAACAGCAGCTTTGAACCCACTGCAAAAGGTCACTAAATTTTCACCAACTTGCAGTTCTGTCAATGACACCCGCCCTCCAAAAAATTTCTGGGGTCAAAAATCGACGAAAAAAATTCAAAAGAGGGCAACCTTCGAAGAAGTCAATTTCAAGAGCTCTATTATACTTACGGTTTTTTCTTTTAAGAGAAAAGAAAAAGGCGTAGGAATATGATGAATTTAAAAATTTTAATGTCATGCATACCCATATTACAAAAACCTATCAGCTCACAGCAATCAGAATGGCCATTAGGAAAAATGCTGCCAAAAATAAACGGTGAAGGGAGTGTGGAGAAATGCGTACCCTCGGTTGTAAGGGGGGGCATGTAAAGAGCCACTAATGAAAACACAACGTAGGTGCTTTGAAAAGGGAAACATTGAGCTACCAGTCAATCAATCACAACCACTGCTTGGCCTATCACCTGAGAAAATGAGAATCAAAAATCACAGGCTGGCAAACCTGTACGCCAGCAATATTTACCATAGCCAGCACTTGGAAGCAATGAAAATGTCCATCAACCGAGGAATGCACCAAGAAGAAGTGGTCCACGTACACAATGGAATATTACTCTAATAATAAATATAAATTAAATTAAAAACAAACAAAAGCAAGGAGACATCAACATTTGTGGGTTTATCCGGGCACATTGCACTCTAATTTATAACCGAAGAACACCACTGGCCGGTAGGTCTGTTTCCCTAGTACCAGCATGGGGAACGTAGAAAGGCTGCCGCTCTCTGGCCATTACCTGCAAAAGCAGGTTTAAAGCCTGAGCTAATGGTCACTTCATATGAACAAGTACTTCAGGGCTGTAAATGAAACCTGCCCTCAAAATGTCTTGAGGGAGATAATGGCCAAAATATTTCAAATGGTGACACATACTTTAAGAAAACACTTTGAAGAAATAAGCTCTAATCACAGCTGGAAAAATTAAAAGGACATGTCTTAAAGCTCAATTTCAACACATTATGAGACACATGCAAATTCAACCACAAAGAGGTATCAGCTCACACCACTCAGAATAACCATCAGCAAAAACTACAAAGAATAAATGCTGAAGGTGCTGGGAAGAAATACATACCCTCCACTTTAAGTGGGACGTAACCTGGAAAGAGCCACTAAGGAGAACAGAATAGAGGTGCCTTTAAAAGGTAACCATTGAGCTACCATATGATCTAGCAGACCTATGCCTAGACCTATAAACGAAGAAGAGAGAATTGGAAGGACACAGGCACGCAAATCTACATTGCATAGTATTACAATAGCCAAGATATGGAAGTAACCAAAAAGTCCACCGACAGATGGGTGGACAAAGAAGAACTGCTACCTGTACAGATGGAATAGGAGCTAGTGAAAAAATGAAACAATGCCATTTGCAGCACCATAGATGAGTCTAGAAGTAATCACGCAACTTGGAGTAAGTGAGAAAGCGAAAGACACATATCCTATCATATCACATATAGGTGTTACCTAAAAAATGATACAAACAAAGATATTTCCACAGAGAAACACTATCATAGATTCATTAAAAAAACTTATGGTTCACCAAATGGAAAGGTGTGAGGATTGGATACATTACCATATTGAGGTTAACAGAGAGATACAAACACATGTGAAATATATAATCACCAAAGACCTACGCAATACCAAGAGAAGTCTACTCAACATTGTGTCATTACCTACATGGGAAAAGGATCCGAAGAAGAATAGATATATGCATGTGTGTGAAAGAACCACATCTTGCACACCTAGAACAAACAAAACATTGTAATCAAGTTTGCTGTGATAAGAAATAAAAATTAAATTCAAAATACCAACAAGAAGTAATGAGACATAAACTTAAAGGGCTGTTTCCTCGCACATTCCATTCTAATTTACAACCTAGAACACCACTTCCAGTAAGGCTCTGTTGCCCTAGTAACCAGATTTGGTAAAGGAGAAATGCTGCCGCCTTGTGGCCGATTCCCGCAAGAGCAGCTTTTAACCCACAGTTAATGGTCACTTACCATTCACAAGGACTCAGGGCTGTAAAGGACACCTGCCCTCAAAATTGTGCTGAGGTAGGGAATGGATACAAAAAATTCAAAACAGGCCAAATTTTCAAGAAGATAGTATGAAGAGGTAAGTTTTACTCACTCTCTTTTTAAAGAAAGGAAAATGGATAAAAGCTCCACCTCAGGAAGTATTAGACTCATGCAATCTAATCTACAAAAAGTTTTCAACTCACACCAGTCGACTGACCATTGGCAAAAAGTCTACAAACAATAAATGCTGAAGAGGTTTTAGAGAACTGTGTACCCTCTAGCTGCTGGTGAGATGCCAAAGGGTTAAACGCTAATAATGAGAACAGAAAGGAGCTGCGTTGAAAAGGAAAAATTGAGGTACCATTCAATCCAGCAGGCGCACCAATGGGCCTCTCACCTGAGAAGACCAGAATGAAGAAGACCCGGGCTGCAAAAGCTGCACTGCAGCCTTATTCACCATAGACAAGACAGTGAACCAACCAAAATGTCCATCAACAGATGAAAGGATAAAGAAGAAGTGGTCCATGTACACAATGAATACTAGCCATAGAAAACAATGAAACACTGCTCTTTGAGGCACCATAGATGATCTTGGAGATAATCACAGAACATGAGGTAAGTCGGAAAGCAAAAGTCCTATATCCTATGATATCACTTATAGGCGTTATCTAATAACTGACACAAATGAACATATTTCCACAGAGAAAGTCAATCACAGACGTATTAAAAAAAAAACTATGCTTATCTAAAAGGAAAGGTGGGGGGAATGGATAAATGAAGATTAGCGTTACCATATGTATACAAATACATATTATATACATATATCAAAAAGACCGACCATATAGCAAGGAAGGTTTACGGAACACTCTGTAATAATTTACAGGGGAAGAGGATCTCTACATAAATAGGTATATAGAATATGTAGGTGAACCAGAGTGTGTACACCTTGGACAAGCAACATTCTAACCATTACCCCAATTGAAAAAATTAAAACAACGAACTAGGAGTAATGAGACATAAACTTATGGGGGGTTTTCCTGGCACATTCCATTCAAATTTACAACCTAGGCAAACGACTTCCAGAACGGCTCTGCTGCCCTAGTACCCAGATTTGGGAATGGAGAAATGCTGCATCCTTGTGGCCGTTTCCCACAACAGCAGCTTTAAACCCACTGCAAAAGGTCACTAAATATTCACCAATTGCAGGTCTGTAAATGACACCTGCCCTCCAAAAAATACTGAGGTCGAAAATCGACCAAAAAATTCTAGAGTGCAACCTTCCAAAAAGAAAATTTGAAGAGGTATATTATACTCACACTTTTGTTCTTTTTTCTTTTAACAGAAAAGAAAAAGGCGTGGAAAAATGATGAATTGTAGGAATTTTTACAGACATGTAAACCCAAATTACAAACACCTATCAGCTCACACCAGTCAGAATGGCCATCAACAAAAATGCTGCAAACAAGAAATGCTGACGTGATTGTGGAGAAGTGCGTACCCTCGATTCTAAGGGGGACGTGGTAAGAGCCACTAATGAGAGCACAATTGAGGTGCCTTGAAAAGGTAAACGTTGAGCTACCATACCAGTCAATCAATCATAACCACTGCTGGGTCTATCACCTGAGAAAAGGAAAATCAAAAATCACAGGCTGGCAATCCTGCCCTCCAGCAATATTTACCATAGGCAGCACTTAGAAGCAAGGAAAATGTCCATCAACAGAGGAATGCACCAAGAAGAAGTGGTCCATGTACACAATGGAATATTAGCCATGGAAAACACTGAAGCGCTGCTCTTTGAGGCACCACAGATGAGCCTGGAGATAATCACAAAACATGAAGTAGGTCGGAAAGCAAAAGACCTATAGCCTATATAATCACTTATGGCCTTATCTAATAACTGACACAGATGAACATATTTCCAAAGAGAAAGACACTCACAGGCTTAGAAAACAAAACAAACTATGCTCATCTAAAAGGAAAGGAGGGGGGAAATTGAGAAATGAGGATTAGTGTTACTATACATATACAAATACATATTATATACATGTATCAAAAAGACCGAACATATAGCAAGGGAGGTCGATGGAACACTGTAATATTTTACATGGGAAGAGGATCTGTACATTAATAGACATACATAATGTACAAATGGACCAGATGGTGTACACCTAGGACAAACAATATTCTAAACTTTACCCAGATTAAAAAAAATTTAAAAACCAAGAAGAAGTAATGAGACATAAACTTATGGGGATTTCTCCTGGCAAATTCCATTCTAATTTATAACCTAGGACAATGACTTCCAGAAGGGCTCTGCTGCCCTAGTACCCAGATTGGGGAATGGAGAAAAGCTACCTCCTTGTGGACGTTTCCCACAACAGCAGCTTTGAACCCACTGCAAAAGGTCACTAAATTTTCACCAACTTGCAGTTCTGTCAATGACACCTGCCCTCCAAAAAATTTCTGGGGTCAAAAATCGACGAAAAAAATTCAAAAGAGGGCAACCTTCGAAGAAGTCAATTTCAAGAGCTCTATTATACTTACGGTTTTTTCTTTTAAGAGAAAAGAAAAAGGCGTAGGAATATGATGAATTTAAAAATTTTAATGTCATGCATACCCATATTACAAAAACCTATCAGCTCACAGCAATCAGAATGGCCATTAGGAAAAATGCTGCCAAAAATAAACGGTGAAGGGAGTGTGGAGAAATGCGTACCCTCGGTTGTAAGGGGGGGCATGTAAAGAGCCACTAATGAAAACACAACGTAGGTGCTTTGAAAAGGGAAACATTGAGCTACCAGTCAATCAATCACAACCACTGCTTGGCCTATCACCTGAGAAAATGAGAATCAAAAATCACAGGCTGGCAAACCTGTACGCCAGCAATATTTACCATAGCCAGCACTTGGAAGCAATGAAAATGTCCATCAACCGAGGAATGCACCAAGAAGAAGTGGTCCACGTACACAATGGAATATTACTCTAATAATAAATATAAATTAAATTAAAAACAAACAAAAGCAAGGAGACATCAACATTTGTGGGTTTATCCGGGCACATTGCACTCTAATTTATAACCGAAGAACACCACTGGCCGGTAGGTCTGTTTCCCTAGTACCAGCATGGGGAACGTAGAAAGGCTGCCGCTCTCTGGCCATTACCTGCAAAAGCAGGTTTAAAGCCTGAGCTAATGGTCACTTCATATGAACAAGTACTTCAGGGCTGTAAATGAAACCTGCCCTCAAAATGTCTTGAGGGAGATAATGGCCAAAATATTTCAAATGGTGACACATACTTTAAGAAAACACTTTGAAGAAATAAGCTCTAATCACAGCTGGAAAAATTAAAAGGACATGTCTTAAAGCTCAATTTCAACACATTATGAGACACATGCAAATTCAACCACAAAGAGGTATCAGCTCACACCACTCAGAATAACCATCAGCAAAAACTACAAAGAATAAATGCTGAAGGTGCTGGGAAGAAATACATACCCTCCACTTTAAGTGGGACGTAACCTGGAAAGAGCCACTAAGGAGAACAGAATAGAGGTGCCTTTAAAAGGTAACCATTGAGCTACCATATGATCTAGCAGACCTATGCCTAGACCTATAAACGAAGAAGAGAGAATTGGAAGGACACAGGCACGCAAATCTACATTGCATAGTATTACAATAGCCAAGATATGGAAGTAACCAAAAAGTCCACCGACAGATGGGTGGACAAAGAAGAACTGCTACCTGTACAGATGGAATAGGAGCTAGTGAAAAAATGAAACAATGCCATTTGCAGCACCATAGATGAGTCTAGAAGTAATCACGCAACTTGGAGTAAGTGAGAAAGCGAAAGACACATATCCTATCATATCACATATAGGTGTTACCTAAAAAATGATACAAACAAAGATATTTCCACAGAGAAACACTATCATAGATTCATTAAAAAAACTTATGGTTCACCAAATGGAAAGGTGTGAGGATTGGATACATTACCATATTGAGGTTAACAGAGAGATACAAACACATGTGAAATATATAATCACCAAAGACCTACGCAATACCAAGAGAAGTCTACTCAACATTGTGTCATTACCTACATGGGAAAAGGATCCGAAGAAGAATAGATATATGCATGTGTGTGAAAGAACCACATCTTGCACACCTAGAACAAACAAAACATTGTAATCAAGTTTGCTGTGATAAGAAATAAAAATTAAATTCAAAATACCAACAAGAAGTAATGAGACATAAACTTAAAGGGCTGTTTCCTCGCACATTCCATTCTAATTTACAACCTAGAACACCACTTCCAGTAAGGCTCTGTTGCCCTAGTAACCAGATTTGGTAAAGGAGAAATGCTGCCGCCTTGTGGCCGATTCCCGCAAGAGCAGCTTTTAACCCACAGCTAATGGTCACTTACCATTCACAAGGACTCAGGGCTGTAAAGGACACCTGCCCTCAAAATTGTGCTGAGGTAGGGAATGGATACAAAAATTCAAAACAGGCCAAATTTTCAAGAAGATAGTATGAAGAGGTAAGTTTTACTCACTCTCTTTTTAAAGAAAGGAAAATGGATAAAAGCTCCACCTCAGGAAGTATTAGACTCATGCAATCTAATCTACAAAAAGTTTTCAACTCACACCAGTCGACTGACCATTGGCAAAAAGTCTACAAACAATAAATGCTGAAGAGGTTTTAGAGAACTGTGTACCCTCTAGCTGCTGGTGAGATGCCAAAGGGTTAAACGCTAATAATGAGAACAGAAAGGAGCTGCGTTGAAAAGGAAAAATTGAGGTACCATTCAATCCAGCAGGCGCACCAATGGGCCTCTCACCTGAGAAGACCAGAATGAAGAAGACCCGGGCTGCAAAAGCTGCACTGCAGCCTTATTCACCATAGACAAGACAGTGAACCAACCAAAATGTCCATCAACAGATGAAAGGATAAAGAAGAAGTGGTCCATGTACACAATGAATACTAGCCATAGAAAACAATGAAACACTGCTCTTTGAGGCACCATAGATGATCTTGGAGATAATCACAGAACATGAGGTAAGTCGGAAAGCAAAAGTCCTATATCCTATGATATCACTTATAGGCGTTATCTAATAACTGACACAAATGAACATATTTCCACAGAGAAAGTCAATCACAGACGTATTAAAAAAAAACTATGCTTATCTAAAAGGAAAGGTGGGGGGAATGGATAAATGAAGATTAGCGTTACCATATGTATACAAATACATATTATATACATATATCAAAAAGACCGACCATATAGCAAGGAAGGTTTACGGAACACTCTGTAATAATTTACAGGGGAAGAGGATCTCTACATAAATAGGTATATAGAATATGTAGATGAACCAGAGTGTGTACACCTTGGACAAGCAACATTCTAACCATTACCCCAATTGAAAAAATTAAAACAACGAACTAGGAGTAATGAGACATAAACTTATGGGGGGTTTTCCTGGCACATTCCATTCAAATTTACAACCTAGGCAAACGACTTCCAGAACGGCTCTGCTGCCCTAGTACCCAGATTTGGGAATGGAGAAATGCTGCAACCTTGTGGCCGTTTCCCACAACAGCAGCTTTAAACCCACTGCAAAAGGTCACTAAATATTCACCAATTGCAGGTCTGTAAATGACACCTGCCCTCCAAAAAATACTGAGGTCGAAAATCGACCAAAAAATTCTAGAGTGCAACCTTCCAAAAAGAAAATTTGAAGAGGTATATTATACTCACACTTTTGTTCTTTTTTCTTTTAACAGAAAAGAAAAAGGCGTGGAAAAATGATGAATTGTAGGAATTTTTACAGACATGTAAACCCAAATTACAAACACCTATCAGCTCACACCAGTCAGAATGGCCATCAACAAAAATGCTGCAAACAAGAAATGCTGACGTGATTGTGGAGAAGTGCGTACCCTCGATTCTAAGGGGGACGTGGTAAGAGCCACTAATGAGAGCACAATTGAGGTGCCTTGAAAAGGTAAACGTTGAGCTACCATACCAGTCAATCAATCATAACCACTGCTGGGTCTATCACCTGAGAAAAGGAAAATCAAAAATCACAGGCTGGCAATCCTGCCCTCCAGCAATATTTACCATAGGCAACACTTGGAAGCAAGGAAAATGTCCATCAACAGAGGAGTGCACCAAGAAGAAGTGGTCCATGTACACAATGGAATATTAGCCATGGAAAACACTGAAGCGCTGCTCTTTGAGGCACCACAGATGAGCCTGGAGATAATCACAAAACATGAAGTAGGTCGGAAAGCAAAAGACCTATAGCCTATATAATCACTTATGGCCTTATCTAATAACTGACACAGATGAACATATTTCCAAAGAGAAAGACACTCACAGGCTTAGAAAACAAAACAAACTATGCTCATCTAAAAGGAAAGGAGGGGGGAAATTGAGAAATGAGGATTAGTGTTACTATACATATACAAATACATATTATATACATGTATCAAAAAGACCGAACATATAGCAAGGGAGGTCGATGGAACACTGTAATATTTTACATGGGAAGAGGATCTGTACATTAATAGACATACATAATGTACAAATGGACCAGATGGTGTACACCTAGGACAAACAATATTCTAAACTTTACCCAGATTAAAAAAATTTTAAAAACCAAGAAGAAGTAATGAGACATAAACTTATGGGGATTTCTCCTGGCAAATTCCATTCTAATTTATAACCTAGGACAATGACTTCCAGAAGGGCTCTGCTGCCCTAGTACCCAGATTGGGGAATGGAGAAAAGCTACCTCCTTGTGGACGTTTCCCACAACAGCAGCTTTGAACCCACTGCAAAAGGTCACTAAATTTTCACCAACTTGCAGTTCTGTCAATGACACCTGCCCTCCAAAAAATTTCTGGGGTCAAAAATCGACGAAAAAAATTCAAAAGAGGGCAACCTTCGAAGAAGTCAATTTCAAGAGCTCTATTATACTTACGGTTTTTTCTTTTAAGAGAAAAGAAAAAGGCGTAGGAATATGATGAATTTAAAAATTTTAATGTCATGCATACCCATATTACAAAAACCTATCAGCTCACAGCAATCAGAATGGCCATTAGGAAAAATGCTGCCAAAAATAAACGGTGAAGGGAGTGTGGAGAAATGCGTACCCTCGGTTGTAAGGGGGGGCATGTAAAGAGCCACTAATGAAAACACAACGTAGGTGCTTTGAAAAGGGAAACATTGAGCTACCAGTCAATCAATCACAACCACTGCTTGGCCTATCACCTGAGAAAATGAGAATCAAAAATCACAGGCTGGCAAACCTGTACGCCAGCAATATTTACCATAGCCAGCACTTGGAAGCAATGAAAATGTCCATCAACCGAGGAATGCACCAAGAAGAAGTGGTCCACGTACACAATGGAATATTACTCTAATAATAAATATAAATTAAATTAAAAACAAACAAAAGCAAGGAGACATCAACATTTGTGGGTTTATCCGGGCACATTGCACTCTAATTTATAACCGAAGAACACCACTGGCCGGTAGGTCTGTTTCCCTCGTACCAGCATGGGGAACGTAGAAAGGCTGCCGCTCTCTGGCCATTACCTGCAAAAGCAGGTTTAAAGCCTGAGCTAATGGTCACTTCATATGAACAAGTACTTCAGGGCTGTAAATGAAACCTGCCCTCAAAATGTCTTGAGGGAGATAATGGCCAAAATATTTCAAATGGTGACACATACTTTAAGAAAACACTTTGAAGAAATAAGCTCTAATCACAGCTGGAAAAATTAAAAGGACATGTCTTAAAGCTCAATTTCAACACATTATGAGACACATGCAAATTCAACCACAAAGAGGTATCAGCTCACACCACTCAGAATAACCATCAGCAAAAACTACAAAGAATAAATGCTGAAGGTGCTGGGAAGAAATACATACCCTCCACTTTAAGTGGGACGTAACCTGGAAAGAGCCACTAAGGAGAACAGAATAGAGGTGCCTTTAAAAGGTAACCATTGAGCTACCATATGATCTAGCAGACCTATGCCTAGACCTATAAACGAAGAAGAGAGAATTGGAAGGACACAGGCACGCAAATCTACATTGCATAGTATTACAATAGCCAAGATATGGAAGTAACCAAAAAGTCCACCGACAGATGGGTGGACAAAGAAGAACTGCTACCTGTACAGATGGAATAGGAGCTAGTGAAAAAATGAAACAATGCCATTTGCAGCACCATAGATGAGTCTAGAAGTAATCACGCAACTTGGAGTAAGTGAGAAAGCGAAAGACACATATCCTATCATATCACATATAGGTGTTACCTAAAAAATGATACAAACAAAGATATTTCCACAGAGAAACACTATCATAGATTCATTAAAAAAACTTATGGTTCACCAAATGGAAAGGTGTGAGGATTGGATACATTACCATATTGAGGTTAACAGAGAGATACAAACACATGTGAAATATATAATCACCAAAGACCTACGCAATACCAAGAGAAGTCTACTCAACATTGTGTCATTACCTACATGGGAAAAGGATCCGAAGAAGAATAGATATATGCATGTGTGTGAAAGAACCACATCTTGCACACCTAGAACAAACAAAACATTGTAATCAAGTTTGCTGTGATAAGAAATAAAAATTAAATTCAAAATACCAACAAGAAGTAATGAGACATAAACTTAAAGGGCTGTTTCCTCGCACATTCCATTCTAATTTACAACCTAGAACACCACTTCCAGTAAGGCTCTGTTGCCCTAGTAACCAGATTTGGTAAAGGAGAAATGCTGCCGCCTTGTGGCCGATTCCCGCAAGAGCAGCTTTTAACCCACAGCTAATGGTCACTTACCATTCACAAGGACTCAGGGCTGTAAAGGACACCTGCCCTCAAAATTGTGCTGAGGTAGGGAATGGATACAAAAATTCAAAACAGGCCAAATTTTCAAGAAGATAGTATGAAGAGGTAAGTTTTACTCACTCTCTTTTTAAAGAAAGGAAAATGGATAAAAGCTCCACCTCAGGAAGTATTAGACTCATGCAATCTAATCTACAAAAAGTTTTCAACTCACACCAGTCGACTGACCATTGGCAAAAAGTCTACAAACAATAAATGCTGAAGAGGTTTTAGAGAACTGTGTACCCTCTAGCTGCTGGTGAGATGCCAAAGGGTTAAACGCTAATAATGAGAACAGAAAGGAGCTGCGTTGAAAAGGAAAAATTGAGGTACCATTCAATCCAGCAGGCGCACCAATGGGCCTCTCACCTGAGAAGACCAGAATGAAGAAGACCCGGGCTGCAAAAGCTGCACTGCAGCCTTATTCACCATAGCCAAGACAGTGAAGCAACCAAAATGTCCATCAACAGATGAAAGGATAAAGAAGAAGTGGTCCATGTACACAATGAATACTAGCCATAGAAAACAATGAAACACTGCTCTTTGAGGCACCATAGATGATCTTGGAGATAATCACAGAACATGAGGTAAGTCGGAAAGCAAAAGTCCTATATCCTATGATATCACTTATAGGCGTTATCTAATAACTGACACAAATGAACATATTTCCACAGAGAAAGTCAATCACAGACGTATTAAAAAAAAACTATGCTTATCTAAAAGGAAAGGTGGGGGGAATGGATAAATGAAGATTAGCGTTACCATATGTATACAAATACATATTATATACATATATCAAAAAGACCGACCATATAGCAAGGAAGGTTTACGGAACACTCTGTAATAATTTACAGGGGAAGAGGATCTCTACATAAATAGGTATATAGAATATGTAGATGAACCAGAGTGTGTACACCTTGGACAAGCAACATTCTAACCATTACCCCAATTGAAAAAATTAAAACAACGAACTAGGAGTAATGAGACATAAACTTATGGGGGGTTTTCCTGGCACATTCCATTCAAATTTACAACCTAGGCAAACGACTTCCAGAACGGCTCTGCTGCCCTAGTACCCAGATTTGGGAATGGAGAAATGCTGCATCCTTGTGGCCGTTTCCCACAACAGCAGCTTTAAACCCACTGCAAAAGGTCACTAAATATTCACCAATTGCAGGTCTGTAAATGACACCTGCCCTCCAAAAAATACTGAGGTCGAAAATCGACCACAAAATTCTAGAGTGCAACCTTCCAAAAAGAAAATTTGAAGAGGTATATTATACTCACACTTTTGTTCTTTTTTCTTTTAACAGAAAAGAAAAAGGCGTGGAAAAATGATGAATTGTAGGAATTTTTACAGACATGTAAACCCAAATTACAAACACCTATCAGCTCACACCAGTCAGAATGGCCATCAACAAAAATGCTGCAAACAAGAAATGCTGACGTGATTGTGGAGAAGTGCGTACCCTCGATTCTAAGGGGGACGTGGTAAGAGCCACTAATGAGAGCACAATTGAGGTGCCTTGAAAAGGTAAACGTTGAGCTACCATACCAGTCAATCAATCATAACCACTGCTGGGTCTATCACCTGAGAAAAGGAAAATCAAAAATCACAGGCTGGCAATCCTGCCCTCCAGCAATATTTACCATAGGCAACACTTGGAAGCAAGGAAAATGTCCATCAACAGAGGAGTGCACCAAGAAGAAGTGGTCCATGTACACAATGGAATATTAGCCATGGAAAACACTGAAGCGCTGCTCTTTGAGGCACCACAGATGAGCCTGGAGATAATCACAAAACATGAAGTAGGTCGGAAAGCAAAAGACCTATAGCCTATATAATCACTTATGGCCTTATCTAATAACTGACACAGATGAACATATTTCCAAAGAGAAAGACACTCACAGGCTTAGAAAACAAAACAAACTATGCTCATCTAAAAGGAAAGGAGGGGGGAAATTGAGAAATGAGGATTAGTGTTACTATACATATACAAATACATATTATATACATGTATCAAAAAGACCGAACATATAGCAAGGGAGGTCGATGGAACACTGTAATATTTTACATGGGAAGAGGATCTGTACATTAATAGACATACATAATGTACAAATGGACCAGATGGTGTACACCTAGGACAAACAATATTCTAAACTTTACCCAGATTAAAAAAATTTTAAAAACCAAGAAGAAGTAATGAGACATAAACTTATGGGGATTTCTCCTGGCAAATTCCATTCTAATTTATAACCTAGGACAATGACTTCCAGAAGGGCTCTGCTGCCCTAGTACCCAGATTGGGGAATGGAGAAAAGCTACCTCCTTGTGGACGTTTCCCACAACAGCAGCTTTGAACCCACTGCAAAAGGTCACTAAATTTTCACCAACTTGCAGTTCTGTCAATGACACCTGCCCTCCAAAAAATTTCTGGGGTCAAAAATCGACGAAAAAAATTCAAAAGAGGGCAACCTTCGAAGAAGTCAATTTCAAGAGCTCTATTATACTTACGGTTTTTTCTTTTAAGAGAAAAGAAAAAGGCGTAGGAATATGATGAATTTAAAAATTTTAATGTCATGCATACCCATATTACAAAAACCTATCAGCTCACAGCAATCAGAATGGCCATTAGGAAAAATGCTGCCAAAAATAAACGGTGAAGGGAGTGTGGAGAAATGCGTACCCTCGGTTGTAAGGGGGGGCATGTAAAGAGCCACTAATGAAAACACAACGTAGGTGCTTTGAAAAGGGAAACATTGAGCTACCAGTCAATCAATCACAACCACTGCTTGGCCTATCACCTGAGAAAATGAGAATCAAAAATCACAGGCTGGCAAACCTGTACGCCAGCAATATTTACCATAGCCAGCACTTGGAAGCAATGAAAATGTCCATCAACCGAGGAATGCACCAAGAAGAAGTGGTCCACGTACACAATGGAATATTACTCTAATAATAAATATAAATTAAATTAAAAACAAACAAAAGCAAGGAGACATCAACATTTGTGGGTTTATCCGGGCACATTGCACTCTAATTTATAACCGAAGAACACCACTGGCCGGTAGGTCTGTTTCCCTCGTACCAGCATGGGGAACGTAGAAAGGCTGCCGCTCTCTGGCCATTACCTGCAAAAGCAGGTTTAAAGCCTGAGCTAATGGTCACTTCATATGAACAAGTACTTCAGGGCTGTAAATGAAACCTGCCCTCAAAATGTCTTGAGGGAGATAATGGCCAAAATATTTCAAATGGTGACACATACTTTAAGAAAACACTTTGAAGAAATAAGCTCTAATCACAGCTGGAAAAATTAAAAGGACATGTCTTAAAGCTCAATTTCAACACATTATGAGACACATGCAAATTCAACCACAAAGAGGTATCAGCTCACACCACTCAGAATAACCATCAGCAAAAACTACAAAGAATAAATGCTGAAGGTGCTGGGAAGAAATACATACCCTCCACTTTAAGTGGGACGTAACCTGGAAAGAGCCACTAAGGAGAACAGAATAGAGGTGCCTTTAAAAGGTAACCATTGAGCTACCATATGATCTAGCAGACCTATGCCTAGACCTATAAACGAAGAAGAGAGAATTGGAAGGACACAGGCACGCAAATCTACATTGCATAGTATTACAATAGCCAAGATATGGAAGTAACCAAAAAGTCCACCGACAGATGGGTGGACAAAGAAGAACTGCTACCTGTACAGATGGAATAGGAGCTAGTGAAAAAATGAAACAATGCCATTTGCAGCACCATAGATGAGTCTAGAAGTAATCACGCAACTTGGAGTAAGTGAGAAAGCGAAAGACACATATCCTATCATATCACATATAGGTGTTACCTAAAAAATGATACAAACAAAGATATTTCCACAGAGAAACACTATCATAGATTCATTAAAAAAACTTATGGTTCACCAAATGGAAAGGTGTGAGGATTGGATACATTACCATATTGAGGTTAACAGAGAGATACAAACACATGTGAAATATATAATCACCAAAGACCTACGCAATACCAAGAGAAGTCTACTCAACATTGTGTCATTACCTACATGGGAAAAGGATCCGAAGAAGAATAGATATATGCATGTGTGTGAAAGAACCACATCTTGCACACCTAGAACAAACAAAACATTGTAATCAAGTTTGCTGTGATAAGAAATAAAAATTAAATTCAAAATACCAACAAGAAGTAATGAGACATAAACTTAAAGGGCTGTTTCCTCGCACATTCCATTCTAATTTACAACCTAGAACACCACTTCCAGTAAGGCTCTGTTGCCCTAGTAACCAGATTTGGTAAAGGAGAAATGCTGCCGCCTTGTGGCCGATTCCCGCAAGAGCAGCTTTTAACCCACAGCTAATGGTCACTTACCATTCACAAGGACTCAGGGCTGTAAAGGACACCTGCCCTCAAAATTGTGCTGAGGTAGGGAATGGATACAAAAATTCAAAACAGGCCAAATTTTCAAGAAGATAGTATGAAGAGGTAAGTTTTACTCACTCTCTTTTTAAAGAAAGGAAAATGGATAAAAGCTCCACCTCAGGAAGTATTAGACTCATGCAATCTAATCTACAAAAAGTTTTCAACTCACACCAGTCGACTGACCATTGGCAAAAAGTCTACAAACAATAAATGCTGAAGAG
The DNA here is from genome assembly GCF_965194805.1 of Balaenoptera borealis. NCBI lineage: Eukaryota > Metazoa > Chordata > Mammalia > Artiodactyla > Balaenopteridae > Balaenoptera > Balaenoptera borealis. The sequence goes on from NW_028123464.1 coordinate 307,732, forward strand.
GTTTTAGAGAACTGTGTACCCTCTAGCTGCTGGTGAGATGCCAAAGGGTTAAACGCTAATAATGAGAACAGAAAGGAGCTGCGTTGAAAAGGAAAAATTGAGGTACCATTCAATCCAGCAGGCGCACCAATGGGCCTCTCACCTGAGAAGACCAGAATGAAGAAGACCCGGGCTGCAAAAGCTGCACTGCAGCCTTATTCACCATAGACAAGACAGTGAACCAACCAAAATGTCCATCAACAGATGAAAGGATAAAGAAGAAGTGGTCCATGTACACAATGAATACTAGCCATAGAAAACAATGAAACACTGCTCTTTGAGGCACCATAGATGATCTTGGAGATAATCACAGAACATGAGGTAAGTCGGAAAGCAAAAGTCCTATATCCTATGATATCACTTATAGGCGTTATCTAATAACTGACACAAATGAACATATTTCCACAGAGAAAGTCAATCACAGACGTATTAAAAAAAAACTATGCTTATCTAAAAGGAAAGGTGGGGGGAATGGATAAATGAAGATTAGCGTTACCATATGTATACAAATACATATTATATACATATATCAAAAAGACCGACCATATAGCAAGGAAGGTTTACGGAACACTCTGTAATAATTTACAGGGGAAGAGGATCTCTACATAAATAGGTATATAGAATATGTAGATGAACCAGAGTGTGTACACCTTGGACAAGCAACATTCTAACCATTACCCCAATTGAAAAAATTAAAACAACGAACTAGGAGTAATGAGACATAAACTTATGGGGGGTTTTCCTGGCACATTCCATTCAAATTTACAACCTAGGCAAACGACTTCCAGAACGGCTCTGCTGCCCTAGTACCCAGATTTGGGAATGGAGAAATGCTGCATCCTTGTGGCCGTTTCCCACAACAGCAGCTTTAAACCCACTGCAAAAGGTCACTAAATATTCACCAATTGCAGGTCTGTAAATGACACCTGCCCTCCAAAAAATACTGAGGTCGAAAATCGACCACAAAATTCTAGAGTGCAACCTTCCAAAAAGAAAATTTGAAGAGGTATATTATACTCACACTTTTTTTCTTTTTTCTTTTAACAGAAAAGAAAAAGGCGTGGAAAAATGATGAATTGTAGGAATTTTTACAGACATGTAAACCCAAATTACAAACACCTATCAGCTCACACCAGTCAGAATGGCCATCAACAAAAATGCTGCAAACAAGAAATGCTGACGTGATTGTGGAGAAGTGCGTACCCTCGATTCTAAGGGGGACGTGGTAAGAGCCACTAATGAGAGCACAATTGAGGTGCCTTGAAAAGGTAAACGTTGAGCTACCATACCAGTCAATCAATCATAACCACTGCTGGGTCTATCACCTGAGAAAAGGAAAATCAAAAATCACAGGCTGGCAATCCTGCCCTCCAGCAATATTTACCATAGGCAACACTTGGAAGCAAGGAAAATGTCCATCAACAGAGGAGTGCACCAAGAAGAAGTGGTCCATGTACACAATGGAATATTAGCCATGGAAAACACTGAAGCGCTGCTCTTTGAGGCACCACAGATGAGCCTGGAGATAATCACAAAACATGAAGTAGGTCGGAAAGCAAAAGACCTATAGCCTATATAATCACTTATGGCCTTATCTAATAACTGACACAGATGAACATATTTCCAAAGAGAAAGACACTCACAGGCTTAGAAAACAAAACAAACTATGCTCATCTAAAAGGAAAGGAGGGGGGAAATTGAGAAATGAGGATTAGTGTTACTATACATATACAAATACATATTATATACATGTATCAAAAAGACCGAACATATAGCAAGGGAGGTCGATGGAACACTGTAATATTTTACATGGGAAGAGGATCTGTACATTAATAGACATACATAATGTACAAATGGACCAGATGGTGTACACCTAGGACAAACAATATTCTAAACTTTACCCAGATTAAAAAAATTTTAAAAACCAAGAAGAAGTAATGAGACATAAACTTATGGGGATTTCTCCTGGCAAATTCCATTCTAATTTATAACCTAGGACAATGACTTCCAGAAGGGCTCTGCTGCCCTAGTACCCAGATTGGGGAATGGAGAAAAGCTACCTCCTTGTGGACGTTTCCCACAACAGCAGCTTTGAACCCACTGCAAAAGGTCACTAAATTTTCACCAACTTGCAGTTCTGTCAATGACACCTGCCCTCCAAAAAATTTCTGGGGTCAAAAATCGACCAAAAAATTCAAAAGAGGGCAACCTTCGAAGAAGTCAATTTCAAGAGCTCTATTATACTTACGGTTTTTTCTTTTAAGAGAAAAGAAAAAGGCGTAGGAATATGATGAATTTTAATAATTTTAATGTCATGCATACCCATATTACAAAAACCTATCAGCTCACAGCAATCAGAATGGCCATTAGGAAAAATGCTGCCAAAAATAAACGGTGAAGGGAGTGTGGAGAAATGCGTACCCTCGGTTGTAAGGGGGGGCATGTAAAGAGCCACTAATGAAAACACAACGTAGGTGCTTTGAAAAGGGAAACATTGAGCTACCAGTCAATCAATCACAACCACTGCTTGGCCTATCACCTGAGAAAATGAGAATCAAAAATCACAGGCTGGCAAACCTGTACGCCAGCAATATTTACCATAGCCAGCACTTGGAAGCAATGAAAATGTCCATCAACCGAGGAATGCACCAAGAAGAAGTGGTCCACGTACACAATGGAATATTACTCTAATAATAAATATAAATTAAATTAAAAACAAACAAAAGCAAGGAGCCATCAACATTTGTGGGTTTATCCGGGCACATTGCACTCTAATTTATAACCGAAGAACACCACTGGCCGGTAGGTCTGTTTCCCTAGTACCAGCATGGGGAACGTAGAAAGGCTGCCGCTCTCTGGCCATTACCTGCAAAAGCAGGTTTAAAGCCTGAGCTAATGGTCACTTCATATGAACAAGTACTTCAGGGCTGTAAATGAAACCTGCCCTCAAAATGTCTTGAGGGAGATAATGGCCAAACTATTTCAAATGGTGACACATACTTTAAGAAAACACTTTGAAGAAATAAGCTCTAATCACAGCTGGAAAAATTAAAAGGACATGTCTTAAAGCTCAATTTCAACGCATTATGAGACACATGCAAATTCAACCACAAAGAGGTATCAGCTCACACCACTCAGAATAACCATCAGCAAAAACTACAAAGAATAAATGCTGAAGGTGCTGGGAAGAAATACATACCCTCCACTTTAAGTGGGACGTAACCTGGAAAGAGCCACTAAGGAGAACAGAATAGAGGTGCCTTTAAAAGGTAACCATTGAGCTACCATATGATCTAGCAGACCTATGCCTAGACCTATAAACGAAGAAGAGAGAATTGGAAGGACACAGGCACGCAAATCTACATTGCATAGTATTACAATAGCCAAGATATGGAAGTAACCAAAAAGTCCACCGACAGATGGGTGGACAAAGAAGAACTGCTACCTGTACAGATGGAATAGGAGCTAGTGAAAAAATGAAACAATGCCATTTGCAGCACCATAGATGAGTCTAGAAGTAATCACGCAACTTGGAGTAAGTGAGAAAGCGAAAGACACATATCCTATCATATCACATATAGGTGTTACCTAAAAAATGATACAAACAAAGATATTTCCACAGAGAAACACTATCATAGATTCATTAAAAAAACTTATGGTTCACCAAATGGAAAGGTGTGAGGATTGGATACATTACCATATTGAGGTTAACAGAGAGATACAAACACATGTGAAATATATAATCACCAAAGACCTACGCAATACCAAGAGAAGTCTACTCAACATTGTGTCATTACCTACATGGGAAAAGGATCCGAAGAAGAATAGATATATGCATGTGTGTGAAAGAACCACATCTTGCACACCTAGAACAAACAAAACATTGTAATCAAGTTTGCTGTGATAAGAAATAAAAATTAAATTCAAAATACCAACAAGAAGTAATGAGACATAAACTTAAAGGGCTTTTTCCTCGCACATTCCATTCTAATTTACAACCTAGAACACCACTTCCAGTAAGGCTCTGTTGCCCTAGTAACCAGATTTGGTAAAGGAGAAATGCTGCCGCCTTGTGGCCGATTCCCGCAAGAGCAGCTTTTAACCCACAGCTAATGGTCACTTACCATTCACAAGGACTCAGGGCTGTAAAGGACACCTGCCCTCAAAATTGTGCTGAGGTAGGGAATGGATACAAAAAATTCAAAACAGGCCAAATTTTCAAGAAGATAGTATGAAGAGGTAAGTTTTACTCACTCTCTTTTTAAAGAAAGGAAAATGGATAAAAGCTCCACCTCAGGAAGTATTAGACTCATGCAATCTAATCTACAAAAAGTTTTCAACTCACACCAGTCGACTGACCATTGGCAAAAAGTCTACAAACAATAAATGCTGAAGAGGTTTTAGAGAACTGTGTACCCTCTAGCTGCTGGTGAGATGCAAAAGGGTTAAACGCTAATAATGAGAACAGAAAGGAGCTGCGTTGAAAAGGAAAAATTGAGGTACCATTCAATCCAGCAGGCGCACCAATGGGCCTCTCACCTGAGAAGACCAGAATGAAGAAGACCCGGGCTGCAAAAGCTGCACTGCAGCCTTATTCACCATAGCCAAGACAGTGAAGCAACCAAAATGTCCATCAACAGATGAAAGGATAAAGAAGAAGTGGTCCATGTACACAATGAATACTAGCCATGGAAAACAATGAAACACTGCTCTTTGAGGCACCATAGATGATCTTGGAGATAATCACAGAACATGAGGTAAGTCGGAAAGCAAAAGTCCTATATCCTATGATATCACTTATAGGCGTTATCTAATAACTGACACAAATGAACATATTTCCACAGAGAAAGTCAATCACAGACTTATTAAAAAAAACCTATGCTTATCTAAAAGGAAAGGTGGGGGGAATGGATAAATGAAGATTAGCGTTACCATATGTATACAAATACATATTATATACATATATCAAAAAGACCGACCATATAGCAAGGAAGGTTTACGGAACACTCTGTAATAATTTACAGGGGAAGAGGATCTCTACATAAATAGGTATATAGAATATGTAGATGAACCAGAGTGTGTACACCTTGGACAAGCAACATTCTAACCATTACCCCAATTGAAAAAATTAAAACAACGAACTAGGAGTAATGAGACATAAACTTATGGGGGGTTTTCCTGGCACATTCCATTCAAATTTACAACCTAGGCAAACGACTTCCAGAACGGCTCTGCTGCCCTAGTACCCAGATTTGGGAATGGAGAAATGCTGCATCCTTGTGGCCGTTTCCCACAACAGCAGCTTTAAACCCACTGCAAAAGGTCACTAAATATTCACCAATTGCAGGTCTGTAAATGACACCTGCCCTCCAAAAAATACTGAGGTCGAAAATCGACCACAAAATTCTAGAGTGCAACCTTCCAAAAAGAAAATTTGAAGAGGTATATTATACTCACACTTTTTTTCTTTTTTCTTTTAACAGAAAAGAAAAAGGCGTGGAAAAATGATGAATTGTAGGAATTTTTACAGACATGTAAACCCAAATTACAAACACCTATCAGCTCACACCAGTCAGAATGGCCATCAACAAAAATGCTGCAAACAAGAAATGCTGACGTGATTGTGGAGAAGTGCGTACCCTCGATTCTAAGGGGGACGTGGTAAGAGCCACTAATGAGAGCACAATTGAGGTGCCTTGAAAAGGTAAACGTTGAGCTACCATACCAGTCAATCAATCATAACCACTGCTGGGTCTATCACCTGAGAAAAGGAAAATCAAAAATCACAGGCTGGCAATCCTGCCCTCCAGCAATATTTACCATAGGCAACACTTGGAAGCAAGGAAAATGTCCATCAACAGAGGAGTGCACCAAGAAGAAGTGGTCCATGTACACAATGGAATATTAGCCATGGAAAACACTGAAGCGCTGCTCTTTGAGGCACCACAGATGAGCCTGGAGATAATCACAAAACATGAAGTAGGTCGGAAAGCAAAAGACCTATAGCCTATATAATCACTTATGGCCTTATCTAATAACTGACACAGATGAACATATTTCCAAAGAGAAAGACACTCACAGGCTTAGAAAACAAAACAAACTATGCTCATCTAAAAGGAAAGGAGGGGGGAAATTGAGAAATGAGGATTAGTGTTACTATACATATACAAATACATATTATATACATGTATCAAAAAGACCGAACATATAGCAAGGGAGGTCGATGGAACACTGTAATATTTTACATGGGAAGAGGATCTGTACATTAATAGACATACATAATGTACAAATGGACCAGATGGTGTACACCTAGGACAAACAATATTCTAAACTTTACCCAGATTAAAAAAATTTTAAAAACCAAGAAGAAGTAATGAGACATAAACTTATGGGGATTTCTCCTGGCAAATTCCATTCTAATTTATAACCTAGGACAATGACTTCCAGAAGGGCTCTGCTGCCCTAGTACCCAGATTGGGGAATGGAGAAAAGCTACCTCCTTGTGGACGTTTCCCACAACAGCAGCTTTGAACCCACTGCAAAAGGTCACTAAATTTTCACCAACTTGCAGTTCTGTCAATGACACCTGCCCTCCAAAAAATTTCTGGGGTCAAAAATCGACCAAAAAATTCAAAAGAGGGCAACCTTCGAAGAAGTCAATTTCAAGAGCTCTATTATACTTACGGTTTTTTCTTTTAAGAGAAAAGAAAAAGGCGTAGGAATATGATGAATTTTAATAATTTTAATGTCATGCATACCCATATTACAAAAACCTATCAGCTCACAGCAATCAGAATGGCCATTAGGAAAAATGCTGCCAAAAATAAACGGTGAAGGGAGTGTGGAGAAATGCGTACCCTCGGTTGTAAGGGGGGGCATGTAAAGAGCCACTAATGAAAACACAACGTAGGTGCTTTGAAAAGGGAAACATTGAGCTACCAGTCAATCAATCACAACCACTGCTTGGCCTATCACCTGAGAAAATGAGAATCAAAAATCACAGGCTGGCAAACCTGTACGCCAGCAATATTTACCATAGCCAGCACTTGGAAGCAATGAAAATGTCCATCAACCGAGGAATGCACCAAGAAGAAGTGGTCCACGTACACAATGGAATATTACTCTAATAATAAATATAAATTAAATTAAAAACAAACAAAAGCAAGGAGACATCAACATTTGTGGGTTTATCCGGGCACATTGCACTCTAATTTATAACCGAAGAACACCACTGGCCGGTAGGTCTGTTTCCCTAGTACCAGCATGGGGAACGTAGAAAGGCTGCCGCTCTCTGGCCATTACCTGCAAAAGCAGGTTTAAAGCCTGAGCTAATGGTCACTTCATATGAACAAGTACTTCAGGGCTGTAAATGAAACCTGCCCTCAAAATGTCTTGAGGGAGATAATGGCCAAACTATTTCAAATGGTGACACATACTTTAAGAAAACACTTTGAAGAAATAAGCTCTAATCACAGCTGGAAAAATTAAAAGGACATGTCTTAAAGCTCAATTTCAACGCATTATGAGACACATGCAAATTCAACCACAAAGAGGTATCAGCTCACACCACTCAGAATAACCATCAGCAAAAACTACAAAGAATAAATGCTGAAGGTGCTGGGAAGAAATACATACCCTCCACTTTAAGTGGGACGTAACCTGGAAAGAGCCACTAAGGAGAACAGAATAGAGGTGCCTTTAAAAGGTAACCATTGAGCTACCATATGATCTAGCAGACCTATGCCTAGACCTATAAACGAAGAAGAGAGAATTGGAAGGACACAGGCACGCAAATCTACATTGCATAGTATTACAATAGCCAAGATATGGAAGTAACCAAAAAGTCCACCGACAGATGGGTGGACAAAGAAGAACTGCTACCTGTACAGATGGAATAGGAGCTAGTGAAAAAATGAAACAATGCCATTTGCAGCACCATAGATGAGTCTAGAAGTAATCACGCAACTTGGAGTAAGTGAGAAAGCGAAAGACACATATCCTATCATATCACATATAGGTGTTACCTAAAAAATGATACAAACAAAGATATTTCCACAGAGAAACACTATCATAGATTCATTAAAAAAACTTATGGTTCACCAAATGGAAAGGTGTGAGGATTGGATACATTACCATATTGAGGTTAACAGAGAGATACAAACACATGTGAAATATATAATCACCAAAGACCTACGCAATACCAAGAGAAGTCTACTCAACATTGTGTCATTACCTACATGGGAAAAGGATCCGAAGAAGAATAGATATATGCATGTGTGTGAAAGAACCACATCTTGCACACCTAGAACAAACAAAACATTGTAATCAAGTTTGCTGTGATAAGAAATAAAAATTAAATTCAAAATACCAACAAGAAGTAATGAGACATAAACTTAAAGGGCTTTTTCCTCGCACATTCCATTCTAATTTACAACCTAGAACACCACTTCCAGTAAGGCTCTGTTGCCCTAGTAACCAGATTTGGTAAAGGAGAAATGCTGCCGCCTTGTGGCCGATTCCCGCAAGAGCAGCTTTTAACCCACAGCTAATGGTCACTTACCATTCACAAGGACTCAGGGCTGTAAAGGACACCTGCCCTCAAAATTGTGCTGAGGTAGGGAATGGATACAAAAAATTCAAAACAGGCCAAATTTTCAAGAAGATAGTATGAAGAGGTAAGTTTTACTCACTCTCTTTTTAAAGAAAGGAAAATGGATAAAAGCTCCACCTCAGGAAGTATTAGACTCATGCAATCTAATCTACAAAAAGTTTTCAACTCACACCAGTCGACTGACCATTGGCAAAAAGTCTACAAACAATAAATGCTGAAGAGGTTTTAGAGAACTGTGTACCCTCTAGCTGCTGGTGAGATGCAAAAGGGTTAAACGCTAATAATGAGAACAGAAAGGAGCTGCGTTGAAAAGGAAAAATTGAGGTACCATTCAATCCAGCAGGCGCACCAATGGGCCTCTCACCTGAGAAGACCAGAATGAAGAAGACCCGGGCTGCAAAAGCTGCACTGCAGCCTTATTCACCATAGCCAAGACAGTGAAGCAACCAAAATGTCCATCAACAGATGAAAGGATAAAGAAGAAGTGGTCCATGTACACAATGAATACTAGCCATGGAAAACAATGAAACACTGCTCTTTGAGGCACCATAGATGATCTTGGAGATAATCACAGAACATGAGGTAAGTCGGAAAGCAAAAGTCCTATATCCTATGATATCACTTATAGGCGTTATCTAATAACTGACACAAATGAACATATTTCCACAGAGAAAGTCAATCACAGACTTATTAAAAAAAACCTATGCTTATCTAAAAGGAAAGGTGGGGGGAATGGATAAATGAAGATTAGCGTTACCATATGTATACAAATACATATTATATACATATATCAAAAAGACCGACCATATAGCAAGGAAGGTTTACGGAACACTCTGTAATAATTTACAGGGGAAGAGGATCTCTACATAAATAGGTATATAGAATATGTAGATGAACCAGAGTGTGTACACCTTGGACAAGCAACATTCTAACCATTACCCCAACTGAAAAAATTAAAACAACGAACTAGGAGTAATGAGACATAAACTTATGGGGGGTTTTCCTGGCACATTCCATTCAAATTTACAACCTAGGCAAACGACTTCCAGAACGGCTCTGCTGCCCTAGTACCCAGATTTGGGAATGGAGAAATGCTGCATCCTTGTGGCCGTTTCCCACCACAGCAGCTTTAAACCCACTGCAAAAGGTCCCTAAATATTCACCAATTGCAGTTCTGTAAATGACACCTGCCCTCCAAAAAATACTGAGGTCGAAAATCGACCAAAAAATTCTAGAGTGCAACCTTCCAAAAAGAAAATTTGAAGAGGTATATTATACTCACACTTTTTTTCTTTTTTCTTTTAACAGAAAACAAAAAGGCGTGGAAAAATGATGAATTGTAGGAATTTTTACAGACATGTAAACCCAAATTACAAACACCTATCAGCTCACACCAGTCAGAATGGCCATCAACAAAAATGCTGCAAACAAGAAATGCTGACGTGATTGTGGAGAAATGCGTACCCTCGATTCTAAGGGGGACGTGGTAAGAGCCACTAATGAAAGCACAATTGAGGTGCCTTGAAAAGGTAAACGTTGAGCTACCATACCAGTCAATCAATCATACCCACTGCTGGGTCTATCAACTGAGAAAAGGAAAATCAAAAATCACAGGCTGGCAATCCTGCATTCCAGCAATATTTACCATAGGCAACACTTGGAAGCAACGAAAATGTCCATCAACCGAGGAATGCACCAAGAAGAATTTATCCATGTACACAATGTAATATAAGCCATGGAAAACAATGAAGCACTGCTCTTTGAGGCACCATAGATGAGCCTGGAGATAATTACAAAACATGAGGTCGATCGGAAAGCAAAAGACCTATACCCTCTGATATCACTTATGGTGTTTTCTAATAACTGACAGAAATGAACATATTTCCAAAGAGAAAGACACTCACGTGCTTAGAAATCAAACTCTGCTCATGTATAAGGAAAGGTGGGGGCAATGGACAAATGAAGATTAGTGTTACTATACATATATAAATACATATTATATACATTTATCAAAAAGCCAGACCATATATTAACGGGGGGTCTACGGAACACTCTGTAATATTTTACATGGGAAGAGGATGTGTACATGAATAGACGTATATAATGTATAAATGAACCAGACTGTGTACACTTAGGACAAGCAATATTGTAATCTTAACCCCGATTTTGAAAATTTAAAAAACCAAGAAGAAGTAATGAGACATAAACATATGGGGTATCTCCTGGCACATTCCATTCTAATTTACAACCTAGGAACATGACTTCCAGAAAGGCTCTTGCCCTCGTACCCAGATTTGGGAATGGAGAAATGCTACCCCACTGTAGCCGTTTCCCACAACAGAAGCTTTAAACCCATTTCTTAAGGTCACTAAGTATTCAGATAACCGCAGGCCTGTAAATGACACCTACCCTCCAAAACAATCCTGGGGTTGAAAATTGACCAAAAAATTCAAATGAGGGCAACGTTCCAAGAAGACACTTTCAAGAGGTATATTGTACTCACACTTTTTTCTTTTTTTTTTAAACAGAAAAAAAAAGGTGTGGAAAACTGATGAATTTTAGAAATTTTAATGACATGAATACCCATATTAGAAAAACCTATCAGCTCACAGCAGTCAGAATGGCCATTAGGAAAAATGTTGCAAAAAATAAATGCTGAAGGGAGTGTGGAGAAATGTGTACCCTCGGTTGTAAGGGGGGGCATGTAAAGAGCCACTAATGAAAACACAATGTAGGTGCTTTTAAAAGGGAAACATTGAGCTACCAGTCAATCAGTCACAACCACTGCTGGGCCTATCACCTGCGAAAATGAAAATCAAAAAGTCACAGGCTGGCAATCCCGCACTCCAGCACTATTTACCATAGCCAACACTTGGAAGCAACAAAAATGTCCATCAACTGAGGAATGCACCAAGACGAAGTGTTCCATGTACACAATGGAATATTACTCCAATAATAAATATAAATTAAATCTAAAAAACAAAGCAAAAGTAAGGAGACATCAGCATTTGTGGGTTTATCCGGGCACATTGCACTCTAATTTATAACCGAGGGCCACCAGTGGCCGGAAGGTGTGTTTCCCTAGTTACCAGAGTGGGGAACATAGAAAGGCTGCCGCCTTCTGGCCGTTACCTGCAAAAGCAGCTTTAAAGCCTGTGCTCATGGTCACTTCATATGAACAAGTACTGCAGGGCTGTAAATGAAACCTGCCCTCAAAATGTCTTGAGGGAGGTAATGGCCAAAAAATTTCAAAATGTGACACATACTTTAAGTAAACACTTTGAAGAACTAAGCTGTAATCACAGTTTGATAAATAAAAAGGACATGCTTTAAAGCTCAATTTCAACAGATTAGGGGACACATGCAAGTTCAACAACAAAGAGGTCTCAGCTCGTACCTGTCAGAATAACCATCAGCAATAAAACTACAGACAATATATACTGAAGGTGTTTTGGAGAAATGAATACCCTCAACTTTAAGTTGGACGTAACCTGGAAAGAGCCACTAATGAGAACTGAATGGTGGTGCCTTTAAAACGTACACACTGAGCTACCATATGATACAGCAAGCCCACTCCTTGGCCTATAACATAGGAAGATAGATCTGCAAAGACACAGGCAAGCAAATGTGCATTGCAGCAGTATTACAATAGCCAAGACATGCATGCAACCAAAAAGTCCATCAAGAGTTGCGTGGCCAAAGAAGAACTGGTTCATGTACAGATGGAATATTAGCCAGGGAAAAAAATGAAACAAGGCCATTTGCAGCACCATGTATGATTCTTGAGGTAATCAGGCAAATTGTACTAAGTCAGAAAACAAAAGACACATATCCTATAATATCACTTATAGGTCTTAGCTAAAAATTGATACCAATGAAGGTATTTCCACAGAGAAATGCAATCACAGATTCATTAAAGAAACTTATGTTTCATCAAATGGAAAGGTGTGAGGATTGGATACATTAGGATATTGGGGTTAACATAGATATAGAAACACATGTGATATATGTAATCACCAAAGACCTATGTAATACCAAGAGAAGATTACTCAACATTGTGTCATAACCTACATGGGAAAATGATCCAAAGAAGAATAGATATATGTATATGTTTAAAAGAACCACATCTTGCACACCTAGAAGAAACAAAACATTTTAATCAAATTTGCTCTGATAAAAAATAAAAATTAAATTAAAAAAAAGAACTAGAAGTAATGAGACATAAACTTAAGGGGCTTTTTGCTGGCACATTGCATTCTACTTTACAACCAGAACATGACTTCCATTAAGGCTCTGGCATCACTAATAAAGCAGCTTTATAAGCAATGTTGAAGATAGCTTAAAAGAAGTCTCACTAATTATTGATAGTAGCAAGAAAACAAAGTAAAGTAAAAATCTCACTGCAAAAAGTATACATAGAGTGAGGATAGTAGATCAAACACTTATTACACTTCTGTAAAGAATAAAAGACAACAATAGTATGTTTTTTTTTTTAAAAAGAAAGGGCCCAAATAAATCTGAAATGAAAGAGATGATGTTACAACAGACACCACAGAAATACAAAGTATCCTAAGATACACACAGGGTAACTCAGGGCTCAGACTGGAAAGAGCCCACTCTCCAGTCCCCTTTACATGACTTACAGGAGCCTCAGGAACTGAGGAGGGGGTCCCTGAGGAGAGGCTCAAGATAGAATATGGTAGGCATTAACATGGCTCCATTCATCTTAAACATGCCTGAACTACATTCACACGAGATGATTTTGTCCTGTATGTACATCGGCACCTCTAGTTGGAACTGCAGATCTTTGGCTTCATCACCTCTACTGAGAGCATTAGCTTCACCTGCTGTGGACCGTCTCCTATAGGATTTCTATAACCACAAAACATCGAAGCTTCATAGGACCCAGAGTCTGTGCGACTCCACGCAGAGTCTCAGAGTCTCAACTCCACTCAGATACTCCACTCTTGGAGGGCACACACAAAGTAATGTGCACATCAGGGCCCAGGGGAAAGAGCAGTGACCCCATAGGAGAATGACCAGAACTACCTGATAGTTTTAGAGGGTCTCCTGCAGAGGCAGGCGGTGGCTGTGGCTGTGGCTGTGGCTCACCATGAGGACAATGACACTGGCAGCAGAAGTTCTGGGAAATACTCCTTGGTGTGAGCCCTCCCAGAGTCCGCCATTAGCCCCACCAAGAGCAAGGTAGGCTCCAGTGCTGGGTTGCCTCAGGCCAAACAACCAACAGGGAGGGAACCCAGCCCCATGGATCAGCAGACAAGCGGATTAAACTTTTTATTAAAGTTTTATTTAATCTGCAGACAAGCAGATTAAAGCTCTGCCCACAAAAGCAACACCCAGCTCTACCCACCACCAGTCCCTCCCATCAGGAAGCTTGCACAAGCCTCTAAGATAGACTCATCCACTGGAGAGCAGACAGCAGAAGGAAGAAGAACTACAATTCTGAAGCCTGTGGAAGGAAAACCACATTCACAGAAAGATAGACAAAATGAAAAGGCAGAGGACTTTATACCAGATCAAGGAACAAGATAAAACCCCAGAAAAAGAACGAAATGAGGTGGAGATAGGGAACCTTCCAGAAAAAGAATCAGAATAAAGATAGTGAAGATGATCCAAGACCTTGGCAAAAGAATGGAGGCAAAAACAAAAAGAATAAAATATCTAGGAATAAACCTACCTAAGGAGACAAAAGACCTGTATGCAGAAAATTATAGGACACTGATGAAAGAAATTAAAGATGATACAAATAGATGGAGAGAGATACCATGTTCTTGGATTGGAAGAATCAACATTGTGAGAATGACTCTACTACCCAAAGCAATCTACAGATTGAATGCAATCCCTATCAAATTACCACTGGCATTTTTCACAGAACTAGAACAAAAAAATTCACAATTTGTATGGAGACACAAAAGACCCCGAATAGCCAAAGCAATCTTGAGAATGAAAAATGGAGCTGGAGGAATCAGGCTCCCTGACTTCAGACTATATTACAAAGCTAGAGTAATCAAGACAGTTTGGTACTGGCACAAAAACAGAAATATAGATCAATGGAACAGGATAGAAAGCCCAGAGATAAACCCACGCACATATGGTCACCTTATCTTTGATAAAGGAGGCAAGCATATACAGTGGAGAAAAGACAGCCTCTTCAATAAGTGGTGCTGGGAAAATTGGACAGGTACATGTAAAAGTATGAAATTAGAACACTCCCTGACACCATACACAAAAATAAACTCAAAATGGATTAAAGACCTAAGTGTAAAGCCAGACACTATCAAACTCTTAGAGGAAAAGATAGGCAGAACACTCTATGACATACATCACAGCAAGATTCTTTTTGACCCAGCTCCTAGAGAAATGGAAATAAGCACACAAATAAACAAATGGGACCTAATGAAACTTAAAAGCTTTTGCACAGCAAAGGAAACCATAAACAAGACCAAAAGACAACCCTCAGAATGGGAGAAAATATTTGCAAATGAAGCAAATGACAAAGGATTAATCTCCAAGATTTACAAGCAGCTCATGCAGCTCAATAACAAAAAAACAAACAACCCAATCCAAAAATGGGCAGAAGACCTAAATAGACATTTCTCCAAAGAAGATATACAGATGGCCAACAGACACATGAAAGAATGCTCAACATCATTAATCATTAGAGAAATGCAAATCAAAACCACAATGAGGTATCATCTCACACCGGTCAGAATGGCCATCATCAAAAAATCTAGAAACAATAAATGCTGGAGAGGGTGTGGAGAAAAGGGAACACTCTTGCACTGTTGGTGGGAATGTAAATTGATACAGCCACTATGGAGAACAGTATGGAGGTTCCTTAAAAAACTACAAATAGAACTACCATACGACCCAGCAATCCCACTACTGGGCATATACCCTGAGAAAACCATAATTCAAAAAGAGTCATGTACCAAAATGTTCATTGCAGCTCTATTTACAATAGCCAGGACATGGAAGCAACCTAAGTGTCCATAATCGGATGAATGGATAAAGAAGATGTGGCACATATATACAATGGAATATTACTCAGTCATAAAAAGAAATGAAATGGAGGTATTTGTAATGAAGTGGATGGAGTTAGAGTCTGTCATACAGAGTGAACTAAGTCAGAAAGAGAAAAACAAATACAGTATGTTAACACATATATATGGAATCTAAGGGAAAAAAAAAGGTCATGAAGAACCTAGTGGCAAGATGGGAATAAAGACACAGACCTACTAAAGAATGGACTTGAGGATATGGGGAGGGGGAGGGGTGAGATGTGACAGGGTGACAGAGTGTCATGGACATATATACACTACCAAATGTAAAATAGATGGCTAGTGGGAAGCAGCCGCATAGCACAGGGAGATCAGCTCGGTGCTTTGTGACCGCCTGGGGGGGTGGGATTGGGAGGGTGGGAGGGAGGGAGATGCGGGAGGGAGGAGATATGGGAACGTGTGTATATGTGTAGCTGATTCACTTTGTTATAAAGCAGAAACTAACACACCATTGTGAAGCAATTATACTTCAATAAAGATGTTTTTTAAAAAAACGTAAAAAAAAATTAAAAAAAAAAAAGAATGGAGGCAAAGATCGAGAAGATGCAAGAAATGCTTAACAAAGACCTAGAAGAATTAAGGAACAAACACCTAGAAGAATTAAAGAACAAACAAACAGAGGTGAATAATATAATAAC
Source organism: Balaenoptera borealis (assembly GCF_965194805.1). Lineage (NCBI taxonomy): Eukaryota > Metazoa > Chordata > Mammalia > Artiodactyla > Balaenopteridae > Balaenoptera > Balaenoptera borealis. Next base: position 324,102 of record NW_028123464.1, read on the forward strand.
TGAAATGAAAAATACACTAGAAGGAATCAGTAGCAGAATAACTGTGGCAGAAGAACGGATAAGTCACCTGGAAGACAGAAAGGTGGAAATCACTGCCATGGAACACAATAAAGAAAAATAATGAAAATAAATGAAGACACCCTAAGAGTCCTCTGGGACAACATTAAATGCAACAACATTCACATTATAGGGGTCCCAGAAGGAGAAGAGAGAGAGAAAGGACGCAAGAATACATTTGAAGAGATTATAGTCAAAAACTTCCCTAGCATGGGAAAAGAAATAGCCACCCAAGTCCAGGAAGCGCAGAGAGTCCCAGGCAGGATAAATCAAAGGAGAAAAATGCCAAGACACATAGTAACCAAACTGACAAAAATTAAAGACAAAGAAAAATTATTGAAAGCAACAAGGGGAAAATGACAAATAACATAAAAGGGAACTCCCATAACAGCTGATTTCTCAGCAGAAAATCTACAAGCCAGAAGGGAGTGGCGTGATAAATTTAAAGTGATGAAAGGGAAGAACCAACAACCAAGAGTACTCCAGCCAGCAAGGATCTCTTTCAGATTTCACAGAGAAATCAAAAGTCCTACAGACAAGCAAAAGCTAAGAGAATTCAGCACCATGAAACCAGCTCTACACCAAATGCTAAAGGAAATTCTCTAAGTGGGAAACACAAGAGAAGAAAAGGACCCAACAAGACAAACCCGTAACAATTAAGAAAATAGTAATATACATATCCATAATTACCTTAAACATGAATGGACTAAATGTTCCAACCAAAAGACACAGCCTCTCTGAATGGATACAAAAACAAGACCTATATATATGCTGTCTACAAGAGACCCATTTCAGACCTAGGGACACATACAGACTGAAAGTGAGGCGATGGAAAAATATATTCTATGCAAATGAAAATCAAAAGAAAGCTGGAGTAGCAATACTCATATCAGATAAAATAGACTTTAAAATAAAGAATGTTACAAAAGACAAGGAAAGACACTACATAACAGTCAAGGGATCAATCCAAGAAGAAGATATAACAATTATAAATATATATGTACCCAACATAGGAGCACCTCAATATATAAGGCAACTGCTAACAGCTATAAAAGAGGAAATCGACAGTAACACAATAATAGCGGGGGACTTTAACAGCTCACTTACACCAGTGGAGATCATCCAGAAAGAAAATTAATAAGGAAACACAAGCTTTAAATGACACAATAGACCAGATAGAGTTAACTGATATTTATAGGACATCCCATCCAAAAACAGCAGATTACACGTTCTTCTCAACTGCACACGGAACATTCTCCAGGATAGATCATATCTCGGGTCACAAAAAAGCCTCAGTAAATTAAAGAAAACTGAAATCATATCAAGCAGCTGTTCCGACCACAATGCTATGAGATTAGAAATCAATTACAGGGAAAAATCCGTAAAAAACAAAAAACATGGAGGCTAAACAATACGTTACTAAATAACCAAGAGATCACTGAAGAAATAAAAGAGGAAATCAAAAACTACCTAGAGACAAATGACAACAAAAACACGATGATCCAAAACCTATGGGATGCAGCAAAAGCAGTTCTAAGAGGGAAGTTTATAGCAATGCAAGCCTACCTCAAGAAACAAGAAAAATCTCAAATAAACAATCTAACCTTACACCTAGAGGAACTAGAGAAAGAAGAACAAAACCCAAAGTTAGTAGAAGGAAAGGAATCATAAAGATCAGAGCAGAAATAAATGGAATAGAAACAAAGAAAATGAAAGCAAAGATCAATAAAACTAAAAGCTGGTTCTTTGAGAAGATAAACAAAAATGATAAGCCTTTAGCCAGACCCAAGAAAAAGAGGGAGAGGACTCAAATCAACAAAATTAGAAGTGAAAAAGGAGCAGTTACAACAGACACCACAGGAATACAAAGCATCCTAAGAGACTACTACAAGCAACTCTATGCCAATAAAATGGACGACCTGGAAGAAAGGGACAAATTCTTAGAAAGGGATAAGTTTCCAAGACTGAATCAGGAAGAAATAGAGAATATGAACAAACCTATCACAAGCAATGAAATTGAAACTGTGATTAAAAATCTTCCAACAAACAAAAGTCCAGAACCAGATGGCATCACAGGTGAATTCTATCAAATATTTAGAGAAGAGCTAGCACCCAACCTTCTCAAATTCTTCAAAACAATTGCAGGGGAAGGAACACTCCCAAACTCATTCTATGAGACCACCATCACCCTGATACCAAAACCAGACAAAGATACTACAAGGAAAGTAAATTATAGACCAATATCACTGATGAATATAGATGTAAAAATCCTCAACAAAATACTAGCAAACAGAATCGAACAACACGTTAAAAGGATCATACACCATGATCAAGTGGGGTTTATCCCAGGGATGCAAGGATTCTTCAATATACACAAATCAATGTGATACACCATATTAACAAATTGTAGAATAAAACCATATGATCATCTCAATAGATGCAGGAAAAGATTTTGAGAAAATTCAACATCCATTTATGATAAAAACTCTGCAGAGTGTGGGCATAGAGGGAAACTACCTGAACCTTATAAAGGCCATATATGACAAACCCACAGCAAACATCATTCTCAACAGTGAAAAACTGAAAACGTTTCCTCTAAGATCAGGAACAAGACGAGGATGTCCACTCTCACCACTACTATTCAACATAGTTTTGGAAGTCCTAGCCATGGCAATCAGAGAAGAAAAAGAAATAAAAGGAATACAAAAAGGAAAAGAAGAAGTAAAATTGTCACTGTTGGCAGATGACATCATATCATAGATAGAGAATCCTAAAGATGCCACCAGAAAACCACTGGAGCTAATCAATGAATTTGGTAAAGTTGCAGGATACAAAATTAATGCACAGAAATTGCTTGCATTCCTATACACTAACAATGAAAGAACAGAAAGAGAAATTAAGGAAACAATTCCATTACCACTGCAACAAAAAGAATAAACTACCTAGGAATAAACCTACCTAAGGAAGTAAAAGACCTGTACTCAGAAAACTATAAGACACTGATGAAAGAAATCAAAGATGATATAAACAGATGGAGACATATACCATGTTCTTGGATTAGAAGAATCAATATTGTGAAAATGACTATACTACCCAAAGCAATCTACAGATTCAATGCAATCCCTATCAAAATACCTTTGGCATTTTCTACAGAACTAGAAAAAAAAATCTTAAAATTTGTAGGGAGACACAAAAGACCCCGGATAGCCAAAGCAGCCTTGAGGGGAAAAAAAAAAGAGCTGGAGGAATCAGACTTCCAGACTTCAGACTATATTACAAAGCTACAGTAATCAAGATGATATGGTACTGACACAAAAACAGAAATATAGATCAATAGAACAGGATAGAAAGCACAGAGATAAACCCACGTACCTATGGTTAACTAATCTATGACAAAGGAGGCAAGGGTATACAATGGAGAAAAGACAGTGTCTTCAGTAGGTGGTGCTGGGAAAACTGGACAGCTACATGTAAAAGAATGAAATTAGAACACTCCCTAACACCATACACAAAAATAAACTCAAAATGGATTAGAGACCTAAATGTAAGACCAGCCACTATAAAACTCTTAGAGGAAAACATAGCAGAACAGTCTATGACATAAATCACAGCAAGATCCTTTTTGACCCACCTCCTAGGGAAATGGAAATATAAACAAAAATTAAAAAAATGGGACCTAATGAAACTTAAAATCTTTTGCACAGCAAAGGAAAACATAAGCAAGATGAAAAGACAACCATCAGCATGGGAGAAAATATTTTCAAATGAAGCAAATGGCAAAGGATTAATCTCCAAAAAGCAGCTCATGTAGCTCAGTATCACAAAACCAAACAACCCAATCCAAAAATGGGCAGAAGACCTAAATAGACATTTCTCCAAAGAAGATATACAGTTTGCCAGCAAACACATGAAAGGATGCTGAACATCACTAATCATTAGAGAAATGCAAATCAAAACTACAGTGAGATATCACCTCACACCAGTCAGAATGGCCATCATCAAAAAATCTACAAACAATAAATGCTGGAGAGGCATTTATTGGAAAAAAGGGAACCCTCTTGCACTGTTGGTGGGAATGTAAATTGATATAGCTACTAGGGAGAACGGTATGGGGGTTCCTTAAAAACTAAAAATAGAACAACCGTACAACCCAGCAATCCCACTACTGGACAATTACCCTGAGAAAACCATAATTCAAAAAGAGTCATGTACCACAATGTTCATTGTAGCTCTATTTACAATAGCCAGGACATGGAAGCAACCTAAGTGTCCATCAACAGATAACTGGATAAAGAAGATGTGGCACATATATACAATGGAACATTATTCAGCCATAAAAAGAAACGAAATTGAGTTATTTGTAGTGAGGTGGATGGATCTAGAGTCTGTCATACAGAGTGAAGTAAGTCAGAAAGAGAAAAACAAATACCGTATGCTAACACATATATATGGAATGTAAAAGAAAAAAGTTTATGAAGAACCTAGGGGCAGGAAAGGATTAAGGACACAGACGTAGAGAAAGGACTTGAGGACACGGGGAGGGGGAAGGGTAAGCTGGGACAAAGTGAGAGAGTGGTATGGACATATATACACTACCAAATGTAAAATTGATAGCTACTGGGAAGCAGCCACATAGCACAGGGAGATCAGCTCGGTGCTTTGTGACCACCTAAAGGGGTGGGATAAGGGAGTAAGAGGGAAGTGCAAGAGGGAGGGGATATGGTGTTATATGTATACATATAGCTGATTCACTTTTTCATACAGCAGAAACTAACACACAATTGTAAAACAATTATACTCCAATAAAGATGTAAAAGAAAAAAAAAAAAGAAAGCCCAGAGACAAACCTACACACCTATGGTCCACTAATCTATGACAAAGGAGGCAAGGATATACAATGGAGAAAAGACAGTCTCTTCAATAAGTGGTGCTGGGAAAAATGGACAGCTACATGTAAAAGAATGAAATTAGAACACTCCCTAACACCATACACAAAAAATAAACTCAAAATGGATTAGAGACCGAAATGTTAGACTGGACACTATAAAACTCTTAGAGGAAAACATAGGAAGAATACTCTTTGACATAAATCACAGCAAGATCTTTTTTGATCCACCTCCTAGAGTAATGGAATAAAAACCAAAAATAAACAAATGGGAGCAAATGAAACCTAAAAGCTTTTGGAAAGCAAAGGAAACTACAAAGACGACGAAAAGACAACCCTCAGAATGGGAGAAAATATTTGCAAACGAATCAATGGACAAAGGATTAATCTCCAATATATATAAACAGCTCATGCAGCTCAACAGTAAAAAAACAAACAACCCAATCCAAAAATGGGCAGATGACGTAAATAGACATTTGTCCCAAGAAGACATACAGATGGCCAAGAAGCACATGAAAAGCTGCTCAACATCACTAATTATTAGAGAAATATAAACCAAAACTACAATGAGGTATCACCTCACACAAGTTAGAATGGGCATCATCAGAAAATCTACAGACAACAAATGCTGGAGAGGGTGTGGAGAAAAGGGAACCCTCTTACACTATTTGTGGGAATGTAAATTGATAGTCACTATGGAGAACAGTATGGAGGTTCCTTAAAAAACTAAAAATAGAATTACCATATGACCCAGCAATCCCACTACTGGGCATATACCCAGAGAAAACCATAATTCAAAAAGACACATTCACCACAATGTTCATTGCAGCACTATTTACAATAGCCAGGTCATGGAAGCAACCTAAATGCCCATAGATAGACAAATGGAAAATATGTGGTACATATATTAAATGGAATATTACTCAGCCAGAAAAAGGAATGAAATTGGGTCATTTGTAGAGACGTGGATAGATCTAGAGACTGTCATACAGAGTGAAGTAAGTCAGAAAAAGAAAAACATATATCGTATATTAACGCATACATGTGGAACCTAGAAAAATGGTACAGATGAACCGGTTTGCAAGGCAGAAATAGAGACACAGATGTAGAGAACAAATGTATGGTCACCAAGGGGGGAAAGTGGCAGGGTGGTGGTGGTGGGATGAATTGCGAGCCTGGGATTGACATATATACACTTATATGTATAAAATAGATAACCAATAAGAACCTGCTGTATAAAAAAATGAATAAAATAAAACTTAAAAATTTAAAAATATTTAAAAACATAAAACAGAAAAAAAAGTTCTGTCCTTCCCATAGACGTATTTATATGAATGAATTATTTCCATGCTTATATCTATAAATACAAAAAGAGGAATAAAACCTACCTTGAACCAAAAAAGAAAAAAAAAAAAAAAACAGAACCCAGTGGTCATACAGAGGAAAACCCTATCAGGGCACTTGCTCCAGTGGTAAACAATTCTGAAGTTGGTCAGAGGTGGGGAATCGTCTCCCATGCAGCCAGCAGCCCCCCCGCAAGGAGCGTCCTCATTGCAAAGCTGGGGGACCGTGAGGAGGCGTCTCTGAGTAAACGTGAGCTGAGCCCCAGGCCAGCTGCTGCTGAACTTTTCCCACCCTTCCCAGGTAAAACACCTGAATGTGTGCAAAAACTTTAAAGCCTAGAGGAAGGGGCTTGGAGTCACACCAGCGACAGCACGCAGGCCGACTTGGTGCCTGCAGGCCAGCCAGGACGGTCCTGGCCCCGGGCGCTCTTCTGGAATCTTTCCATTTCCCTGCCTGAGGTACCCCTCCTGTCCCGGCCCCCACTGCTTTTTTCCTTCCTCACCTCTTCCCGGGGAGAAATTCCAGCAGCAGGTATGGGTGACACATCCTCTTCTTTAGCAGGTGGCAGCCCGGCAACTCCTGCAGAAAGTCCAGCAGAGCCCCACTCACATGGGGCCACTCATAGAGCCTTGGGCCCTACTCCCTCCCACCAGCACAACCCCGAGACTGCTGACGGGGCAGAGACTATGGCGTCAGGCCCAGCTGCAGAGGCTTTTGCTGCCTGGAGGGGTGTTTATATTGACCTCAACCCAGGCACACCTGGGAAGGGCTGGCCGGCAGGGTCAGGCTGCCCAGGTCAGCCAATCCTCGCCCCTCAGGGGTTCAGAGTTGCAGATAATGGGCCTTGCTGCACCGGCCAGATCCAAGGAACAGGTGTAGGGTCCCGAGAGTCAGGATAGACAAGGGGCGGCAGCCCTGGCTTGTTTTCTAATCATTTTATCTGGTCCATGAGTGGAAGACAACTTCAAGAAGACCCTCTCCTAATGAGAGGAACCCAGGAGTCAGGGAGAGGAGGGTTGGTGGGTGGAGACAGAGGCCTGGTGCCCCGGCTGCAGTGGAAGCCCCTGGAAGACCAGGCGGAGGGAGGCCGCACAGAGAGAAGCCTAGGGTCACAGACCTGTCGGAGCTGCTGTTTGTTAGTTCAAGCCCTGCTCTGAAGTGCTCTGTGTCAGCTCTGAGCGACAGGTGTGCTGGGGGTGCTCTGCAATGAGGGCTATGTGCACGGTTCCTGTGTGCCCAGCTCTGCCGGGGTACCTGTCCAGGGGAGCTCCATATCCAGGGAGAGGCCTGCCCACGAGAGCCCCGTGAGCTGCTGGGTACCTGCCCAAGTGAGCTCCATATCCTGGTAGGGATCTGCCCACGAGAGCCCCGTGAGCTGCTGGGTACCTGCCCAGGTGAGCTCCATATCCTGGGAGGGGGCCTGACAATGAGAGCCCCGTGGGCTGCTGGGTACCTGCACAGGTGAGCTCCATATCCTGGGAGGGGCCTAACCACGAGAGCCCCGTGGGCTTCTGGCTACCTGCACAGGTGAGCTCCATATCCTGGGAGGGGCCTGACCATGAGAGCCCCGTGGGCTGCTGGGGACCTGGTAAAGGACGCCAGGACAGTCAGTGAAGCCACAGAGGATATACATCCAGTAGTTCCTAATTCCTACACCCTGCTGGTCATTCTACCATCCACCAGGACATGATATTCTGTATTAGACTTCAATGATGCCTTCTTCTGTATTCCTTTAGTCCCAGAGTCACAAGAAATTTTGGCTGTGAGTGGCACGACTCAACATACAACAAAAACAATACTGCTTGGCCGTCCTGCCCCAGGGGTTCAAAATTTCCCACACCATCTTTGGGGAAACGTTAGCTAAAACCCTAAAAGATCTACCTCTGGAGAAGTGAACCCTCCTTCAATATGCAGACGACATTCTGGGCTTCCCTGGTGGCGCAGTGTTTGAGAATCTGCCTACCAATGCAGGGGACACAGGTTCGAGCCCTGGTCTGAGAAGATCCCATATGCCGCAGAGCAACTAGGCCCGTGAGCCACAATTACTGAGCCTGCGCGTCTGGAGCCTGTGCTCCACAATAAGAGAGGCTGCGATAGTGAGAGGCCCGCGCACCGCGATGAAGAGTGGCCCCCGCTTGCCGCAACTAGAGAAAGCCCTCGCACAGAAACGAAGACCCAACACAGCCATAAATAATAAATAAATAAATTTAAAAAAAATGCAGACGACATTCTGATCGCCAGCCCTACTAAGGAGGCCTCTGGACTACCTAGCCAATAAAAGATAGAAGGTGTCCAAGAAAAAGGCTCAAATATCACAGACTAAGGTGACCTGCCTGGGCTTCATTCTCACAGAAGATTGGAGAAGCCCATCCCAGGAAAGGGAAGAAGCCATTTGCAGCCTCACCCTTCCTAAAACTAGAAGACAGCTTAGGGGTTCCTGGGGAGACCGGGGTTTGCTGCATCTGGATCCCTAACTACAGTCTAATACCTGGGCCTCTATATGAAACACTGAAAGGAAAAGATGATGATCCTTTTGAATAGAATCCAGAAGCGGCCTTTCAAGAAAGGAAAGAGCAGTCAATTCAGACCCTTGCCTTGGACCTCCCTAATTTAGCTAAACCGTTTGACCTTTATATTCCTGGTCGAAGGCGAATCGCCCTTGGAGTTTTAGTGCAAAAACTGGGACCACTTGAAATGGAACAACGCAAGAATGCCCTCCAGGCATTGGCCAGCCACCCCATCCGACCAGGATACTGGGGGTATCTAAAAACCTGGAAATGAGCAGCCCGCAAGGCCAGCTCCCTCCTAAGGGTAAAGGAGGCCACTTGGTGATCCTAACCACCCACCATGCCCTGAAGTTGCAGGGATCACTCCGTGGGCACAATGACCTCGAGTGAGGAGGCCCTCCAACTCCAACCTCCAGAGAGACAACCTGGGGCAACAGGCCCCCATGACGACTCATGTGACCATCACTTGACCTGGAGCTTCTCTCAGAAAACCACAAGAGTGTGCCCCAAAAGAACAGACTATTGCTTGCAGGACTTACTGCACCCAGAGCGGAGCTAATAAACTTGGCAGGGGAACCCTAAATAACGCTGCCACCATAGAAAAGCCTACAGACACCACGGTGACGGCGGCCAATGAGACCAGATGTACTCCTGGTTACTTCAAAATGGCGGTGACTGAGTGGCCGTCATGGTCCTGGATCACCACCGGCCCTGGACTGTCTGGGAGTTGAGCAGCCAGGGCTCTGACACCTGGTGCTGTTTGTACGTTAATTCAGTGGCCTAACTGAAGAAAGCACAGACTACTGGTCAGAGCATCTAGGCTGGCAGAAACCGTCAGCCTAAGGGGGCCGAACCAATGTGGAGCAGGGTAAAACCGGCCCCCCCAGCGTCCCTGCGCATCTCTTTCCTGGACCCTTAAAGGTCATTAGAATCTATAAAACTTCCAACGCTGGTGCTCAGGCAGACGAGCAGTGAGGGAGGAGGCCTGGGGACAATCAACCTCACCTGGAGGCTGCTGGGGAGAAGTCCTGCCCCTCCCCCCGGGTATGAGGACACCCAACTCAGCACGAAGCATTTACAGAAGAGGTGTCTGCACCCTCAGCGCCCCAAGAATGTGGAATGGGACAAGAGGCAGAGGAGGGGTTTGTCACTGGCAAAGCCCATTAAAAATTCCTGGGAGATAAAAATAGAATCTGGGCAATAAAATAAAGTCTAACCTTTTTTTCCTTTGTGCTTTTTCTAATTTCACTTGTTCCTAGGTTTCCACAGGCAGAGGTCCCACACCTGGCACTTCAGACCCGATTTCCTAGTGCAAAATGGCTGGGCCGACACCTCAGCTCTCGGGGCCCCGTGCAGACTCCGCCACATAGAGCCTGAGCTCCAGCCAACCCGGCCCTCGAGAGCTCCGCCCCGTCCCTCCCGCTGACGCTGACGGGATCCCTACACAGCAGCCCGGCCCACAGCCCGCGGGGGAGCGCACGCCCTCACCTCTCCATTCTCTGATCAAAATATAAAGTTTTCCTTTGCTTCTGAACCAAACTCAGTCTCGATCTGTTGGCTCCAGTGACACTGGGCAGGGGGACTTTTGTTGGGGCCGACTCTGCAGGATCAGCAACAGAATTTGAGAACATTGTAACTTCAATGAACAGATGTGTGAGCCAAATATTGTAACATCAATGAACAGATGTGTGAGCCAAATATTGTAACATCAATGAACAGATGTGTGAGCCAAATATTGTAACTTCAATGAACAGATGTGTGAGCCAAATATTGTAACTTCAATGAACAGATGTGTGAGCCAAACTGTAATTAACACAGAGCAGTGTATAAGGCTCGTGTAAAATAAGGTATTTCTAACACTTCCATTTGATATTTCCATCACTTTATTATAAGCAAGTTCAGTGGAGGGGTTTGTCGTATTTGTCAGGTCAACAGTAGAGAAATGCAGTGATTTCTTTCCAAGGATGTGGATCTACTAATCTTGGCTGAAGTTTCAATCTTGTTTTGAATGATTTTGCATTGAAAATGATACCTCTCTTTCAGCTCCTAGATTTCTGAGAAGTATAAAATCTTGTATTTTTTTATTACCAAAGGGGAAAGGTGGGAGGAGGGATAAATTAACAGTTTCTGATTAACATATACACACTGCTATGTATAAAATATACAATCAAAAAGGAACTGCTGTATAGCACAGGGAACTATACTCAATATTTTATAATAACCCCTAAGGGGAAATAATCTGAAAAACAATAGATATCTATATCGACATCATCTATCAAATACAGATAAAATGGAACCTAAAGGAGGCCGATGGTGAGCGTTTCTGACCATGAAGACTTCAATCCTCTAAAGTTCGGACTCTGCCTACAGCCCAGTCCCTTAATGAACATACATGTACCAGTAGCTTAAAAATTCCCCAGATTGGGGTTCGGGGAGACACTGATTTGAAAAAATCCCTGGTGTTCTCCTAACATACATGGGACCTTTCCTACAGCTAAAACATGCCTGTGACACCCAGAAGATGGTACACGGTTGGATCAGGAAGATTTTGGAAAAGGCACCTCATATCCTAATCCCCTGGTTGTCGGGTTCACCCCTCCAGCCTCTTTCCTAACATTCTCCAAACTTGAGGATGTCAGCACCTTCAACATACTGTTGCACAGAGTTTGGAATTTGTCCAGAGGATGAAGGGGAAGGAGGAGAAAAAATGACAGACAAGCCCTAGACGTTCAGACAGGCACAGGTCACTCTAATTTCCCATCAAGAAGAAGAATTAACCACAGGCTCAGCCTGCCCCACGGAACCAGTATAGGGCCTAAAGAAATCCTGCGGTTTTGCAGCCAGCTCCCAAAAAAGCGAGTTGAATAATGGAGCTCAGGGGCACTGCAATTCACAAACCTGCAGACTTAGAAATGATAACTCTCGTCCACAAATATATTGAGGGAAGGCAACGAAGAGGATTTGAAAGCAAGGCAGAATTGCAGGAAACAGATTTCAGGAGGTAGATTCGAATCGCCTTTAAAGCACAGGAAAAGCGGCAAAACCTCGACAATGATGCCCTTGCCCAAAAAGGGCGTATGCGTTTTTTACTGAATATATTCAGGAGAAAACGCATACGCCCTTTTTGGCCAACCAAGCAACCTGGAAAGGCAAATCAGCGCTACAAAGAAGTCGCGCTTACAATCGGTCAAAAGGGCGATGCTGAATAAAGTGTCAAAACCAGAATTGCAGGACAGGCCATGGAGAAATGGGAGCCTTGCTACGCTGATGGGCGGGATGTAAATTGCCAACAGCCACTCTGGAGAAATGTACGGTGTGTCCTGAAACATCTAAAAAACTCAGCTTAGAGAGCATAGGGCACTTCCACTCATGGGCGTATAAATTGGGAAAACTAAAACTCAGCAAGACACAGGCACCCCAAAGTTTTGGGCTTCTCTGTTGACAAGAACCTCCACTTCGTTGCACCTTAAATATCCCAGGAAAGAGAAGAATGGATAAAGAAGTTGTGGTCCTTATGTACAATGGAATATCACTCAGCCATGAAATCAATGTCATAAGGCTAGTAGCAGCATGATGAGTGGATTTAGGTATGACGATTCTAAGTGAAATAAGTCACACAGAAAAAGACACTTATCATGAGATATCACTTATAGAGGGAATGTAAAAACCGCTACCCTTGAACTGAATTACAAAACAGAACAGAGTCACACGTTTAGAAAACACACTATGGCTGCTTAACGGGAAAGGTGAGGTGGGGTGATGCATAAAACAAGGGTTTCAAATTAGCTCAGATACCGTTCCATAAACCCAATATGTAATAGACAAGACCTACTCCTTGCTCAGTGAACTGGACTCAACACCCCCTATTCACCGCCCAAGAATATATCTGAGTAGTAAGAATCTTCAAACCTATGTATTGATATCTCTCTGTAAGTGAGTCAAGTGGGTATAAAGCGGCATAAACACAGCAGTAAAAAGCAGCCAAACCCCATTATAAAAATCAATTACTTTTCAAAACCCGTGAAACAAAGACAGTGAAAGAGAGAGAAATTCTTACAAAATTCGTTCAGGGGCTGTGATGCCACCTGGATTGACCATATCTAGACTCACAGCTGATTGAGACATATGGGTGGACACTCTTGGGGCTGAGAGGTTTGGTGAGGTTGGGTGAGCTAACGCAGACCCTTTAAATTAATACGGCGTGGTACCCATCCCATGGGTCCCAAATCTCCAGGTTCAAGGGCATCGTCCTACATTGAAAACATGCATGAGAAACCCCGAAGATGGCACACCGTGTGATGGGGAAAGGTTTCTAAAACGCACCTCATTTCTCATCTCCTTGTGCTCCGGTTCGCCATTCCAGCCGCTTTACTAGCAATCTCCCTCCTTGGAGAATCAGCACCTTTATCCTCCTGTTCCGTACAGGTTGCAATTTGTCCTGAGGATGAACGGGAAGAGGGGGAACCAATGAGAGACTAGCTCTAGGTGTTGGGACAGGCACAGGTCACTCTATTTTCCCATCAGGAAGAAGAATTAACCACAGGCTCAGCCTGCCGCCAGGAAGCAGAATACGGCCTGAAGAAATCCTGCGCTTTTGCGGCCAGATCCCAAGAAAGCGAGTTGAATAATGGAGCTCAGGGGCACTGCAATTCACAAACCGGCAGACTTAGAAATGATAACTCTCGTCCACAAATATATTGAGGGAAGGCAACGAAGAGGATTTGAAAGCAAGGCAGAATTGCAGGAAACAGATTTCAGGAGGTAGATTCGAATCGCCTTTAAAGCACAGGAAAAGCGGCAAAACCTCGACAATGATGCCCTTGGCCAAAAACGGCGTATGCGTTTTTTCCTGAATATATTCAGGAGAAAACGCATACGCCCTTTTTGGCCAACCAAGCAACCTGGAAAGGCAAATCAGCGCTACAAAGAAGTCTCGCTTCCCATCGGTCAAAAGGGCCATGCTGAATAAAGTGTCCAAACCAGAAATGCAGGACAGGCCATGGAGAAATGGGAGCCTTGCTACGCTGATGGGCGGGATGTAAATTGCCAACAGCCACTCTGGAGATGTGTACGGTGTGTCCTGAAACATCTAAAAAACTCAGCTTAGAGAGCATAGGGCACTTCCATTCATGGGCGTATAAATTGGGAAAACTAAAAATCAGCAAGACAAAGGCACCCCAAAGTTTTGGGCTACTCTGTTGACAAAAACCTCCACTTCGTTACACCTTAAATATCCCAGGAAAGAGAAGAATGGATAAAGAAGATGTGGTCCTTATATACAATGGAATATCACTCAGCCATGAAATCAATGTCATAAGGCTAGTAGCAGCATGATGAGTGGATTTAGGTATGACGATTCTAAGTGAAATAAGTCACACAGAAAAAGACACTTATCATGAGATATCACTTATAGGGGGAATGTAAAAACCGCTACCCTTGAACTGAATTACAAAACAGAACAGAATCACACGTTTAGAAAACAGACTATGGCTGCTTAACGGGAAAGGTGAGGTGGGGTGATGCATAAAAAAAAGGTTTCAAATTAGCTCAGATATCGTTCCATAAACCCAATATGTAATAGACAAGACCTAGTCCTTGCTCAGTGAACTGGACTCAACACCCCCTATTCACCGCCCAAGAATATATCTGACTAGTAAGAATCTTCAAACCTATGTATTGATATCTCTCTGTAAGTGAGTCAAGTGGGTGTAAAGCGGCATAAACACAGCAGTGAAAAGCAGCCAAACCCCATTATAAAAATCAATTACTTTTCAAAACCCGTAAAACAAAGACAGTGAAAGAGAGAGAAATTCTTACAAAATTCGTTCAGGGGCTGTGATGCCACCTGGATTGACCATATCTAGACTCACAGCTGATTGAGACATATGGGTGGACACTCTTGGGGCTGAGAGGTTTGGTGAGGTTGGGTGAGCTAACGCAGACCCTTTAAATTAATACGGCGTGGTACCCATCCCATGGGTCCCAAATCTCCAGGTTCAAGGGCATCGTCCTACATTGAAAACATGCATGAGAAACCCCGAAGATGGCACACCGTGTGATGGGGAAAGGTTTATAAAACGCACCTCATTTCTCATCTCCTTGTGCTCCGGTTCGCCATTCCAGCCGCTTTACTAGCAATCTCTCTCCTTGGAGAATCAGCACCTTTATCCTCCTGTTCCGTACAGGTTGCAATTTGTCCTGAGGATGAACGGGAAGAGGGGGAACCAATGAGAGACTAGCTCTAGGTGTTGGGACAGGCACAGGTGACACTATTTTCCCATCAGGAAGAAGAATTAACCACAGGCTCAGCCTGCCGCCAGGAACCAGAATACGGCCTGAAGCAATCCTGCGCTTTTGCGGCCAGCTCCCAAGAAAGCGAGTTGAATAATGGAGCTCAGGGGCACTGCAATTCACAAACCTGCAGAGTTAGAAATGATAACTCTCGTTAACAAATATATTGAGGGAAGGCAACGAAGAGGATTTGAAAGCAAGGAAGAATTGCAGGAAACAGATTTAAGGAGGTAGATTTGAATCGCCTTTAAAGCACAGGAAAAGCGGCAAAACCTCGACAATGATGCCCTTGGCCAAAAAGGGCGTATGCGTTTTTTCCTGAATATATTCCTGAATATATTCAGGAAAAAACGCATACGCCCTTTTTGGCCAACCAAGCAACCTGGAAAGGCAAATCAGCGCTACAAAGAAGTCTCGCTTCCCATCGGTCAAAAGGGCCATGCTGAATAAAGTGTCAAAACCAGAAATGCAGGACAGGCCATGGAGAAATGGGAGCCTTGCTACGCTGATGGGCGGGATGTAAATTGCCAACAGCCACTCTGCAGAAGTGTACGGTGTGTCCTGAAACATCTAAAAAACTCAGCTTAGAGAGCATAGGGCACTTCCACGCATGGGCGTATAAATTCGGAAAACTAAAACTCAGCAAGACACAGGCACCCCAAAGTTTTGGGCTACTCTGTTGACAAGAACCTCCACTTCGTTACACCTTAAATATCCCAGGAAAGAGAAGAATGGATAAAGAAGTTGCGGTCCTCATGTACAATGGAATACCACTCAGCCATGAAATCAATGTCATAAGGCTAGTAGCAGCATGATGAGTGGATTTAGGTATGACGATTCTAAGTGAAATAAGTCACACAGAAAAAGACACCTATCATGAGATATCACTTATAGAGGGAATGTAAAAACTGCTACCCTTGAACTGAATTACAAAACAGAACAGAGTCACACGTTTAGAAAACACACTATGGCTGCTTAACGGGAAAGGTGAGGTGGGGTGATGCATAAAACAAGGGTTTCAAATTAGCTCAGATACCGTTCCATAAACCCAATATGTAATAGACAAGACCTACTCCTTGCTCAGTGAACTGGCCTCAACACCCCCTATTCACCGCCCAAGAATATATCTGACTAGTAAGAATCTTCAAACCTATGTATTGATATCTCTCTGTAAGTGAGTCAAGTGGGTATAAAGCGGCATAAACACAGCAGTGAAAAGCAGCTAAACCCCATTATAAAAATCAATTACTTTTCAAAACCCGTGAAACAAAGACAGTGAAAGAGAGAGAAATTGTTACAAAATTCGTTCAGGGGCTCTGATGCCACCTGGATTGAACATATCTAGACCCACAGCTGATTGAGACATAAGGGTGGACACACTTGGGGCTGAGAGGTTTGGTGAGGTTGGGTGAGCAAACGCAGACCCTTTAAATTAATACGGCGTGGTACCCATCCCATGGGTCCCAAATCTCCAGGTTCAAGGGCATCGTCCTACATTGAAAACATGCATGAGAAACCCCGAAGATGGCACACCGTGTGATCGGGAAAGGTTTCTAAAACGCACCTCATTTCTCATCTCCTTGTGTTCCGGTTCTCCATTCCAGCCGCTTTACTAGCAATCTCCCTCCTTGGAGAATCAGCACCTGTATCCTCCTGTTCCGTACAGGTTGCAATTTGTCCTGAGGATGCACGGGAAGAGGGGGAACCAATGAGAGACTAGCTCTAGGTGTTGGGACAGGCACAGGTCACTCTATTTTCCCATCAGGAAGAAGAAATAACCACAGGCTCAGCCTGCCGCCAGGAAGCAGAATACGGCCTGAAGCAATCCTGCGCTTTTGCGGCCAGCTCCCAAGAAAGCGAGTTGAAGAATGGAGCTCAGGGGCACTGCAATTCACAAACCTGCAGACTTAGAAATGATAACTCTCGTCCACAAATATATTGAGGGAAGGCAACGAAGAGGATTTGAAAGCAAGGCAGAATTGCAGGAAACAGATTTCAGGAGGTAGATTCGAATCGCCTTTAAAGCACAGGAAAAGCGGCAAAACCTCGACAATGATGCCCTTGGCCAAAAAGGGCGTATGCGTTTTTTCCTGAATATATTCAGGAAAAAACGCATACGCCCTTTTTGGCCAACCAAGCAACCTGGAAAGGCAAATCAGCGCTACAAAGAAGTCTCGCTTCCCATCGGTCAAAAGGGCCATGCTGAATAGTGTCAAAACCAGAAATGCAGGACAGGCCATGGAGAAATGGGAGCCTTGCTACGCTGATGGGCGGGATGTAAATTGCCAACAGCCACTCTGGAGAAGTGTACGGTGTGTCCTGAAACATCTAAAAAACTCAGCTTAGAGAGCTTGGGCACTTCCACTCATGGGCGTATAAATTGGGAAAACTAAAAATCAGCAAGACACAGGCACCCCAAAGTTTTGGGCTACTCTGTTGACAAAAACCTCCACTTCATTACACCTTAAATATCCGAGGAAAGAGAAGAATGGATAAAGAAGTTGTGGTCCTTATGTACAATGGAATATCACTCAGCCATGAAATCAATGTCATAAGGCTAGTAGCAGCATGATGAGTGGATTTAGGTATGATAATTCTAAGTGAAATAAATCACACAGAAAAAGACACTTATCATAAGATATCACTTATAGAGGGAATGTAAAAACCGCTACCCTTGAACTGAATTACAAAACAGAACAGAGTCACACGTTTAGAAAACACACTATGGCTGCTTAACGGGAAAGGTGAGGTGGGGTGATGCATAAATCAAGGGTTTCAAATTAGCTCAGATACCGTTCCATAAACCCAATATGTAATAGACAAGACCTACTCCTTGCTCAGTGAACTGGACTCAACACCCCCTATTCACCGCCCAAGAATATATCTGACTAGTAAGAATCTTAAAACCTATGTATTGATATCTCTCTGTAAGTGAGTCAAGTGGGTATAAAGCGGCATAAACACAGCAGTGAAAAGCAGCTAAACCCCATTATAAAAATCAATTACTTTTCAAAACCCGTGAAACAAAGACAGTGAAAGAGAGAGAAATTCTTACAAAATTCGTTCAGGGGCTGTGATGCCACCTGGATTGACCATATCTAGACCCACAGCTGATTGAGACATAAGGGTGGACACTCTTGGGGCTGAGAGGTTTGGTGAGGTTGGGTGAGCAAACGCAGACCCTTTAAAGTAATACGGCGTGGTACCCATCCCATGGGTCCCCAATCTCCAGGTTCAAGGGCATCTTCCTATATTGAAAACATGCATGAGAAACCCCGAAGATGGTACACCGTGTGATCGGGAAAGGTTTCTAAAACGCACCTCATTTCTCATCTCCTTGTGCTCCGGTTCGCCATTCCAGCCGCTTTACTAGCAATATCCCTCCTTGGAGAATCAGCACCTTTATCCTCCTGTTCCGTACAGGTTGCTAATTGTCCTGAGGATGAACGGGAAGAGGGGGAACCAATGAGAGACTAGCTCTAGGTGTTGGGACAGGCACAGGTCACTCTATTTTCCCATCAGGAAGAAGAATTAACCACAGGCTCAGCCTGCCACCAGGAACCAGAAGACGGCCTGAAGCAATCCTGCGCTTTTGCGGCCAGCTCCCAAGAAAGCGAGTTGAAGAATGGAGCTCAGGGGCACTACAATTCACAAACCTGCAAACTTAGAAATGATAACTCTCGTCCACAAATATATTGAGGGAAGGCAACGAAGAGGATTTGAAAGCAAGGCAGAATTGCAGGAAACAGATTTCAGGAGGTAGATTCGAATCGCCTTTAAAGCACAGGAAAAGCGGCAAAACCTCGACAATGATGCCCTTGGCCAAAAAGGGCGTATGCGTTTTTTCCTGAATATATTCAGGAGAAAACGCATACGCCCTTTTTGGCCAACCAAGCAAACTGGAAAGGCAAATCAGCGCTACAAAGAAGTCTCGCTTCCCATCGGTCAAAAGGGCCATGCTGAATAAAGTGTCAAAACCAGAAATGCTGGACAGGCCTTGGAGAAATGGGAGCCTTGCTACGCTGATGGGCGGGATGTAAATTGCCAACAGCCACACTGGAGAAGTGTACGGTGTGTCCTGAAACATCTAAAAAACTCAGCTTAGAGACCATAGGGCACTTCCTCTCATGGGCGTATAAATTGGGAAAACTAAAAATCAGCAAGACACAGGCACCCCAAAGTTTTGGGCTGCTCTGTTGACAAGAACCTCCACTTCGTTACACCTTAAATATCCCAGGAAAGAGAAGAATGGATAAAGAAGTTGTGGTCCTTATGTACAATGGAATATCACTCAGCCATGAAATCAACGTCATAAGGCTAGTAGCAGCATGATGAGTGGATTTAGGTACGACGATTCTAAGTGAAATAAGTCACACAGAAAAAGACACTTATCATGAGATATCACTTATAGAGGGAATGTCAAAACCGCTACCCTTGAACTGAATTACAAAACAGAACAGAGTCACACGTTTAGAAAAAACACTATGGCTGCTTAACGGGAAAGGTGAGGTGGGGTGATGCATAAAACAAGGGTTTCAAATTAGCTCAGATACCGTTCCAGAAACCCAATATGTAATAGACAAGACCTACTCCTTTCTCCGTGAACTGGACTCAACACCCCCTATTCACCGCCCAAGAATATATCTGACTAGTAAGAATCTTAAAACCTATGTATTGATATCTCTCTGTAAGTGAGTCAAGTGGGTGTAAAGCGGCATAAACACAGCAGTGAAAAGCAGCTAAACCCCATTATAAAAATCAATTACTTTAAAAAACCCGTGAAACAAAGACAGTGAAAGAGAGAGAAATTCTTACAAAATTCGTTCAGGGGCTGTGATGCCACCTGGATTGACCATATCTAGACCCACAGCTGATTGAGACATAAGGGTGGACACTCGTGGGGCTGAGAGGTTTGGTGAGGTTGGCTGAGCTAACGCAGACCCTTTAAAGTAATTCGGCGTGGTACCCATCCCATGGGTCCCAAATCTCCAGGTTCAAGGGCATCGTCCTACATTGAAAACATGCATGAGAAACCCCGAAGATGGTACACCGTGTGATCGGGAAAGGTTTCTAAAACGCACCTCATTTCTCATCTCCTTGTGCTCCAGTTCGCCATTCCAGCCGCTTTACTAGCAATCTCCCTCCTTTGAGAATCAGCACCATTATCCTCCTGTTCCGTACAGGTTGCAAATTGTCCTGAGGATGAACGGGAAGAGGGGGAACCAATGAGAGACTAGCTCTAGGTGTTGGGGCAGGCACAGGTCATTCTATTTTCCCATCAGGAAGAAGAATTAACCACAGGCTCAGCCTGCCGCCAGGAACCAGAATACGGCCTGAAGCAATCCTGCGCTTTTGCGGCCAGCTCCCAAGAAAGCGAGTTGAAGAATGGAGCTCAGGGGCACTGCAATTCACAAACCTGCAGTCTTAGAAATGATAACTCTCGTCCACAAATATATTGAGGGAAGGCAACGAAGAGGATTTGAAAGCAAGGCAGAATTGCAGGAAACAGATTTCAGGAGGTAGATTCGAATCGCCTTTAAAGCACAGGAAAAGCGGCAAAACCTCGACAATGATGCCCTTGGCCAAAAAGGGCGTATGCGTTTTTTCCTGAATATATTCAGGAAAAAACGCATACGCCCTTTTTGGCCAACCAAGCAACCTGGAAAGGCAAATCAGCGCTACAAAGAAGTCTCGCTTCCCATCGGTCAAAAGGGCCATGCTGAATAAAGTGTCAAAATCAGAAATGCAGGACAGGCCATGGAGAAATGGGAGCCTTGCTACGCTGATGGGCGGGATGTAAATTGCCAACAGCCACTCTGGAGAAGTGTACAGTGTGTCCTGAAACATCTAAAAAACTCAGCTTAGAGAGCATAGCGCACTTCCACTCTTGGGCGTATAAATTGGGAAAACTAAAAATCAGCATGACACAGGCACCCCAAAGTTTTGGGCTACTCTGTTGACAAGAACCTCCACTTCGCTACACCTTAAATATCCCAGGAAAGAGAAGAATGGATAAAGAAGTTGTGGTCCTTATGTACAATGGAATATCACTCAGCCATGAAATCAATGTCATAAGGCTAGTAGCAGCATGATGAGTGGATTTAGGTATGACGATTCTAAGTGAAATAAGTCACACAGAAAAAGACACTTATCATAAGATATCACTCATAGAGGGAATGTAAAAACCGCTACCCTTGAACTGAATTACAAAACAGAACAGAGTCACACGTTTAGAAAACACACTATGGCTGCTTAACGGGAAAGGTGAGGTGGGGTGATGCATAAAACACGGGTTTCAAATTAGCTCAGATACCGTTCCAGAAACCCAATATGTAATAGACAAGACCTACTCCTTGCTCAGTGAACTGGACTCAACACCCCCTATTCACCGCCCAAGAATATATCTGACTAGTAAGAATCTTCAAACCTATGTATTGATATCTCTCTGTAAGTGAGTCAAATGGGTGTAAAGCGGCATAAACACAGCAGTGAAAAGCAGCTAAACCCCATTATAAAAATCAATTACGTTTCAAAACCCGTGAAACAAAGACAGTGAAAGAGAGAGAAATTCTTACAAAATTCGTTCAGGAGCTGTGATGCCACCTGGATTGACCATATCTAGACCCACAGCTGATTGAGACATAAGGGTGGACACTCTTGGGGCTGAGAGGTTTGGTGAGGTTGGGTGAGAAAACGCAGACCCTTTAAAGTAATACGACGTGGTACCCATCCCATGGGTCCCAAATCTCCAGGTTCAAGGGCATCGTCCTATATTGAAAACATGCATGAGAAACCCCGAAGATGGTACACCGTGTGATCGGGAAAGGTTTCTAAAACGCACCTCATTTCTCATCTCCTTGTGCTCCGGTTCGCCATTCCAGCCGCTTTACTAGCAATCTCCCTCCTTGGAGAATCAGCACCTTTATCCTCCTGTTCCGTACAGGTTGCTAATTGTCCTGAGGATGAACGGGAAGAGGGGGAACCAATGAGAGACTAGCTCTAGGTGTTGGGACAGGCACAGGTCACTCTATTTTCCCATCAGGAAGAAGAATTAACCACAGGCTCAGCCTGCCACCAGGAACCAGAAGACGGCCTGAAGCAATCCTGCGCTTTTGCGGCCAGCTCCCAAGAAAGCGAGTTGAAGAATGGAGCTCAGGGGCACTACAATTCACAAACCTGCAGACTTAGAAATGATAACTCTCGTCCACAAATATATTGAGGGAAGGCAACGAAGAGGATTTGAAAGCAAGGCAGAATTGCAGGAAACAGATTTCAGGAGGTAGATTCGAATCGCCTTTAAAGCACAGGAAAAGCGGCAAAACCTCGACAATGATGCCCTTGGTCAAAAAGGGCGTATGCGTTTTTTCCTGAATATATTCAGGAAAAAACGCATACGCCCTTTTTGGCCAACCAAGCAACCTGGAAAGGCAAATCAGCGCTACAAAGAAGTCTCGCTTCCCATCGGTCAAAAGGGCCATGCTGAATAAAGTGTCAAAACCAGAAATGCAGGACAGGCCATGGAGAAATGGGAGCCTTGCTACGCTGATGGGCGGGATGTAAATTGCTAACAGCCACTCCGGAGAAGTGTACGGTGTGTCCTGAAACATCTAAAAAACTCAGCTTAGAGACCATAGGGCACTTCCTCTCATGGGCGTATAAATTGGGAAAACTAAAAATCAGCAAGACACAGGCACCCCAAAGTTTTGGGCTGCTCTGTTGACAAGAACCTCCACTTCGTTACACCTTAAATATCCCAGGAAAGAGAAGAATGGATAAAGAAGTTGTGGTCCTTATGTACAATGGAATATCACTCAGCCATGAAATCAACGTCATAAGGCTAGTAGCAGCATGATGAGTGGATTTAGGTACGACGATTCTAAGTGAAATAAGTCACACAGAAAAAGACACTTATCATGAGATATCACTTATAGAGGGAATGTCAAAACCGCTACCCTTGAACTGAATTACAAAACAGAACAGAGTCACACGTTTAGAAAAAACACTATGGCTCCTTAACGGGAAAGGTGAGGTGGGGTGATGCATAAAACAAGGGTTTCAAATTAGCTCAGATACCGTTCCAGAAACCCAATATGTAATAGACAAGACCTACTCCTTGCTCCGTGAACTGGACTCAACACCCCCTATTCACCGCCCAAGAATATACCTGACTAGTAAGAATCTTAAAACCTATGTATTGATATCTCTCTGTAAGTGAGTCAAGTGGGTGTAAAGCGGCATAAACACAGCAGTGAAAAGCAGCTAAACCCCATTATAAAAATCAATTACTTTAAAAAACCCGTGAAACAAAGACAGTGAAAGAGAGAGAAATTCTTACAAAATTCGTTCAGGGGCTGTGATGCCACCTGGATTGACCATATCTAGACCCACAGCTGATTGAGACATAAGGGTGGACACTCGTGGGGCTGAGAGGTTTGGTGAGGTTGGCTGAGCTAACGCAGACCCTTTAAAGTAATTCGGCGTGGTACCCATCCCATGGGTCCCAAATCTCCAGGTTCAAGGGCATCGTCCTACATTGAAAACATGCATGAGAAACCCCGAAGATGGTACACCGTGTGATCGGGAAAGGTTTCTAAAACGCACCTCATTTCTCATCTCCTTGTGCTCCGGTTCGCCATTCCAGCCGCTTTACTAGCAATCTCCCTCCTTTGAGAATCAGCACCATTATCCTCCTGTTCCGTACAGGTTGCAAATTGTCCTGAGGATGAACGGGAAGAGGGGGAACCAATGAGAGACTAGCTCTAGGTGTTGGGGCAGGCACAGGTCATTCTATTTTCCCATCAGGAAGAAGAATTAACCACAGGCTCAGCCTGCCGCCAGGAACCAGAATACGGCCTGAAGCAATCCTGCGCTTTTGCGGCCAGCTCCCAAGAAAGCGAGTTGAAGAATGGAGCTCAGGGGCACTGCAATTCACAAACCTGCAGTCTTAGAAATGATAACTCTCGTCCACAAATATATTGAGGGAAGGCAACGAAGAGGATTTGAAAGCAAGGCAGAATTGCAGGAAACAGATTTCAGGAGGTAGATTCGAATCGCCTTTAAAGCACAGGAAAAGCGGCAAAACCTCGACAATGATGCCCTTGGCCAAAAAGGGCGTATGCGTTTTTTCCTGAATATATTCAGGAAAAAACGCATACGCCCTTTTTGGCCAACCAAGCAACCTGGAAAGGCAAATCAGCGCTACAAAGAAGTCTCGCTTCCCATCGGTCAAAAGGGCCATGCTGAATAAAGTGTCAAAACCAGAAATGCAGGACAGGCCATGGAGAAATGGGAGCCTTGCTACGCTGATGGGCGGGATGTAAATTGCCAACAGCTACTCTGGAGAAGTGTACAGTGTGTCCTGAAACATCTAAAAAACTCAGCTTAGAGAGCATAGCGCACTTCCACTCATGGGCGTATAAATTGGGAAAACTAAAAATCAGCATGACACAGGCACCCCAAAGTTTTGGGCTACTCTGTTGACAAGAACCTCCACTTCGCTACACCTTAAATATCCCAGGAAAGAGAAGAATGGATAAAGAAGTTGTGGTCCTTATGTACAATGGAATATCACTCAGCCATGAAATCAATGTCATAAGGCTAGTAGCAGCATGATGAGTGGATTTAGGTATGACGATTCTAAGTGAAATAAGTCACACAGAAAAAGACACTTATCATAAGATATCACTCATAGAGGGAATGTAAAAACCGCTACCCTTGAACTGAATTACAAAACAGAACAGAGTCACACGTTTAGAAAACACACTATGGCTGCTTAACGGGAAAGGTGAGGTGGGGTGATGCATAAAACACGGGTTTCAAATTAGCTCAGATACCGTTCCAGAAACCCAATATGTAATAGACAAGACCTACTCCTTGCTCAGTGAACTGGACTCAACACCCCCTATTCACCGCCCAAGAATATATCTGACTAGTAAGAATCTTAAAACCTATGTATTGATATCTCTCTGTAAGTGAGTCAAATGGGTGTAAAGCGGCATAAACACAGCAGTGAAAAGCAGCTAAACCCCATTATAAAAATCAATTACGTTTCAAAACCCGTGAAACAAAGACAGTGAAAGAGAGAGAAATTCTTACAAAATTCGTTCAGGAGCTGTGATGCCACCTGGATTGACCATATCTAGACCCACAGCTGATTGAGACATAAGGGTGGACACTCTTGGGGCTGAGAGGTTTGGTGAGGTTGGGTGAGAAAACGCAGACCCTTTAAAGTAATACGACGTGGTACCCATCCCATGGGTCCCAAATCTCCAGGTTCAAGGGCATCGTCCTATATTGAAAACATGCATGAGAAACCCCGAAGATGGTACACCGTGTGATCGGGAAAGGTTTCTAAAACGCACCTCATTTCTCATCTCCTTGTGCTCCGGTTCGCCATTCCAGCCGCTTTACTAGCAATCTCCCTCCTTGGAGAATCAGCACCTTTATCCTCCTGTTCCGTACAGGTTGCTAATTGTCCTGAGGATGAACGGGAAGAGGGGGAACCAATGAGAGACTAGCTCTAGGTGTTGGGACAGGCACAGGTCACTCCATTTTCCCATCAGGAAGAAGAATTAACCACAGGCTCAGCCTGCCACCAGGAACAAGAAGACGGCCTGAAGCAATCCTGCGCTTTTGCGGCCAGCTCCCAAGAAAGCGAGTTGAAGAATGGAGCTCAGGGGCACTACAATTCACAAACCTGCAGACTTAGAAATGATAACTCTCGTCCACAAATATATTGAGGGAAGGCAACGAAGAGGATTTGAAAGCAAGGCAGAATTGCAGGAAACAGATTTCAGGAGGTAGATTCGAATCGCCTTTAAAGCACAGGAAAAGCGGCAAAACCTCGACAATGATGCCCTTGGTCAAAAAGGGCGTATGCGTTTTTTCCTGAATATATTCAGGAAAAAACGCATACGCCCTTTTTGGCCAACCAAGCAACCTGGAAAGGCAAATCAGCGCTACAAAGAAGTCTCGCTTCCCATCGGTCAAAAGGGCCATGCTGAATAAAGTGTCAAAACCAGAAATGCAGGACAGGCCATGGAGAAATGGGAGCCTTGCTACGCTGATGGGCGGGATGTAAATTGCTAACAGCCACTCCGGAGAAGTGTACGGTGTGTCCTGAAACATCTAAAAAACTCAGCTTAGAGACCATAGGGCACTTCCTCTCATGGGCGTATAAATTGGGAAAACTAAAAATCAGCAAGACACAGGCACCCAAAAGTTTTGGGCTACTCTCTTGACAAGAACCTCCACTTCGTTACACCTTAAATATCCCAGGAAAGAGAAGAATTGATAAAGAAGTTGCGGTCCTTATGTACAATGGAATATCACTCAGCCATGAAATCAACGTCATAAGGCTAGTAGCAGCATGATGAGTGGATTTAGGTACGACCATTCTAAGTGAAATAAGTCACACAGAAAAAGACACTTATCATGAGATATCACTTATAGAGGGAATGTCAAAACCGCTACCCTTGAACTGAATTACAAAACAGAACAGAGTCACACGTTTAGAAAACACACTATGGCTGCTTAACGGGAAAGGTGAGGTGGGGTGATGCATAAAACAAGGGTTTCAAATTAGCTCAGATACCGTTCCAGAAACCCAATATGTAATAGACAAGACCTACTCCTTGCTCAGTGAACTGGACTCAACACCCCCTATTCACCGCCCAAGAATATATCTGACTAGTAAGTATCTTCAAACCTATGTATTGATATCTCTCTGTAAGTGAGTCAAGTGGGTGTAAAGCGGCATAAACACAGCAGTGAAAAGCAGCCAAACCCCATTATAAAAATCAATTACTTTTCAAAACCCGTGAAACAAGGACAGTGAAAGAGAGAGAAATTCTTACAAAATTCGTTCAGGGGCTGTGATGCCACCTGGATTGACCATATCTAGACCCACAGCTGATTGAGACATAAGGGTGGACACTCTTGGGGCTGAGAGGTTTGGTGAGGTTGGGTGAGCAAACGCAGACCCTTTAAAGTAATACGGCGTGGTACCCATCCCATGGGTCCCAAATCTCCAGGTTCAAGGGCATCTTCCTATATTGAAAACATGCATGAGAAACCCCGAAGATGGTACACCGTGTGATCGGGAAAGGTTTCTAAAACGCACCTCATTTCTCATCTCCTTGTGCTCCGGTTCGCCATTCCAGCCGCTTTACTAGCAATCTCCCTCCTTGGAGAATCAGCACCTTTATCCTCCTGTTCCGTACAGGTTGCTAATTGTCCTGAGGATGAACGGGAAGAGGGGGAACCAATGAGAGACTAGCTCTAGGTGTTGGGACAGGCACAGGTCACTCTATTTTCCCATCAGGAAGAAGAATTAACCACAGGCTCAGCCTGCCACCAGGAACCAGAAGACGGCCTGAAGCAATCCTGCGCTTTTGCGGCCAGCTCCCAAGAAAGCGAGTTGAAGAATGGAGCTCAGGGGCACTACAATTCACAAACCTGCAAACTTAGAAATGATAACTCTCGTCCACAAATATATTGAGGGAAGGCAACGAAGAGGATTTGAAAGCAAGGCAGAATTGCAGGAAACAGATTTCAGGAGGTAGATTCGAATCGCCTTTAAAGCACAGGAAAAGCGGCAAAACCTCGACAATGATGCCCTTGGCCAAAAAGGGCGTATGCGTTTTTTCCTGAATATATTCAGGAGAAAACGCATACGCCCTTTTTGGCCAACCAAGCAACCTGGAAAGGCAAATCAGCGCTACAAAGAAGTCTCGCTTCCCATCGGTCAAAAGGGCCATGCTGAATAAAGTGTCAAAACCAGAAATGCTGGACAGGCCTTGGAGAAATGGGAGCCTTGCTACGCTGATGGGCGGGATGTAAATTGCCAACAGCCACACTGGAGAAGTGTACGGTGTGTCCTGAAACATCTAAAAAACTCAGCTTAGAGACCATAGGGCACTTCCTCTCATGGGCGTATAAATTGGGAAAACTAAAAATCAGCAAGACACAGGCACCCCAAAGTTTTGGGCTGCTCTGTTGACAAGAACCTCCACTTCGTTACACCTTAAATATCCCAGGAAAGAGAAGAATGGATAAAGAAGTTGTGGTCCTTATGTACAATGGAATATCACTCAGCCATGAAATCAACGTCATAAGGCTAGTAGCAGCATGATGAGTGGATTTAGGTACGACGATTCTAAGTGAAATAAGTCACACAGAAAAAGACACTTATCATGAGATATCACTTATAGAGGGAATGTCAAAACCGCTACCCTTGAACTGAATTACAAAACAGAACAGAGTCACACGTTTAGAAAAAACACTATGGCTGCTTAACGGGAAAGGTGAGGTGGGGTGATGCATAAAACAAGGGTTTCAAATTAGCTCAGATACCGTTCCAGAAACCCAATATGTAATAGACAAGACCTACTCCTTGCTCCGTGAACTGGACTCAACACCCCCTATTCACCGCCCAAGAATATATCTGACTAGTAAGAATCTTAAAACCTATGTATTGATATCTCTCTGTAAGTGAGTCAAGTGGGTGTAAAGCGGCATAAACACAGCAGTGAAAAGCAGCTAAACCCCATTATAAAAATCAATTACTTTAAAAAACCCGTGAAACAAAGACAGTGAAAGAGAGAGAAATTCTTACAAAATTCGTTCAGGGGCTGTGATGCCACCTGGATTGACCATATCTAGACCCACAGCTGATTGAGACATAAGGGTGGACACTCGTGGGGCTGAGAGGTTTGGTGAGGTTGGCTGAGCTAACGCAGACCCTTTAAAGTAATTCGGCGTGGTACCCATCCCATGGGTCCCAAATCTCCAGGTTCAAGGGCATCGTCCTACATTGAAAACATGCATGAGAAACCCCGAAGATGGTACACCGTGTGATCGGGAAAGGTTTCTAAAACGCACCTCATTTCTCATCTCCTTGTGCTCCGGTTCGCCATTCCAGCCGCTTTACTAGCAATCTCCCTCCTTGGAGAATCAGCACCTTTATCCTCCTGTTCCGTACAGGTTGCTAATTGTCCTGAGGATGAACGGGAAGAGGGGGAACCAATGAGAGACTAGCTCTAGGTGTTGGGACAGGCACAGGTCACTCTATTTTCCCATCAGGAAGAAGAATTAACCACAGGCTCAGCCTGCCACCAGGAACCAGAAGACGGCCTGAAGCAATCCTGCGCTTTTGCGGCCAGCTCCCAAGAAAGCGAGTTGAAGAATGGAGCTCAGGGGCACTACAATTCACAAACCTGCAAACTTAGAAATGATAACTCTCGTCCACAAATATATTGAGGGAAGGCAACGAAGAGGATTTGAAAGCAAGGCAGAATTGCAGGAAACAGATTTCAGGAGGTAGATTCGAATCGCCTTTAAAGCACAGGAAAAGCGGCAAAACCTCGACAATGATGCCCTTGGCCAAAAAGGGCGTATGCGTTTTTTCCTGAATATATTCAGGAGAAAACGCATACGCCCTTTTTGGCCAACCAAGCAACCTGGAAAGGCAAATCAGCGCTACAAAGAAGTCTCGCTTCCCATCGGTCAAAAGGGCCATGCTGAATAAAGTGTCAAAACCAGAAATGCTGGACAGGCCTTGGAGAAATGGGAGCCTTGCTACGCTGATGGGCGGGATGTAAATTGCCAACAGCCACACTGGAGAAGTGTACGGTGTGTCCTGAAACATCTAAAAAACTCAGCTTAGAGACCATAGGGCACTTCCTCTCATGGGCGTATAAATTGGGAAAACTAAAAATCAGCAAGACACAGGCACCCCAAAGTTTTGGGCTGCTCTGTTGACAAGAACCTCCACTTCGTTACACCTTAAATATCCCAGGAAAGAGAAGAATGGATAAAGAAGTTGTGGTCCTTATGTACAATGGAATATCACTCAGCCATGAAATCAACGTCATAAGGCTAGTAGCAGCATGATGAGTGGATTTAGGTACGACGATTCTAAGTGAAATAAGTCACACAGAAAAAGACACTTATCATGAGATATCACTTATAGAGGGAATGTCAAAACCGCTACCCTTGAACTGAATTACAAAACAGAACAGAGTCACACGTTTAGAAAAAACACTATGGCTGCTTAACGGGAAAGGTGAGGTGGGGTGATGCATAAAACAAGGGTTTCAAATTAGCTCAGATACCGTTCCAGAAACCCAATATGTAATAGACAAGACCTACTCCTTGCTCCGTGAACTGGACTCAACACCCCCTATTCACCGCCCAAGAATATATCTGACTAGTAAGAATCTTAAAACCTATGTATTGATATCTCTCTGTAAGTGAGTCAAGTGGGTGTAAAGCGGCATAAACACAGCAGTGAAAAGCAGCTAAACCCCATTATAAAAATCAATTACTTTAAAAAACCCGTGAAACAAAGACAGTGAAAGAGAGAGAAATTCTTACAAAATTCGTTCAGGGGCTGTGATGCCACCTGGATTGACCATATCTAGACCCACAGCTGATTGAGACATAAGGGTGGACACTCGTGGGGCTGAGAGGTTTGGTGAGGTTGGCTGAGCTAACGCAGACCCTTTAAAGTAATTCGGCGTGGTACCCATCCCATGGGTCCCAAATCTCCAGGTTCAAGGGCATCGTCCTACATTGAAAACATGCATGAGAAACCCCGAAGATGGTACACCGTGTGATCGGGAAAGGTTTCTAAAACGCACCTCATTTCTCATCTCCTTGTGCTCCGGTTCGCCATTCCAGCCGCTTTACTAGCAATCTCCCTCCTTGGAGAATCAGCACCTTTATCCTCCTGTTCCGTACAGGTTGCTAATTGTCCTGAGGATGAACGGGAAGAGGGGGAACCAATGAGAGACTAGCTCTAGGTGTTGGGGCAGGCACAGGTCATTCTATTTTCCCATCAGGAAGAAGAATTAACCACAGGCTCAGCCTGCCGCCAGGAACCAGAATACGGCCTGAAGCAATCCTGCGCTTTTGCGGCCAGCTCCCAAGAAAGCGAGTTGAAGAATGGAGCTCAGGGGCACTACAATTCACAAACCTGCAGTCTTAGAAATGATAACTCTCGTCCACAAATATATTGAGGGAAGGCAACGAAGAGGATTTGAAAGCAAGGCAGAATTGCAGGAAACAGATTTCAGGAGGTAGATTCGAATCGCCTTTAAAGCACAGGAAAAGCGGCAAAACCTCGACAATGATGCCCTTGGCCAAAAAGGGCGTATGCGTTTTTTCCTGAATATATTCAGGAAAAAACGCATACGCCCTTTTTGGCCAACCAAGCAACCTGGAAAGGCAAATCAGCGCTACAAAGAAGTCTCGCTTCCCATCGGTCAAAAGGGCCATGCTGAATAAAGTGTCAAAACCAGAAATGCAGGACAGGCCATGGAGAAATGGGAGCCTTGCTACGCTGATGGGCGGGATGTAAATTGCCAACAGCCACTCTGGAGAAGTGTACAGTGTGTCCTGAAACATCTAAAAAACTCAGCTTAGAGAGCATAGCGCACTTCCACTCATGGGCGTATAAATTGGGAAAACTAAAAATCAGCATGACACAGGCACCCCAAAGTTTTGGGCTACTCTGTTGACAAGAACCTCCACTTCGCTACACCTTAAATATCCCAGGAAAGAGAAGAATGGATAAAGAAGTTGTGGTCCTTATGTACAATGGAATATCACTCAGCCATGAAATCAATGTCATAAGGCTAGTAGCAGCATGATGAGTGGATTTAGGTATGACGATTCTAAGTGAAATAAGTCACACAGAAAAAGACACTTATCATAAGATATCACTCATAGAGGGAATGTAAAAACCGCTACCCTTGAACTGAATTACAAAACAGAACAGAGTCACACGTTTAGAAAACACACTATGGCTGCTTAACGGGAAAGGTGAGGTGGGGTGATGCATAAAACAAGGGTTTCAAATTAGCTCAGATACCGTTCCATAAACCCAATATGTAAGAGACAAGACCTACTCCTTGCTCAGTGAACTGGACTCATCACCCCCTATTCACCGCCCAAGAATATATCTGACTAGTAAGAATATTAAAACCTATATATTGATATCTCTCTGTAAGTGAGTCAAGTGGGTGTAAAGCGGCATAAACGCAGCAGTGAAAAGCAGCTAAACCCCATTATAAAAATCAATTACTTTTCAAAACCCGTGAAACAAAGACAGTGAAAGAGAGAGAAATTCTTACAAAATTCGTTCAGGGGCTGTGATGCCACCTGGATTGACCATATCTATTATAAAAAAACTATGCTTATCTAAAAGGAAAGGTGGGGGGAATGGATAAATGAAGATTAGCGTTACCATATGTATACAAATACATATTATATACATATATCAAAAAGACCGACCATATAGCAAGGAAGGTTTACGGAACACTCTGTAATAATTTACAGGGGAAGAGGATCTCTACATAAATAGGTATATAGAATATGTAGATGAACCAGAGTGTGTACACCTTGGACAAGCAACATTCTAACCATTACCCCAATTGAAAAAATTAAAACAACGAACTAGGAGTAATGAGACATAAACTTATGGGGGGTTTTCCTGGCACATTCCATTCAAATTTACAACCTAGGCAAACGACTTCCAGAACGGCTCTGCTGCCCTAGTACCCAGATTTGGGAATGGAGAAATGCTGCATCCTTGTGGCCGTTTCCCACAACAGCAGCTTTAAACCCACTGCAAAAGGTCACTAAATATTCACCAATTGCAGGTCTGTAAATGACACCTGCCCTCCAAAAAATACTGAGGTCGAAAATCGACCAAAAAATTCTAGAGTGCAACCTTCCAAAAAGAAAATTTGAAGAGGTATATTATACTCACACTTTTGTTATTTTTTCTTTTAACAGAAAAGAAAAAGGCGTGGAAAAATGATGAATTGTAGGAATTTTTACAGACATGTAAACCCAAATTACAAACACCTATCAGCTCACACCAGTCAGAATGGCCATCAACAAAAATGCTGCAAACAAGAAATGCTGACGTGATTGTGGAGAAGTGCATACCCTCGATTCTAAGGGGGACGTGGTAAGAGCCACTAATGAAAGCACAATTGAGGTGCCTTGAAAAGGTAAACGTTGAGCTACCATACCAGTCACTCAATCATAACCACTGCTGGGTCTATCAACTGAGAAAATGAAAATCAAAAATCACAGGCTGGCAATCCTGCCCTCCAGCAATATTTACCATAGGCAACACTTGGAAGCAAGGAAAATGTCCATCAACAGAGGAATGCACCAAGAAGAAGTGGTCCATGTACACAATGGAATATTAGCCATGGAAAACACTGAAGCGCTGCTCTTTGAGGCACCACAGATGAGCCTGGAGATAATCACAAAACATGAAGTAGGTCGGAAAGCAAAAGACCTATAGCCTATATTATCACTTATGGCATTATCTAATAACTGACACAGATGAACATATTTCCAAAGAGAAAGACACTCACAGGCTTAGAAAACAAAACAAACTATGCTCATCTAAAAGGAAAGGAGGGGGGAAATTGAGAAATGAGGATTAGTGTTACTATACATATACAAATACATATTATATACATGTATCAAAAAGACCGAACATATAGCAAGGGAGGTCGATGGAACACTGTAATATTTTACATGGGAAGAGGATCTGTACATTAATAGACATACATAATGTACAAATGGACCAGATGGTGTACACCTAGGACAAACAATATTCTAAACTTTACCCAGATTAAAAAAATTTTAAAAACCAAGAAGAAGTAATGAGACATAAACTTATGGGGATTTCTCCTGGCAAATTCCATTCTAATTTATAACCTAGGACAATGACTTCCAGAAGGGCTCTGCTGCCCTAGTACCCAGATTGGGGAATGGAGAAAAGCTACCTCCTTGTGGACGTTTCCCACAACAGCAGCTTTGAACCCACTGCAAAAGGTCACTAAATTTTCACCAACTTGCAGTTCTGTAAATGACACCTGCCCTCCAAAAAATTTCTGGGGTCAAAAATCGACCAAAAAATTCAAAAGAGGGCAACCTTCGAAGAAGTCAATTTCAAGAGCTCTATTATACTTACGGTTTTTTCTTTTAAGAGAAAAGAAAAAGGCGTAGGAATATGATGAATTTAAAAATTTTAATGTCATGCATACCCATATTACAAAACCCTATCAGCTCACAGCAATCAGAATGGCCATTAGGAAAAATGCTGCCAAAAATAAACGGTGAAGGGAGTGTGGAGAAATGCGTACCCTCGGTTGTAAGGGGGGGCATGTAAAGAGCCACTAATGAAAACACAACGTAGGTGCTTTGAAAAGGGAAACATTGAGCTACCAGTCAATCAATCACAACCACTGCTTGGCCTATCACCTGAGAAAATGAGAATCAAAAATCACAGGCTGGCAAACCTGTACGCCAGCAATATTTACCATAGCCAGCACTTGGAAGCAATGAAAATGTCCATCAACCGAGGAATGCACCAAGAAGAAGTGGTCCACGTACACAATGGAATATTACTCTAATAATAAATATAAATTAAATTAAAAACAAACAAAAGCAAGGAGACATCAACATTTGTGGGTTTATCCGGGCACATTGCACTCTAATTTATAACCGAAGAACACCACTGGCCGGTAGGTCTGTTTCCCTAGTACCAGCATGGGGAACGTAGAAAGGCTGCCGCTCTCTGGCCATTACCTGCAAAAGCAGGTTTAAAGCCTGAGCTAATGGTCACTTCATATGAACAAGTACTTCAGGGCTGTAAATGAAACCTGCCCTCAAAATGTCTTGAGGGAGATAATGGCCAAAATATTTCAAATGGTGACACATACTTTAAGAAAACACTTTGAAGAAATAAGCTCTAATCACAGCTGGAAAAATTAAAAGGACATGTCTTAAAGCTCAATTTCAACACATTATGAGACACATGCAAATTCAACCACAAAGAGGTATCAGCTCACACCACTCAGAATAACCATCAGCAAAAACTACAAAGAATAAATGCTGAAGGTGCTGGGAAGAAATACATACCCTCCACTTTAAGTGGGACGTAACCTGGAAAGAGCCACTAAGGAGAACAGAATAGAGGTGCCTTTAAAAGGTAACCATTGAGCTACCATATGATCTAGCAGACCTATGCCTAGACCTATAAACGAAGAAGAGAGAATTGGAAGGACACAGGCACGCAAATCTACATTGCATAGTATTACAATAGCCAAGATATGGAAGTAACTAAAAAGTCCACCGACAGATGGGTGGACAAAGAAGTACTGCTACCTGTACAGATGGAATAAGAGCTAGTGAAAAAATGAAACAATGCCATTTGCAGCACCATAGATGAGTCTAGAAGTAATCACGCAACTTGGAGTAAGTGAGAAAGCGAAAGACACATATCCTATCATATCACATATAGGTGTTACCTAAAAAATGATACAAACAAAGATATTTCCACAGAGAAACACTATCATAGATTCATTAAAAAAACTTATGGTTCACCAAATGGAAAGGTGTGAGGATTGGATACATTACCATACTGAGGTTAACAGAGAGATACAAACACATGTGAAATATATAATCACCAAAGACCTACGCAATACCAAGAGAAGACTACTCAACATTGTGTCATAACCTACATGGGAAAAGGATCCGAAGAATAGATATATGCATATGTGTGAAAGAACCACATCTTGCACACCTAGAACAAACAAAACATTGTAATCAAGTTTGCTGTGATAAAAAATAAAAATTAAGTTCAAAATACCAACAAGAAGTAATGAGACATAAACTTAAAGGGCTTTTTCCTCGCACATTCCATTCTAATTTACAACCTAGAACACCACTTCCAGTAAGGCTCTGTTGCCCTAGAAACCAGATTTGGTAAAGGAGAAATGCTGCCGCCTTGTGGCCGATTCCCGCAAGAGCAGCTTTTAACCCACAGCTAATGGTCACTTACCATTCACAAGGACTCAGGGCTGTAAAGGACACCTGCCCTCAAAATTGTGCTGAGGTAGGGAATGGATACAAAAAATACAAAACAGGCCAAATTTTCAAGAAGATAGTATGAAGAGGTAAGTTTTACTCACTCTCTTTTTAAAGAAAGGAAAATGGATAAAAGCTCCACCTCAGGAAGTATGAGACTCATGCAATCTAATCTACAAAAAGTTTTCAACTCACACCAGTCGACTGACCATTGGCAAAAAGTCTACAAACAATAAATGCTGAAGAGGTTTTAGAGAACTGTGTACCCTCTAGCTGCTGGTGAGATGCAAAAGGGTTAAACGCTAATAATGAGAACAGAAAGGAGCTGCGTTGAAAAGGAAAATTTGAGGTACCATTCAATCCAGCAGGCGCACCAATGGGCCTCTCACCTGAGAAGACCAGAATGAAGAAGACCCGGGCTGCAAAAGCTGCACTGCAGCCTTATTCACAATAGACAAGAGAGTGAAGCAACCAAAATGTCCATCAACAGATGAAAGGATAAAGAAGAAGTGGTCCATGTACACAATGAATACTAGCCATGGAAAACAATGAAACACTGCTCTTTGAGGCACCATAGATGATCTTGGAGATAATCACAGAACATGAGGTAAGTCGGAAAGCAAAAGTCCTATATCCTATGATATCACTTATAGGCGTTACCTAATAACTGACACAAATGAACAGATTTCCACAGAGAAAGTCAATCACAGACTTATTATAAAAAAACTATGCTTATCTAAAAGGAAAGGTGGGGGGAATGGATAAATGAAGATTAGCGTTACCATATGTATACAAATACATATTATATACATATATCAAAAAGACCGACCATATAGCAAGGAAGGTTTACGGAACACTCTGTAATAATTTACAGGGGAAGAGGATCTCTACATAAATAGGTATATAGAATATGTAGATGAACCAGAGTGTGTACACCTTGGACAAGCAACATTCTAACCATTACCCCAATTGAAAAAATTAAAACAACGAACTAGGAGTAATGAGACATAAACTTATGGGGGGTTTTCCTGGCACATTCCATTCAAATTTACAACCTAGGCAAACGACTTCCAGAACGGCTCTGCTGCCCTAGTACCCAGATTTGGGAATGGAGAAATGCTGCATCCTTGTGGCCGTTTCCCACAACAGCAGCTTTAAACCCACTGCAAAAGGTCACTAAATATTCACCAATTGCAGGTCTGTAAATGACACCTGCCCTCCAAAAAATACTGAGGTCGAAAATCGACCAAAAAATTCTAGAGTGCAACCTTCCAAAAAGAAAAGTTGAAGAGGTATATTATACTCACACTTTTGTTATTTTTTCTTTTAACAGAAAAGAAAAAGGCGTGGAAAAATGATGAATTGTAGGAATTTTTACAGACATGTAAACCCAAATTACAAACACCTATCAGCTCACACCAGTCAGAATGGCCATCAACAAAAATGCTGCAAACAAGAAATGCTGACGTGATTGTGGAGAAGTGCATACCCTCGATTCTAAGGGGGACGTGGTAAGAGCCACTAATGAAAGCACAATTGAGGTGCCTTGAAAAGGTAAACGTTGAGCTACCATACCAGTCAATCAATCATAACCACTGCTGGGTCTATCACCTGAGAAAATGAAAATCACAAATCACAGGCTGGCAATCCTGCCCTCCAGCAATATTTACCATAGGCAACACTTGGAAGCAAGGAAAATGTCCATCAACAGAGGAATGCACCAAGAAGAAGTGGTCCATGTACACAATGGAATATTAGCCATGGAAAACACTGAAGCGCTGCTCTTTGAGGCACCACAGATGAGCCTGGAGATAATCACAAAACATGAAGTAGGTCGGAAAGCAAAAGACCTATAGCCTATAATATCACTTATGGTATTAACTAATAACTGACACAGATGAACATATTTCCAAAGAGAAAGACACTCACAGGCTTAGAAAACAAAACAAACTATGCTCATCTAAAAGGAAAGGAGGGGGGAAATTGAGAAATGAGGATTAGTGTTACTATACCTATACAAATACATATTATATACATGTATCAAAAAGACCGAACATATAGCAAGGGAGGTCGATGGAACACTGTAATATTTTACATGGGAAGAGGATCTGTACATTAATAGACATACATAATGTACAAAAGGACCAGATGGTGTACACCTAGGACAAACAATATTCTAAACTTTACCCTGATTAAAAAAATTTTAAAAACCAAGATGAAGTAATGAGACATAAACTTATGGGGATTTCTCCTGGCAAATTCCATTCTAATTTATAACCTAGGACAATGACTTCCAGAAGGGCTCTGCTGCCCTAGTACCCAGATTGGGGAATGGAGAAAAGCTACCTCCTTGTGGACGTTTCCCACAACAGCAGCTTTGAACCCACTGCAAAAGGTCACTAAATTTTCACCAACTTGCAGTTCTGTAAATGACACCTGCCCTCCAAAAAATTTCTGGGGTCAAAAATCGACCAAAAAATTCAAAAGAGGGCAACCTTCGAAGAAGTCAATTTCAAGAGCTGTATTATACTTACGGTTTTTTTCTTTTAAGAGAAAAGAAAAAGGCGTAGGAATATGATGAATTTAAAAATTTTAATGTCATGCGTACCCATATTACAAAAACCTATCAGCTCACAGCAATCAGAATGGCCATTAGGAAAAATGCTGCCAAAAATAAACGGTGAAGGGAGTGTGGAGAAATGCGTACCCTCGGTTGTAAGGGGGGGCATGTAAAGAGCCACTAATGAAAACACAACATAGGTGCTTTGAAAAGGGAAACATTGAGCTACCAGTCAATCAATCACAACCACTGCTTGGCCTATCACCTGAGAAAATGAGAATCAAAAATCACAGGCTGGCAAACCTGTACGCCAGCAATATTTACCATAGCCAGCACTTGGAAGCAATGAAAATGTCCATCAACCGAGGAATGCACCAAGAAGAAGTGGTCCACGTACACAATGGAATATTACTCTAATAATAAATATAAATTAAATTAAAAACAAACAAAAGCAAGGAGACATCAACATTTGTGGGTTTATCCGGGCACATTGCACTCTAATTTATAACCGAAGAACACCACTGGCCGGTAGGTCTGTTTCCCTAGTACCAGCATGGGGAACGTAGAAAGGCTGCCGCTCTCTGGCCATTACCTGCAAAAGCAGGTTTAAAGCCTGAGCTAATGGTCACTTCATATGAACAAGTACTTCAGGGCTGTAAATGAAA
This sequence comes from Balaenoptera borealis, assembly GCF_965194805.1. Classification (NCBI taxonomy): domain Eukaryota; kingdom Metazoa; phylum Chordata; class Mammalia; order Artiodactyla; family Balaenopteridae; genus Balaenoptera; species Balaenoptera borealis. The sequence continues at coordinate 363,309 of NW_028123464.1, forward strand.
CCTGCCCTCAAAATGTCTTGAGGGAGATAATGGCCAAACTATTTCAAATGGTGACACATACTTTAAGAAAACACTTTGAAGAAATAAGCTCTAATCACAGCTGGAAAAATTAAAAGGACATGTCTTAAAGCTCAATTTCAACGCATTATGAGACACATGCAAATTCAACCACAAAGAGGTATCAGCTCACACCACTCAGAATAACCATCAGCAAAAACTACAAAGAATAAATGCTGAAGGTGCTGGGAAGAAATACATACCCTCCACTTTAAGTGGGACGTAACCTGGAAAGAGCCACTAAGGAGAACAGAATAGAGGTGCCTTTAAAAGGTAACCATTGAGCTACCATATGATCTAGCAGACCTATGCCTAGACCTATAAACGAAGAAGAGAGAATTGGAAGGACACAGGCACGCAAATCTACATTGCATAGTATTACAATAGCCAAGATATGGAAGTAACCAAAAAGTCCACCGACAGATGGGTGGACAAAGAAGAACTGCTACCTGTACAGATGGAATAGGAGCTAGTGAAAAAATGAAACAATGCCATTTGCAGCACCATAGATGAGTCTAGAAGTAATCACGCAACTTGGAGTAAGTGAGAAAGCGAAAGACACATATCCTATCATATCACATATAGGTGTTACCTAAAAAATGATACAAACAAAGATACTTCCACAGAGAAACACTATCATAGATTCATTAAAAAAACTTATGGTTCACCAAATGGAAAGGTGTGAGGATTGGATACATTACCATATTGAGGTTAACAGAGAGATACAAACACATGTGAAATATATAATCACCAAAGACCTACGCAATACCAAGAGAAGACTACTCAACATTGTGTCATAACCTACATGGGAAAAGGATCCGAAGAATAGATATATGCATATGTGTGAAAGAACCACATCTTGCACACCTAGAACAAACAAAACATTGTAATCAAGTTTGCTGTGATAAGAAATAAAAATTAAGTTCAAAATACCAACAAGAAGTAATGAGACATAAACTTAAAGGGCTTTTTCCTCGCACATTCCATTCTAATTTACAACCTAGAACACCACTTCCAGTAAGGCTCTGTTGCCCTAGAAACCAGATTTGGTAAAGGAGAAATGCTGCCGCCTTGTGGCCGATTCCCGCAAGAGCAGCTTTTAACCCACAGCTAATGGTCACTTACCATTCACAAGGACTCAGGGCTGTAAAGGACACCTGCCCTCAAAATTGTGCTGAGGTAGGGAATGGATACAAAAAATTCAAAACAGGCCAAATTTTCAAGAAGATAGTATGAAGAGGTAAGTTTTACTCACTCTCTTTTTAAAGAAAGGAAAATGGATAAAAGCTCCACCTCAGGAAGTATGAGACTCATGCAATCTAATCTACAAAAAGTTTTCAACTCACACCAGTCGACTGACCATTGGCAAAAAGTCTACAAACAATAAATGCTGAAGAGGTTTTAGAGAACTGTGTACCCTCTAGCTGCTGGTGAGATGCAAAAGGGTTAAACGCTAATAATGAGAACAGAAAGGAGCTGCGTTGAAAAGGAAAATTTGAGGTACCATTCAATCCAGCAGACGCACCAATGGGCCTCTCACCTGAGAAGACCAGAATGAAGAAGACCCGGGCTGCAAAAGCTGCACTGCAGCCTTATTCACCATAGCCAAGACAGTGAAGCAACCAAAATGTCCATCAACAGATGAAAGGATAAAGAAGAAGTGGTCCATGTACACAATGAATACTAGCCATGGAAAACAATGAAACACTGCTCTTTGAGGCACCATAGATGATCTTGGAGATAATCACAGAACATGAGGTAAGTCGGAAAGCAAAAGTCCTATATCCTATGATATCACTTATAGGCGTTATCTAATAACTGACACAAATGAACATATTTCCACAGAGAAAGTCAATCACAGACTTATTAAAAAAAAACTACGCTTATCTAAAAGGAAAGGTGGGGGGAATGGATAAATGAAGATTAGCGTTACCATATGTATACAAATACATATTATATACATATATCAAAAAGACCGACCATATAGCAAGGAAGGTTTACGGAACACTCTGTAATAATTTACAGGGGAAGAGGATCTCTACATAAATAGGTATATAGAATATGTAGATGAACCAGAGTGTGTACACCTTGGACAAGCAACATTCTAACCATTACCCCAACTGAAAAAATTAAAACAACGAACTAGGAGTAATGAGACATAAACTTATGGGGGGTTTTCCTGGCACATTCCATTCAAATTTACAACCTAGGCAAACGACTTCCAGAACGGCTCTGCTGCCCTAGTACCCAGATTTGGGAATGGAGAAATGCTGCATCCTTGTGGCCGTTTCCCACCACAGCAGCTTTAAACCCACTGCAAAAGGTCCCTAAATATTCACCAATTGCAGGTCTGTAAATGACACCCGCCCTCCAAAAAATACTGAGGTCGAAAATCGACCAAAAAATTCTAGAGTGCAACCTTCCAAAAAGAAAATTTGAAGAGGTATATTATACTCACACTTTTGTTCTTTTTTCTTTTAACAGAAAAGAAAAAGGCGTGGAAAAATGATGAATTGTAGGAATTTTTACAGACATGTAAACCCAAATTACAAACACCTATCAGCTCACACCAGTCAGAATGGCCATCAACAAAAATGCTGCAAACAAGAAATGCTGACGTGATTGTGGAGAAGTGCGTACCCTCGATTCTAAGGGGGACGTGGTAAGAGCCACTAATGAAAGCACAATTGAGGTGCCTTGAAAAGGTAAACGTTGAGCTACCATACCAGTCAATCAATCATAACCACTGCTGGGTCTATCACCTGAGAAAATGAAAATCAAAAATCACAGACTGGCAATCCTGCCCTCCAGCAATATTTACCATAGGCAACACTTGGAAGCAAGGAAAATGTCCATCAACAGAGGAATGCACCAAGAAGACGTGGTCCATGTACACAATGGAATATTAGCCATGGAAAACACTGAAGCACTGCTCTTTGAGGCACCACAGATGAGCCTGGAGATAATCACAAAACATGAAGTAGGTCGGAAAGCAAAAGACCTATAGCCTATATAATCACTTATGTCCTTATCTAATAACTGACACAGATGAATATATTTCCAAAGAGAAAGACACTCACAGGCTTAGAAAACAAAACAAACTATGCTCATCTAAAAGGAAAGGAGGGGGGAAATTGAGAAATGAGGATTAGTGTTACTATATATATACAAATACATATTATATACATGTATCAAAAAGACCAAACATATAGCAAGGGAGGTCGATGGAACACTGTAATATTTTACATGGGAAGAGGATCTGTACATTAATAGACATACATAATGTACAAATGGACCAGATGGTGTACACCTAGGACAAACAATATTCTAAACTTTACCCAGATTAAAAAAATTTTAAAAACCAAGAAGAAGTAATGAGACATAAACTTATGGGGATTTCTCCTGGCAAATTCCATTCTAATTTATAACCTAGGACAATGACTTCCAGAAAGGCTCTGCTGCCCTAGTACCCAGATTGGGGAATGGAGAAAAGCTACCTCCTTGTGGACGTTTCCCACAACAGCAGCTTTGAACCCACTGCAAAAGGTCACTAAATTTTCACCAACTTGCAGTTCTGTAAATGACACCTGCCCTCCAAAAAATTTCTGGGGTCAAAAATCGACCAAAAAATTCAAAAGAGGGCAACCTTCGAAGAAGTCAATTTCAAGAGCTCTATTGTACGTACGGTTTTTTCTATTAAGAGAAAAGAAAAAGGCGTAGGAATATGATGAATTTTAATAATTTTAATGTCATGCATACCCATATTACAAAAACCTATCAGCTCACAGCAATCAGAATGGCCATTAGGAAAAATGCTGCCAAAAATAAACGGTGAAGGGAGTGTGGAGAAATGCGTACCCTTGGTTGTAAGGGGGGGCATGTAAAGAGCCACTAATGAAAACACAACGTAGGTGCTTTGAAAAGGGAAACATTGAGCTACCAGTCAATCAATCACAACCACTGCTTGGCCTATCACCTGAGAAAATGAGAATCAAAAATCACAGGCTGGCAAACCTGTACGCCAGCAATATTTACCATAGCCAGCACTTGGAAGCAATGAAAATGTCCATCAACCGAGGAATGCACCAAGAAGAAGTGGTCCACGTACACAATGGAATATTACTCTAATAATAAATATAAATTAAATTAAAAACAAACAAAAGCAAGGAGACATCAACATTTGTGGGTTTATCCGGGCACATTGCACTCTAATTTATAACCGAAGAACACCACTGGCCGGTAGGTCTGTTTCCCTAGTACCAGCATGGGGAACGTAGAAAGGCTGCCGCTCTCTGGCCATTACCTGCAAAAGCAGGTTTAAAGCCTGAGCTAATGGTCACTTCATATGAACAAGTACTTCAGGGCTGTAAATGAAACCTGCCCTCAAAATGTCTTGAGGGAGATAATGGCCAAACTATTTCAAATGGTGACACATACTTTAAGAAAACACTTTGAAGAAATAAGCTCTAATCACAGCTGGAAAAATTAAAAGGACATGTCTTAAAGCTCAATTTCAACGCATTATGAGACACATGCAAATTCAACCACAAAGAGGTATCAGCTCACACCACTCAGAATAACCATCAGCAAAAACTACAAAGAATAAATGCTGAAGGTGCTGGGAAGAAATACATACCCTCCACTTTAAGTGGGACGTAACCTGGAAAGAGCCACTAAGGAGAACAGAATAGAGGTGCCTTTAAAAGGTAACCATTGAGCTACCATATGATCTAGCAGACCTATGCCTAGACCTATAAACGAAGAAGAGAGAATTGGAAGGACACAGGCACGCAAATCTACATTGCATAGTATTACAATAGCCAAGATATGGAAGTAACCAAAAAGTCCACCGACAGATGGGTGGACAAAGAAGAACTGCTACCTGTACAGATGGAATAGGAGCTAGTGAAAAAATGAAACAATGCCATTTGCAGCACCATAGATGAGTCTAGAAGTAATCACGCAACTTGGAGTAAGTGAGAAAGCGAAAGACACATATCCTATCATATCACATATAGGTGTTACCTAAAAAATGATACAAACAAAGATACTTCCACAGAGAAACACTATCATAGATTCATTAAAAAAACTTATGGTTCACCAAATGGAAAGGTGTGAGGATTGGATACATTACCATATTGAGGTTAACAGAGAGATACAAACACATGTGAAATATATAATCACCAAAGACCTACGCAATACCAAGAGAAGACTACTCAACATTGTGTCATAACCTACATGGGAAAAGGATCCGAAGAATAGATATATGCATATGTGTGAAAGAACCACATCTTGCACACCTAGAACAAACAAAACATTGTAATCAAGTTTGCTGTGATAAGAAATAAAAATTAAGTTCAAAATACCAACAAGAAGTAATGAGACATAAACTTAAAGGGCTTTTTCCTCGCACATTCCATTCTAATTTACAACCTAGAACACCACTTCCAGTAAGGCTCTGTTGCCCTAGTAACCAGATTTGGTAAAGGAGAAATGCTGCCGCCTTGTGGCCGATTCCCGCAAGAGCAGCTTTTAACCCACAGCTAATGGTCACTTACCATTCACAAGGACTCAGGGCTGTAAAGGACACCTGCCCTCAAAATTGTGCTGAGGTAGGGAATGGATACAAAAAATTCAAAACAGGCCAAATTTTCAAGAAGATAGTATGAAGAGGTAAGTTTTACTCACTCTCTTTTTAAAGAAAGGAAAATGGATAAAAGCTCCACCTCAGGAAGTATGAGACTCATGCAATCTAATCTACAAAAAGTTTTCAACTCACACCAGTCGACTGACCATTGGCAAAAAGTCTACAAACAATAAATGCTGAAGAGGTTTTAGAGAACTGTGTACCCTCTAGCTGCTGGTGAGATGCAAAAGGGTTAAACGCTAATAATGAGAACAGAAAGGAGCTGCGTTGAAAAGGAAAATTTGAGGTACCATTCAATCCAGCAGACGCACCAATGGGCCTCTCACCTGAGAAGACCAGAATGAAGAAGACCCGGGCTGCAAAAGCTGCACTGCAGCCTTATTCACCATAGCCAAGACAGTGAAGCAACCAAAATGTCCATCAACAGATGAAAGGATAAAGAAGAAGTGGTCCATGTACACAATGAATACTAGCCATGGAAAACAATGAAACACTGCTCTTTGAGGCACCATAGATGATCTTGGAGATAATCACAGAACATGAGGTAAGTCGGAAAGCAAAAGTCCTATATCCTATGATATCACTTATAGGCGTTATCTAATAACTGACACAAATGAACATATTTCCACAGAGAAAGTCAATCACAGACTTATTAAAAAAAAACTACGCTTATCTAAAAGGAAAGGTGGGGGGAATGGATAAATGAAGATTAGCGTTACCATATGTATACAAATACATATTATATACATATATCAAAAAGACCGACCATATAGCAAGGAAGGTTTACGGAACACTCTGTAATAATTTACAGGGGAAGAGGATCTCTACATAAATAGGTATATAGAATATGTAGATGAACCAGAGTGTGTACACCTTGGACAAGCAACATTCTAACCATTACCCCAACTGAAAAAATTAAAACAACGAACTAGGAGTAATGAGACATAAACTTATGGGGGGTTTTCCTGGCACATTCCATTCAAATTTACAACCTAGGCAAACGACTTCCAGAACGGCTCTGCTGCCCTAGTACCCAGATTTGGGAATGGAGAAATGCTGCATCCTTGTGGCCGTTTCCCACCACAGCAGCTTTAAACCCACTGCAAAAGGTCCCTAAATATTCACCAATTGCAGGTCTGTAAATGACACCCGCCCTCCAAAAAATACTGAGGTCGAAAATCGACCAAAAAATTCTAGAGTGCAACCTTCCAAAAAGAAAATTTGAAGAGGTATATTATACTCACACTTTTGTTCTTTTTTCTTTTAACAGAAAAGAAAAAGGCGTGGAAAAATGATGAATTGTAGGAATTTTTACAGACATGTAAACCCAAATTACAAACACCTATCAGCTCACACCAGTCAGAATGGCCATCAACAAAAATGCTGCAAACAAGAAATGCTGACGTGATTGTGGAGAAGTGCGTACCCTCGATTCTAAGGGGGACGTGGTAAGAGCCACTAATGAAAGCACAATTGAGGTGCCTTGAAAAGGTAAACGTTGAGCTACCATACCAGTCAATCAATCATAACCACTGCTGGGTCTATCACCTGAGAAAATGAAAATCAAAAATCACAGACTGGCAATCCTGCCCTCCAGCAATATTTACCATAGGCAACACTTGGAAGCAAGGAAAATGTCCATCAACAGAGGAATGCACCAAGAAGACGTGGTCCATGTACACAATGGAATATTAGCCATGGAAAACACTGAAGCACTGCTCTTTGAGGCACCACAGATGAGCCTGGAGATAATCACAAAACATGAAGTAGGTCGGAAAGCAAAAGACCTATAGCCTATATAATCACTTATGTCCTTATCTAATAACTGACACAGATGAATATATTTCCAAAGAGAAAGACACTCACAGGCTTAGAAAACAAAACAAACTATGCTCATCTAAAAGGAAAGGAGGGGGGAAATTGAGAAATGAGGATTAGTGTTACTATATATATACAAATACATATTATATACATGTATCAAAAAGACCGAACATATAGCAAGGGAGGTCGATGGAACACTGTAATATTTTACATGGGAAGAGGATCTGTACATTAATAGACATACATAATGTACAAATGGACCAGATGGTGTACACCTAGGACAAACAATATTCTAAACTTTACCCAGATTAAAAAAATTTTAAAAACCAAGAAGAAGTAATGAGACATAAACTTATGGGGATTTCTCCTGGCAAATTCCATTCTAATTTATAACCTAGGACAATGACTTCCAGAAAGGCTCTGCTGCCCTAGTACCCAGATTGGGGAATGGAGAAAAGCTACCTCCTTGTGGACGTTTCCCACAACAGCAGCTTTGAACCCACTGCAAAAGGTCACTAAATTTTCACCAACTTGCAGTTCTGTAAATGACACCTGCCCTCCAAAAAATTTCTGGGGTCAAAAATCGACCAAAAAATTCAAAAGAGGGCAACCTTCGAAGAAGTCAATTTCAAGAGCTCTATTGTACGTACGGTTTTTTCTATTAAGAGAAAAGAAAAAGGCGTAGGAATATGATGAATTTTAATAATTTTAATGTCATGCATACCCATATTACAAAAACCTATCAGCTCACAGCAATCAGAATGGCCATTAGGAAAAATGCTGCCAAAAATAAACGGTGAAGGGAGTGTGGAGAAATGCGTACCCTTGGTTGTAAGGGGGGGCATGTAAAGAGCCACTAATGAAAACACAACGTAGGTGCTTTGAAAAGGGAAACATTGAGCTACCAGTCAATCAATCACAACCACTGCTTGGCCTATCACCTGAGAAAATGAGAATCAAAAATCACAGGCTGGCAAACCTGTACGCCAGCAATATTTACCATAGCCAGCACTTGGAAGCAATGAAAATGTCCATCAACCGAGGAATGCACCAAGAAGAAGTGGTCCACGTACACAATGGAATATTACTCTAATAATAAATATAAATTAAATTAAAAACAAACAAAAGCAAGGAGCCATCAACATTTGTGGGTTTATCCGGGCACATTGCACTCTAATTTATAACCGAAGAACACCACTGGCCGGTAGGTCTGTTTCCCTAGTACCAGCATGGGGAACGTAGAAAGGCTGCCGCTCTCTGGCCATTACCTGCAAAAGCAGGTTTAAAGCCTGAGCTAATGGTCACTTCATATGAACAAGTACTTCAGGGCTGTAAATGAAACCTGCCCTCAAAATGTCTTGAGGGAGATAATGGCCAAACTATTTCAAATGGTGACACATACTTTAAGAAAACACTTTGAAGAAATAAGCTCTAATCACAGCTGGAAAAATTAAAAGGACATGTCTTAAAGCTCAATTTCAACGCATTATGAGACACATGCAAATTCAACCACAAAGAGGTATCAGCTCACACCACTCAGAATAACCATCAGCAAAAACTACAAAGAATAAATGCTGAAGGTGCTGGGAAGAAATACATACCCTCCACTTTAAGTGGGACGTAACCTGGAAAGAGCCACTAAGGAGAACAGAATAGAGGTGCCTTTAAAAGGTAACCATTGAGCTACCATATGATCTAGCAGACCTATGCCTAGACCTATAAACGAAGAAGAGAGAATTGGAAGGACACAGGCACGCAAATCTACATTGCATAGTATTACAATAGCCAAGATATGGAAGTAACCAAAAAGTCCACCGACAGATGGGTGGACAAAGAAGAACTGCTACCTGTACAGATGGAATAGGAGCTAGTGAAAAAATGAAACAATGCCATTTGCAGCACCATAGATGAGTCTAGAAGTAATCACGCAACTTGGAGTAAGTGAGAAAGCGAAAGACACATATCCTATCATATCACATATAGGTGTTACCTAAAAAATGATACAAACAAAGATACTTCCACAGAGAAACACTATCATAGATTCATTAAAAAAACTTATGGTTCACCAAATGGAAAGGTGTGAGGATTGGATACATTACCATATTGAGGTTAACAGAGAGATACAAACACATGTGAAATATATAATCACCAAAGACCTACGCAATACCAAGAGAAGACTACTCAACATTGTGTCATAACCTACATGGGAAAAGGATCCGAAGAATAGATATATGCATATGTGTGAAAGAACCACATCTTGCACACCTAGAACAAACAAAACATTGTAATCAAGTTTGCTGTGATAAGAAATAAAAATTAAGTTCAAAATACCAACAAGAAGTAATGAGACATAAACTTAAAGGGCTTTTTCCTCGCACATTCCATTCTAATTTACAACGTAGAACACCACTTCCAGTAAGGCTCTGTTGCCCTAGAAACCAGATTTGGTAAAGGAGAAATGCTGCCGCCTTGTGGCCGATTCCCGCAAGAGCAGCTTTTAACCCACAGCTAATGGTCACTTACCATTCACAAGGACTCAGGGCTGTAAAGGACACCTGCCCTCAAAATTGTGCTGAGGTAGGGAATGGATACAAAAAATTCAAAACAGGCCAAATTTTCAAGAAGATAGTATGAAGAGGTAAGTTTTACTCACTCTCTTTTTAAAGAAAGGAAAATGGATAAAAGCTCCACCTCAGGAAGTATGAGACTCATGCAATCTAATCTACAAAAAGTTTTCAACTCACACCAGTCGACTGACCATTGGCAAAAAGTCTACAAACAATAAATGCTGAAGAGGTTTTAGAGAACTGTGTACCCTCTAGCTGCTGGTGAGATGCAAAAGGGTTAAACGCTAATAATGAGAACAGAAAGGAGCTGCGTTGAAAAGGAAAATTTGAGGTACCATTCAATCCAGCAGACGCACCAATGGGCCTCTCACCTGAGAAGACCAGAATGAAGAAGACCCGGGCTGCAAAAGCTGCACTGCAGCCTTATTCACCATAGCCAAGACAGTGAAGCAACCAAAATGTCCATCAACAGATGAAAGGATAAAGAAGAAGTGGTCCATGTACACAATGAATACTAGCCATGGAAAACAATGAAACACTGCTCTTTGAGGCACCATAGATGATCTTGGAGATAATCACAGAACATGAGGTAAGTCGGAAAGCAAAAGTCCTATATCCTATGATATCACTTATAGGCGTTATCTAATAACTGACACAAATGAACATATTTCCACAGAGAAAGTCAATCACAGACTTATTAAAAAAAAACTACGCTTATCTAAAAGGAAAGGTGGGGGGAATGGATAAATGAAGATTAGCGTTACCATATGTATACAAATACATATTATATACATATATCAAAAAGACCGACCATATAGCAAGGAAGGTTTACGGAACACTCTGTAATAATTTACAGGGGAAGAGGATCTCTACATAAATAGGTATATAGAATATGTAGATGAACCAGAGTGTGTACACCTTGGACAAGCAACATTCTAACCATTACCCCAATTGAAAAAATTAAAACAACGAACTAGGAGTAATGAGACATAAACTTATGGGGGGTTTTCCTGGCACATTCCATTCAAATTTACAACCTAGGCAAACGACTTCCAGAACGGCTCTGCTGCCCTAGTACCCAGATTTGGGAATGGAGAAATGCTGCATCCTTGTGGCCGTTTCCCACCACAGCAGCTTTAAACCCACTGCAAAAGGTCCCTAAATATTCACCAATTGCAGGTCTGTAAATGACACCCGCCCTCCAAAAAATACTGAGGTCGAAAATCGACCAAAAAATTCTAGAGTGCAACCTTCCAAAAAGAAAATTTGAAGAGGTATATTATACTCACACTTTTGTTCTTTTTTCTTTTAACAGAAAAGAAAAAGGCGTGGAAAAATGATGAATTGTAGGAATTTTTACAGACATGTAAACCCAAATTACAAACACCTATCAGCTCACACCAGTCAGAATGGCCATCAACAAAAATGCTGCAAACAAGAAATGCTGACGTGATTGTGGAGAAGTGCGTACCCTCGATTCTAAGGGGGACGTGGTAAGAGCCACTAATGAAAGCACAATTGAGGTGCCTTGAAAAGGTAAACGTTGAGCTACCATACCAGTCAATCAATCATAACCACTGCTGGGTCTATCACCTGAGAAAATGAAAATCAAAAATCACAGGCTGGCAATCCTGCCCTCCAGCAATATTTACCATAGGCAACACTTGGAAGCAAGGAAAATGTCCATCAACAGAGGAATGCACCAAGAAGACGTGGTCCATGTACACAATGGAATATTAGCCATGGAAAACACTGAAGCACTGCTCTTTGAGGCACCACAGATGAGCCTGGAGATAATCACAAAACATGAAGTAGGTCGGAAAGCAAAAGACCTATAGCCTATATAATCACTTATGTCCTTATCTAATAACTGACACAGATGAATATATTTCCAAAGAGAAAGACACTCACAGGCTTAGAAAACAAAACAAACTATGCTCATCTAAAAGGAAAGGAGGGGGGAAATTGAGAAATGAGGATTAGTGTTACTATATATATACAAATACATATTATATACATGTATCAAAAAGACCGAACATATAGCAAGGGAGGTCGATGGAACACTGTAATATTTTACATGGGAAGAGGATCTGTACATTAATAGACATACATAATGTACAAATGGACCAGATGGTGTACACCTAGGACAAACAATATTCTAAACTTTACCCAGATTAAAAAAATTTTAAAAACCAAGAAGAAGTAATGAGACATAAACTTATGGGGATTTCTCCTGGCAAATTCCATTCTAATTTATAACCTAGGACAATGACTTCCAGAAAGGCTCTGCTGCCCTAGTACCCAGATTGGGGAATGGAGAAAAGCTACCTCCTTGTGGACGTTTCCCACAACAGCAGCTTTGAACCCACTGCAAAAGGTCACTAAATTTTCACCAACTTGCAGTTCTGTAAATGACACCTGCCCTCCAAAAAATTTCTGGGGTCAAAAATCGACCAAAAAATTCAAAAGAGGGCAACCTTCGAAGAAGTCAATTTCAAGAGCTCTATTGTACTTACGGTTTTTTCTATTAAGAGAAAAGAAAAAGGCGTAGGAATATGATGAATTTTAATAATTTTAATGTCATGCATACCCATATTACAAAAACCTATCAGCTCACAGCAATCAGAATGGCCATTAGGAAAAATGCTGCCAAAAATAAACGGTGAAGGGAGTGTGGAGAAATGCGTACCCTCGGTTGTAAGGGGGGGCATGTAAAGAGCCACTAATGAAAACACAACGTAGGTGCTTTGAAAAGGGAAACATTGAGCTACCAGTCAATCAATCACAACCACTGCTTGGCCTATCACCTGAGAAAATGAGAATCAAAAATCACAGGCTGGCAAACCTGTACGCCAGCAATATTTACCATAGCCAGCACTTGGAAGCAATGAAAATGTCCATCAACCGAGGAATGCACCAAGAAGAAGTGGTCCACGTACACAATGGAATATTACTCTAATAATAAATATAAATTAAATTAAAAACAAACAAAAGCAAGGAGCCATCAACATTTGTGGGTTTATCCGGGCACATTGCACTCTAATTTATAACCGAAGAACACCACTGGCCGGTAGGTCTGTTTCCCTAGTACCAGCATGGGGAACGTAGAAAGGCTGCCGCTCTCTGGCCATTACCTGCAAAAGCAGGTTTAAAGCCTGAGCTAATGGTCACTTCATATGAACAAGTACTTCAGGGCTGTAAATGAAACCTGCCCTCAAAATGTCTTGAGGGAGATAATGGCCAAACTATTTCAAATGGTGACACATACTTTAAGAAAACACTTTGAAGAAATAAGCTCTAATCACAGCTGGAAAAATTAAAAGGACATGTCTTAAAGCTCAATTTCAACGCATTATGAGACACATGCAAATTCAACCACAAAGAGGTATCAGCTCACACCACTCAGAATAACCATCAGCAAAAACTACAAAGAATAAATGCTGAAGGTGCTGGGAAGAAATACATACCCTCCACTTTAAGTGGGACGTAACCTGGAAAGAGCCACTAAGGAGAACAGAATAGAGGTGCCTTTAAAAGGTAACCATTGAGCTACCATATGATCTAGCAGACCTATGCCTAGACCTATAAACGAAGAAGAGAGAATTGGAAGGACACAGGCACGCAAATCTACATTGCATAGTATTACAATAGCCAAGATATGGAAGTAACCAAAAAGTCCACCGACAGATGGGTGGACAAAGAAGAACTGCTACCTGTACAGATGGAATAGGAGCTAGTGAAAAAATGAAACAATGCCATTTGCAGCACCATAGATGAGTCTAGAAGTAATCACGCAACTTGGAGTAAGTGAGAAAGCGAAAGACACATATCCTATCATATCACATATAGGTGTTACCTAAAAAATGATACAAACAAAGATACTTCCACAGAGAAACACTATCATAGATTCATTAAAAAAACTTATGGTTCACCAAATGGAAAGGTGTGAGGATTGGATACATTACCATATTGAGGTTAACAGAGAGATACAAACACATGTGAAATATATAATCACCAAAGACCTACGCAATACCAAGAGAAGACTACTCAACATTGTGTCATAACCTACATGGGAAAAGGATCCGAAGAATAGATATATGCATATGTGTGAAAGAACCACATCTTGCACACCTAGAACAAACAAAACATTGTAATCAAGTTTGCTGTGATAAGAAATAAAAATTAAGTTCAAAATACCAACAAGAAGTAATGAGACATAAACTTAAAGGGCTTTTTCCTCGCACATTCCATTCTAATTTACAACGTAGAACACCACTTCCAGTAAGGCTCTGTTGCCCTAGAAACCAGATTTGGTAAAGGAGAAATGCTGCCGCCTTGTGGCCGATTCCCGCAAGAGCAGCTTTTAACCCACAGCTAATGGTCACTTACCATTCACAAGGACTCAGGGCTGTAAAGGACACCTGCCCTCAAAATTGTGCTGAGGTAGGGAATGGATACAAAAAATTCAAAACAGGCCAAATTTTCAAGAAGATAGTATGAAGAGGTAAGTTTTACTCACTCTCTTTTTAAAGAAAGGAAAATGGATAAAAGCTCCACCTCAGGAAGTATGAGACTCATGCAATCTAATCTACAAAAAGTTTTCAACTCACACCAGTCGACTGACCATTGGCAAAAAGTCTACAAACAATAAATGCTGAAGAGGTTTTAGAGAACTGTGTACCCTCTAGCTGCTGGTGAGATGCAAAAGGGTTAAACGCTAATAATGAGAACAGAAAGGAGCTGCGTTGAAAAGGAAAATTTGAGGTACCATTCAATCCAGCAGACGCACCAATGGGCCTCTCACCTGAGAAGACCAGAATGAAGAAGACCCGGGCTGCAAAAGCTGCACTGCAGCCTTATTCACCATAGCCAAGACAGTGAAGCAACCAAAATGTCCATCAACAGATGAAAGGATAAAGAAGAAGTGGTCCATGTACACAATGAATACTAGCCATGGAAAACAATGAAACACTGCTCTTTGAGGCACCATAGATGATCTTGGAGATAATCACAGAACATGAGGTAAGTCGGAAAGCAAAAGTCCTATATCCTATGATATCACTTATAGGCGTTATCTAATAACTGACACAAATGAACATATTTCCACAGAGAAAGTCAATCACAGACTTATTAAAAAAAAACTACGCTTATCTAAAAGGAAAGGTGGGGGGAATGGATAAATGAAGATTAGCGTTACCATATGTATACAAATACATATTATATACATATATCAAAAAGACCGACCATATAGCAAGGAAGGTTTACGGAACACTCTGTAATAATTTACAGGGGAAGAGGATCTCTACATAAATAGGTATATAGAATATGTAGATGAACCAGAGTGTGTACACCTTGGACAAGCAACATTCTAACCATTACCCCAACTGAAAAAATTAAAACAACGAACTAGGAGTAATGAGACATAAACTTATGGGGGGTTTTCCTGGCACATTCCATTCAAATTTACAACCTAGGCAAACGACTTCCAGAACGGCTCTGCTGCCCTAGTACCCAGATTTGGGAATGGAGAAATGCTGCATCCTTGTGGCCGTTTCCCACCACAGCAGCTTTAAACCCACTGCAAAAGGTCCCTAAATATTCACCAATTGCAGGTCTGTAAATGACACCCGCCCTCCAAAAAATACTGAGGTCGAAAATCGACCAAAAAATTCTAGAGTGCAACCTTCCAAAAAGAAAATTTGAAGAGGTATATTATACTCACACTTTTGTTCTTTTTTCTTTTAACAGAAAAGAAAAAGGCGTGGAAAAATGATGAATTGTAGGAATTTTTACAGACATGTAAACCCAAATTACAAACACCTATCAGCTCACACCAGTCAGAATGGCCATCAACAAAAATGCTGCAAACAAGAAATGCTGACGTGATTGTGGAGAAGTGCGTACCCTCGATTCTAAGGGGGACGTGGTAAGAGCCACTAATGAAAGCACAATTGAGGTGCCTTGAAAAGGTAAACGTTGAGCTACCATACCAGTCAATCAATCATAACCACTGCTGGGTCTATCACCTGAGAAAATGAAAATCAAAAATCACAGGCTGGCAATCCTGCCCTCCAGCAATATTTACCATAGGCAACACTTGGAAGCAAGGAAAATGTCCATCAACAGAGGAATGCACCAAGAAGACGTGGTCCATGTACACAATGGAATATTAGCCATGGAAAACACTGAAGCACTGCTCTTTGAGGCACCACAGATGAGCCTGGAGATAATCACAAAACATGAAGTAGGTCGGAAAGCAAAAGACCTATAGCCTATATAATCACTTATGTCCTTATCTAATAACTGACACAGATGAATATATTTCCAAAGAGAAAGACACTCACAGGCTTAGAAAACAAAACAAACTATGCTCATCTAAAAGGAAAGGAGGGGGGAAATTGAGAAATGAGGATTAGTGTTACTATATATATACAAATACATATTATATACATGTATCAAAAAGACCGAACATATAGCAAGGGAGGTCGATGGAACACTGTAATATTTTACATGGGAAGAGGATCTGTACATTAATAGACATACATAATGTACAAATGGACCAGATGGTGTACACCTAGGACAAACAATATTCTAAACTTTACCCAGATTAAAAAAATTTTAAAAACCAAGAAGAAGTAATGAGACATAAACTTATGGGGATTTCTCCTGGCAAATTCCATTCTAATTTATAACCTAGGACAATGACTTCCAGAAAGGCTCTGCTGCCCTAGTACCCAGATTGGGGAATGGAGAAAAGCTACCTCCTTGTGGACGTTTCCCACAACAGCAGCTTTGAACCCACTGCAAAAGGTCACTAAATTTTCACCAACTTGCAGTTCTGTAAATGACACCTGCCCTCCAAAAAATTTCTGGGGTCAAAAATCGACCAAAAAATTCAAAAGAGGGCAACCTTCGAAGAAGTCAATTTCAAGAGCTCTATTGTACTTACGGTTTTTTCTATTAAGAGAAAAGAAAAAGGCGTAGGAATATGATGAATTTTAATAATTTTAATGTCATGCATACCCATATTACAAAAACCTATCAGCTCACAGCAATCAGAATGGCCATTAGGAAAAATGCTGCCAAAAATAAACGGTGAAGGGAGTGTGGAGAAATGCGTACCCTCGGTTGTAAGGGGGGGCATGTAAAGAGCCACTAATGAAAACACAACGTAGGTGCTTTGAAAAGGGAAACATTGAGCTACCAGTCAATCAATCACAACCACTGCTTGGCCTATCACCTGAGAAAATGAGAATCAAAAATCACAGGCTGGCAAAC
The DNA here is from genome assembly GCF_965194805.1 of Balaenoptera borealis. Taxonomy (NCBI): domain Eukaryota; kingdom Metazoa; phylum Chordata; class Mammalia; order Artiodactyla; family Balaenopteridae; genus Balaenoptera; species Balaenoptera borealis. The sequence continues at coordinate 380,679 of NW_028123464.1, forward strand.
CTGTACGCCAGCAATATTTACCATAGCCAGCACTTGGAAGCAATGAAAATGTCCATCAACCGAGGAATGCACCAAGAAGAAGTGGTCCACGTACACAATGGAATATTACTCTAATAATAAATATAAATTAAATTAAAAACAAACAAAAGCAAGGAGCCATCAACATTTGTGGGTTTATCCGGGCACATTGCACTCTAATTTATAACCGAAGAACACCACTGGCCGGTAGGTCTGTTTCCCTAGTACCAGCATGGGGAACGTAGAAAGGCTGCCGCTCTCTGGCCATTACCTGCAAAAGCAGGTTTAAAGCCTGAGCTAATGGTCACTTCATATGAACAAGTACTTCAGGGCTGTAAATGAAACCTGCCCTCAAAATGTCTTGAGGGAGATAATGGCCAAACTATTTCAAATGGTGACACATACTTTAAGAAAACACTTTGAAGAAATAAGCTCTAATCACAGCTGGAAAAATTAAAAGGACATGTCTTAAAGCTCAATTTCAACGCATTATGAGACACATGCAAATTCAACCACAAAGAGGTATCAGCTCACACCACTCAGAATAACCATCAGCAAAAACTACAAAGAATAAATGCTGAAGGTGCTGGGAAGAAATACATACCCTCCACTTTAAGTGGGATGTAACCTGGAAAGAGCCACTAAGGAGAACAGAATAGAGGTGCCTTTAAAAGGTAACCATTGAGCTACCATATGATCTAGCAGACCTATGCCTAGACCTATAAACGAAGAAGAGAGAATTGGAAGGACACAGGCACGCAAATCTACATTGCATAGTATTACAATAGCCAAGATATGGAAGTAACCAAAAAGTCCACCGACAGATGGGTGGACAAAGAAGAACTGCTACCTGTACAGATGGAATAGGAGCTAGTGAAAAAATGAAACAATGCCATTTGCAGCACCATAGATGAGTCTAGAAGTAATCACGCAACTTGGAGTAAGTGAGAAAGCGAAAGACACATATCCTATCATATCACATATAGGTGTTACCTAAAAAATGATACAAACAAAGATATTTCCACAGAGAAACACTATCATAGATTCATTAAAAAAACTTATGGTTCACCAAATGGAAAGGTGTGAGGATTGGATACATTACCATATTGAGGTTAACAGAGAGATACAAACACATGTGAAATATATAATCACCAAAGACCTACGCAATACCAAGAGAAGACTACTCAACATTGTGTCATAACCTACATGGGAAAAGGATCCGAAGAATAGATATATGCATATGTGTGAAAGAACCACATCTTGCACACCTAGAACAAACAAAACATTGTAATCAAGTTTGCTGTGATAAGAAATAAAAATTAAGTTCAAAATACCAACAAGAAGTAATGAGACATAAACTTAAAGGGCTTTTTCCTCGCACATTCCATTCTAATTTACAACGTAGAACACCACTTCCAGTAAGGCTCTGTTGCCCTAGAAACCAGATTTGGTAAAGGAGAAATGCTGCCGCCTTGTGGCCGATTCCCGCAAGAGCAGCTTTTAACCCACAGCTAATGGTCACTTACCATTCACAAGGACTCAGGGCTGTAAAGGACACCTGCCCTCAAAATTGTGCTGAGGTAGGGAATGGATACAAAAAATTCAAAACAGGCCAAATTTTCAAGAAGATAGTATGAAGAGGTAAGTTTTACTCACTCTCTTTTTAAAGAAAGGAAAATGGATAAAAGCTCCACCTCAGGAAGTATGAGACTCATGCAATCTAATCTACAAAAAGTTTTCAACTCACACCAGTCGACTGACCATTGGCAAAAAGTCTACAAACAATAAATGCTGAAGAGGTTTTAGAGAACTGTGTACCCTCTAGCTGCTGGTGAGATGCAAAAGGGTTAAACGCTAATAATGAGAACAGAAAGGAGCTGCGTTGAAAAGGAAAATTTGAGGTACCATTCAATCCAGCAGACGCACCAATGGGCCTCTCACCTGAGAAGACCAGAATGAAGAAGACCCGGGCTGCAAAAGCTGCACTGCAGCCTTATTCACCATAGCCAAGACAGTGAAGCAACCAAAATGTCCATCAACAGATGAAAGGATAAAGAAGAAGTGGTCCATGTACACAATGAATACTAGCCATGGAAAACAATGAAACACTGCTCTTTGAGGCACCATAGATGATCTTGGAGATAATCACAGAACATGAGGTAAGTCGGAAAGCAAAAGTCCTATATCCTATGATATCACTTATAGGCGTTATCTAATAACTGACACAAATGAACATATTTCCACAGAGAAAGTCAATCACAGACTTATTAAAAAAAAACTACGCTTATCTAAAAGGAAAGGTGGGGGGAATGGATAAATGAAGATTAGCGTTACCATATGTATACAAATACATATTATATACATATATCAAAAAGACCGACCATATAGCAAGGAAGGTTTACGGAACACTCTGTAATAATTTACAGGGGAAGAGGATCTCTACATAAATAGGTATATAGAATATGTAGATGAACCAGAGTGTGTACACCTTGGACAAGCAACATTCTAACCATTACCCCAACTGAAAAAATTAAAACAACGAACTAGGAGTAATGAGACATAAACTTATGGGGGGTTTTCCTGGCACATTCCATTCAAATTTACAACCTAGGCAAACGACTTCCAGAACGGCTCTGCTGCCCTAGTACCCAGATTTGGGAATGGAGAAATGCTGCATCCTTGTGGCCGTTTCCCACCACAGCAGCTTTAAACCCACTGCAAAAGGTCCCTAAATATTCACCAATTGCAGGTCTGTAAATGACACCCGCCCTCCAAAAAATACTGAGGTCGAAAATCGACCAAAAAATTCTAGAGTGCAACCTTCCAAAAAGAAAATTTGAAGAGGTATATTATACTCACACTTTTGTTCTTTTTTCTTTTAACAGAAAAGAAAAAGGCGTGGAAAAATGATGAATTGTAGGAATTTTTACAGACATGTAAACCCAAATTACAAACACCTATCAGCTCACACCAGTCAGAATGGCCATCAACAAAAATGCTGCAAACAAGAAATGCTGACGTGATTGTGGAGAAGTGCGTACCCTCGATTCTAAGGGGGACGTGGTAAGAGCCACTAATGAAAGCACAATTGAGGTGCCTTGAAAAGGTAAACGTTGAGCTACCATACCAGTCAATCAATCATAACCACTGCTGGGTCTATCACCTGAGAAAATGAAAATCAAAAATCACAGGCTGGCAATCCTGCCCTCCAGCAATATTTACCATAGGCAACACTTGGAAGCAAGGAAAATGTCCATCAACAGAGGAATGCACCAAGAAGACGTGGTCCATGTACACAATGGAATATTAGCCATGGAAAACACTGAAGCACTGCTCTTTGAGGCACCACAGATGAGCCTGGAGATAATCACAAAACATGAAGTAGGTCGGAAAGCAAAAGACCTATAGCCTATATAATCACTTATGTCCTTATCTAATAACTGACACAGATGAATATATTTCCAAAGAGAAAGACACTCACAGGCTTAGAAAACAAAACAAACTATGCTCATCTAAAAGGAAAGGAGGGGGGAAATTGAGAAATGAGGATTAGTGTTACTATATATATACAAATACATATTATATACATGTATCAAAAAGACTGAACATATAGCAAGGGAGGTCGATGGAACACTGTAATATTTTACATGGGAAGAGGATCTGTACATTAATAGACATACATAATGTACAAATGGACCAGATGGTGTACACCTAGGACAAACAATATTCTAAACTTTACCCAGATTAAAAAAATTTTAAAAACCAAGAAGAAGTAATGAGACATAAACTTATGGGGATTTCTCCTGGCAAATTCCATTCTAATTTATAACCTAGGACAATGACTTCCAGAAAGGCTCTGCTGCCCTAGTACCCAGATTGGGGAATGGAGAAAAGCTACCTCCTTGTGGACGTTTCCCACAACAGCAGCTTTGAACCCACTGCAAAAGGTCACTAAATTTTCACCAACTTGCAGTTCTGTAAATGACACCTGCCCTCCAAAAAATTTCTGGGGTCAAAAATCGACCAAAAAATTCAAAAGAGGGCAACCTTCGAAGAAGTCAATTTCAAGAGCTCTATTGTACTTACGGTTTTTTCTATTAAGAGAAAAGAAAAAGGCATAGGAATATGATGAATTTTAATAATTTTAATGTCATGCATACCCATATTACAAAAACCTATCAGCTCACAGCAATCAGAATGGCCATTAGGAAAAATGCTGCCAAAAATAAACGGTGAAGGGAGTGTGGAGAAATGCGTACCCTCGGTTGTAAGGGGGGGCATGTAAAGAGCCACTAATGAAAACACAACGTAGGTGCTTTGAAAAGGGAAACATTGAGCTACCAGTCAATCAATCACAACCACTGCTTGGCCTATCACCTGAGAAAATGAGAATCAAAAATCACAGGCTGGCAAACCTGTACGCCAGCAATATTTACCATAGCCAGCACTTGGAAGCAATGAAAATGTCCATCAACCGAGGAATGCACCAAGAAGAAGTGGTCCACGTACACAATGGAATATTACTCTAATAATAAATATAAATTAAATTAAAAACAAACAAAAGCAAGGAGCCATCAACATTTGTGGGTTTATCCGGGCACATTGCACTCTAATTTATAACCGAAGAACACCACTGGCCGGTAGGTCTGTTTCCCTAGTACCAGCATGGGGAACGTAGAAAGGCTGCCGCTCTCTGGCCATTACCTGCAAAAGCAGGTTTAAAGCCTGAGCTAATGGTCACTTCATATGAACAAGTACTTCAGGGCTGTAAATGAAACCTGCCCTCAAAATGTCTTGAGGGAGATAATGGCCAAACTATTTCAAATGGTGACACATACTTTAAGAAAACACTTTGAAGAAATAAGCTCTAATCACAGCTGGAAAAATTAAAAGGACATGTCTTAAAGCTCAATTTCAACGCATTATGAGACACATGCAAATTCAACCACAAAGAGGTATCAGCTCACACCACTCAGAATAACCATCAGCAAAAACTACAAAGAATAAATGCTGAAGGTGCTGGGAAGAAATACATACCCTCCACTTTAAGTGGGACGTAACCTGGAAAGAGCCACTAAGGAGAACAGAATAGAGGTGCCTTTAAAAGGTAACCATTGAGCTACCATATGATCTAGCAGACCTATGCCTAGACCTATAAACGAAGAAGAGAGAATTGGAAGGACACAGGCACGCAAATCTACATTGCATAGTATTACAATAGCCAAGATATGGAAGTAACCAAAAAGTCCACCGACAGATGGGTGGACAAAGAAGAACTGCTACCTGTACAGATGGAATAGGAGCTAGTGAAAAAATGAAACAATGCCATTTGCAGCACCATAGATGAGTCTAGAAGTAATCACGCAACTTGGAGTAAGTGAGAAAGCGAAAGACACATATCCTATCATATCACATATAGGTGTTACCTAAAAAATGATACAAACAAAGATATTTCCACAGAGAAACACTATCATAGATTCATTAAAAAAACTTATGGTTCACCAAATGGAAAGGTGTGAGGATTGGATACATTACCATATTGAGGTTAACAGAGAGATACAAACACATGTGAAATATATAATCACCAAAGACCTACGCAATACCAAGAGAAGACTACTCAACATTGTGTCATAACCTACATGGGAAAAGGATCCGAAGAATAGATATATGCATATGTGTGAAAGAACCACATCTTGCACACCTAGAACAAACAAAACATTGTAATCAAGTTTGCTGTGATAAGAAATAAAAATTAAGTTCAAAATACCAACAAGAAGTAATGAGACATAAACTTAAAGGGCTTTTTCCTCGCACATTCCATTCTAATTTACAACGTAGAACACCACTTCCAGTAAGGCTCTGTTGCCCTAGAAACCAGATTTGGTAAAGGAGAAATGCTGCCGCCTTGTGGCCGATTCCCGCAAGAGCAGCTTTTAACCCACAGCTAATGGTCACTTACCATTCACAAGGACTCAGGGCTGTAAAGGACACCTGCCCTCAAAATTGTGCTGAGGTAGGGAATGGATACAAAAAATTCAAAACAGGCCAAATTTTCAAGAAGATAGTATGAAGAGGTAAGTTTTACTCACTCTCTTTTTAAAGAAAGGAAAATGGATAAAAGCTCCACCTCAGGAAGTATTAGACTCATGCAATCTAATCTACAAAAAGTTTTCAACTCACACCAGTCGACTGACCATTGGCAAAAAGTCTACAAACAATAAATGCTGAAGAGGTTTTAGAGAACTGTGTACCCTCTAGCTGCTGGTGAGATGCAAAAGGGTTAAACGCTAATAATGAGAACAGAAAGGAGCTGCGTTGAAAAGGAAAATTTGAGGTACCATTCAATCCAGCAGACGCACCAATGGGCCTCTCACCTGAGAAGACCAGAATGAAGAAGACCCGGGCTGCAAAAGCTGCACTGCAGCCTTATTCACCATAGCCAAGACAGTGAAGCAACCAAAATGTCCATCAACAGATGAAAGGATAAAGAAGAAGTGGTCCATGTACACAATGAATACTAGCCATGGAAAACAATGAAACACTGCTCTTTGAGGCACCATAGATGATCTTGGAGATAATCACAGAACATGAGGTAAGTCGGAAAGCAAAAGTCCTATATCCTATGATATCACTTATAGGCGTTATCTAATAACTGACACAAATGAACATATTTCCACAGAGAAAGTCAATCACAGACTTATTAAAAAAAAACTACGCTTATCTAAAAGGAAAGGTGGGGGGAATGGATAAATGAAGATTAGCGTTACCATATGTATACAAATACATATTATATACATATATCAAAAAGACCGACCATATAGCAAGGAAGGTTTACGGAACACTCTGTAATAATTTACAGGGGAAGAGGATCTCTACATAAATAGGTATATAGAATATGTAGATGAACCAGAGTGTGTACACCTTGGACAAGCAACATTCTAACCATTACCCCAACTGAAAAAATTAAAACAACGAACTAGGAGTAATGAGACATAAACTTATGGGGGGTTTTCCTGGCACATTCCATTCAAATTTACAACCTAGGCAAACGACTTCCAGAACGGCTCTGCTGCCCTAGTACCCAGATTTGGGAATGGAGAAATGCTGCATCCTTGTGGCCGTTTCCCACCACAGCAGCTTTAAACCCACTGCAAAAGGTCCCTAAATATTCACCAATTGCAGGTCTGTAAATGACACCCGCCCTCCAAAAAATACTGAGGTCGAAAATCGACCAAAAAATTCTAGAGTGCAACCTTCCAAAAAGAAAATTTGAAGAGGTATATTATACTCACACTTTTGTTCTTTTTTCTTTTAACAGAAAAGAAAAAGGCGTGGAAAAATGATGAATTGTAGGAATTTTTACAGACATGTAAACCCAAATTACAAACACCTATCAGCTCACACCAGTCAGAATGGCCATCAACAAAAATGCTGCAAACAAGAAATGCTGACGTGATTGTGGAGAAGTGCGTACCCTCGATTCTAAGGGGGACGTGGTAAGAGCCACTAATGAAAGCACAATTGAGGTGCCTTGAAAAGGTAAACGTTGAGCTACCATACCAGTCAATCAATCATAACCACTGCTGGGTCTATCACCTGAGAAAATGAAAATCAAAAATCACAGGCTGGCAATCCTGCCCTCCAGCAATATTTACCATAGGCAACACTTGGAAGCAAGGAAAATGTCCATCAACAGAGGAATGCACCAAGAAGACGTGGTCCATGTACACAATGGAATATTAGCCATGGAAAACACTGAAGCACTGCTCTTTGAGGCACCACAGATGAGCCTGGAGATAATCACAAAACATGAAGTAGGTCGGAAAGCAAAAGACCTATAGCCTATATAATCACTTATGTCCTTATCTAATAACTGACACAGATGAATATATTTCCAAAGAGAAAGACACTCACAGGCTTAGAAAACAAAACAAACTATGCTCATCTAAAAGGAAAGGAGGGGGGAAATTGAGAAATGAGGATTAGTGTTACTATATATATACAAATACATATTATATACATGTATCAAAAAGACCGAACATATAGCAAGGGAGGTCGATGGAACACTGTAATATTTTACATGGGAAGAGGATCTGTACATTAATAGACATACATAATGTACAAATGGACCAGATGGTGTACACCTAGGACAAACAATATTCTAAACTTTACCCAGATTAAAAAAATTTTAAAAACCAAGAAGAAGTAATGAGACATAAACTTATGGGGATTTCTCCTGGCAAATTCCATTCTAATTTATAACCTAGGACAATGACTTCCAGAAAGGCTCTGCTGCCCTAGTACCCAGATTGGGGAATGGAGAAAAGCTACCTCCTTGTGGACGTTTCCCACAACAGCAGCTTTGAACCCACTGCAAAAGGTCACTAAATTTTCACCAACTTGCAGTTCTGTAAATGACACCTGCCCTCCAAAAAATTTCTGGGGTCAAAAATCGACCAAAAAATTCAAAAGAGGGCAACCTTCGAAGAAGTCAATTTCAAGAGCTCTATTGTACTTACGGTTTTTTCTATTAAGAGAAAAGAAAAAGGCGTAGGAATATGATGAATTTTAATAATTTTAATGTCATGCATACCCATATTACAAAAACCTATCAGCTCACAGCAATCAGAATGGCCATTAGGAAAAATGCTGCCAAAAATAAACGGTGAAGGGAGTGTGGAGAAATGCGTACCCTCGGTTGTAAGGGGGGGCATGTAAAGAGCCACTAATGAAAACACAACGTAGGTGCTTTGAAAAGGGAAACATTGAGCTACCAGTCAATCAATCACAACCACTGCTTGGCCTATCACCTGAGAAAATGAGAATCAAAAATCACAGGCTGGCAAACCTGTACGCCAGCAATATTTACCATAGCCAGCACTTGGAAGCAATGAAAATGTCCATCAACCGAGGAATGCACCAAGAAGAAGTGGTCCACGTACACAATGGAATATTACTCTAATAATAAATATAAATTAAATTAAAAACAAACAAAAGCAAGGAGCCATCAACATTTGTGGGTTTATCCGGGCACATTGCACTCTAATTTATAACCGAAGAACACCACTGGCCGGTAGGTCTGTTTCCCTAGTACCAGCATGGGGAACGTAGAAAGGCTGCCGCTCTCTGGCCATTACCTGCAAAAGCAGGTTTAAAGCCTGAGCTAATGGTCACTTCATATGAACAAGTACTTCAGGGCTGTAAATGAAACCTGCCCTCAAAATGTCTTGAGGGAGATAATGGCCAAACTATTTCAAATGGTGACACATACTTTAAGAAAACACTTTGAAGAAATAAGCTCTAATCACAGCTGGAAAAATTAAAAGGACATGTCTTAAAGCTCAATTTCAACGCATTATGAGACACATGCAAATTCAACCACAAAGAGGTATCAGCTCACACCACTCAGAATAACCATCAGCAAAAACTACAAAGAATAAATGCTGAAGGTGCTGGGAAGAAATACATACCCTCCACTTTAAGTGGGATGTAACCTGGAAAGAGCCACTAAGGAGAACAGAATAGAGGTGCCTTTAAAAGGTAACCATTGAGCTACCATATGATCTAGCAGACCTATGCCTAGACCTATAAACGAAGAAGAGAGAATTGGAAGGACACAGGCACGCAAATCTACATTGCATAGTATTACAATAGCCAAGATATGGAAGTAACCAAAAAGTCCACCGACAGATGGGTGGACAAAGAAGAACTGCTACCTGTACAGATGGAATAGGAGCTAGTGAAAAAATGAAACAATGCCATTTGCAGCACCATAGATGAGTCTAGAAGTAATCACGCAACTTGGAGTAAGTGAGAAAGCGAAAGACACATATCCTATCATATCACATATAGGTGTTACCTAAAAAATGATACAAACAAAGATATTTCCACAGAGAAACACTATCATAGATTCATTAAAAAAACTTATGGTTCACCAAATGGAAAGGTGTGAGGATTGGATACATTACCATATTGAGGTTAACAGAGAGATACAAACACATGTGAAATATATAATCACCAAAGACCTACGCAATACCAAGAGAAGACTACTCAACATTGTGTCATAACCTACATGGGAAAAGGATCCGAAGAATAGATATATGCATATGTGTGAAAGAACCACATCTTGCACACCTAGAACAAACAAAACATTGTAATCAAGTTTGCTGTGATAAGAAATAAAAATTAAGTTCAAAATACCAACAAGAAGTAATGAGACATAAACTTAAAGGGCTTTTTCCTCGCACATTCCATTCTAATTTACAACGTAGAACACCACTTCCAGTAAGGCTCTGTTGCCCTAGAAACCAGATTTGGTAAAGGAGAAATGCTGCCGCCTTGTGGCCGATTCCCGCAAGAGCAGCTTTTAACCCACAGCTAATGGTCACTTACCATTCACAAGGACTCAGGGCTGTAAAGGACACCTGCCCTCAAAATTGTGCTGAGGTAGGGAATGGATACAAAAAATTCAAAACAGGCCAAATTTTCAAGAAGATAGTATGAAGAGGTAAGTTTTACTCACTCTCTTTTTAAAGAAAGGAAAATGGATAAAAGCTCCACCTCAGGAAGTATGAGACTCATGCAATCTAATCTACAAAAAGTTTTCAACTCACACCAGTCGACTGACCATTGGCAAAAAGTCTACAAACAATAAATGCTGAAGAGGTTTTAGAGAACTGTGTACCCTCTAGCTGCTGGTGAGATGCAAAAGGGTTAAACGCTAATAATGAGAACAGAAAGGAGCTGCGTTGAAAAGGAAAATTTGAGGTACCATTCAATCCAGCAGACGCACCAATGGGCCTCTCACCTGAGAAGACCAGAATGAAGAAGACCCGGGCTGCAAAAGCTGCACTGCAGCCTTATTCACCATAGCCAAGACAGTGAAGCAACCAAAATGTCCATCAACAGATGAAAGGATAAAGAAGAAGTGGTCCATGTACACAATGAATACTAGCCATGGAAAACAATGAAACACTGCTCTTTGAGGCACCATAGATGATCTTGGAGATAATCACAGAACATGAGGTAAGTCGGAAAGCAAAAGTCCTATATCCTATGATATCACTTATAGGCGTTATCTAATAACTGACACAAATGAACATATTTCCACAGAGAAAGTCAATCACAGACTTATTAAAAAAAAACTACGCTTATCTAAAAGGAAAGGTGGGGGGAATGGATAAATGAAGATTAGCGTTACCATATGTATACAAATACATATTATATACATATATCAAAAAGACCGACCATATAGCAAGGAAGGTTTACGGAACACTCTGTAATAATTTACAGGGGAAGAGGATCTCTACATAAATAGGTATATAGAATATGTAGATGAACCAGAGTGTGTACACCTTGGACAAGCAACATTCTAACCATTACCCCAACTGAAAAAATTAAAACAACGAACTAGGAGTAATGAGACATAAACTTATGGGGGGTTTTCCTGGCACATTCCATTCAAATTTACAACCTAGGCAAACGACTTCCAGAACGGCTCTGCTGCCCTAGTACCCAGATTTGGGAATGGAGAAATGCTGCATCCTTGTGGCCGTTTCCCACCACAGCAGCTTTAAACCCACTGCAAAAGGTCCCTAAATATTCACCAATTGCAGGTCTGTAAATGACACCCGCCCTCCAAAAAATACTGAGGTCGAAAATCGACCAAAAAATTCTAGAGTGCAACCTTCCAAAAAGAAAATTTGAAGAGGTATATTATACTCACACTTTTGTTCTTTTTTCTTTTAACAGAAAAGAAAAAGGCGTGGAAAAATGATGAATTGTAGGAATTTTTACAGACATGTAAACCCAAATTACAAACACCTATCAGCTCACACCAGTCAGAATGGCCATCAACAAAAATGCTGCAAACAAGAAATGCTGACGTGATTGTGGAGAAGTGCGTACCCTCGATTCTAAGGGGGACGTGGTAAGAGCCACTAATGAAAGCACAATTGAGGTGCCTTGAAAAGGTAAACGTTGAGCTACCATACCAGTCAATCAATCATAACCACTGCTGGGTCTATCACCTGAGAAAATGAAAATCAAAAATCACAGGCTGGCAATCCTGCCCTCCAGCAATATTTACCATAGGCAACACTTGGAAGCAAGGAAAATGTCCATCAACAGAGGAATGCACCAAGAAGACGTGGTCCATGTACACAATGGAATATTAGCCATGGAAAACACTGAAGCACTGCTCTTTGAGGCACCACAGATGAGCCTGGAGATAATCACAAAACATGAAGTAGGTCGGAAAGCAAAAGACCTATAGCCTATATAATCACTTATGTCCTTATCTAATAACTGACACAGATGAATATATTTCCAAAGAGAAAGACACTCACAGGCTTAGAAAACAAAACAAACTATGCTCATCTAAAAGGAAAGGAGGGGGGAAATTGAGAAATGAGGATTAGTGTTACTATATATATACAAATACATATTATATACATGTATCAAAAAGACTGAACATATAGCAAGGGAGGTCGATGGAACACTGTAATATTTTACATGGGAAGAGGATCTGTACATTAATAGACATACATAATGTACAAATGGACCAGATGGTGTACACCTAGGACAAACAATATTCTAAACTTTACCCAGATTAAAAAAATTTTAAAAACCAAGAAGAAGTAATGAGACATAAACTTATGGGGATTTCTCCTGGCAAATTCCATTCTAATTTATAACCTAGGACAATGACTTCCAGAAAGGCTCTGCTGCCCTAGTACCCAGATTGGGGAATGGAGAAAAGCTACCTCCTTGTGGACGTTTCCCACAACAGCAGCTTTGAACCCACTGCAAAAGGTCACTAAATTTTCACCAACTTGCAGTTCTGTAAATGACACCTGCCCTCCAAAAAATTTCTGGGGTCAAAAATCGACCAAAAAATTCAAAAGAGGGCAACCTTCGAAGAAGTCAATTTCAAGAGCTCTATTGTACTTACGGTTTTTTCTATTAAGAGAAAAGAAAAAGGCATAGGAATATGATGAATTTTAATAATTTTAATGTCATGCATACCCATATTACAAAAACCTATCAGCTCACAGCAATCAGAATGGCCATTAGGAAAAATGCTGCCAAAAATAAACGGTGAAGGGAGTGTGGAGAAATGCGTACCCTCGGTTGTAAGGGGGGGCATGTAAAGAGCCACTAATGAAAACACAACGTAGGTGCTTTGAAAAGGGAAACATTGAGCTACCAGTCAATCAATCACAACCACTGCTTGGCCTATCACCTGAGAAAATGAGAATCAAAAATCACAGGCTGGCAAACCTGTACGCCAGCAATATTTACCATAGCCAGCACTTGGAAGCAATGAAAATGTCCATCAACCGAGGAATGCACCAAGAAGAAGTGGTCCACGTACACAATGGAATATTACTCTAATAATAAATATAAATTAAATTAAAAACAAACAAAAGCAAGGAGCCATCAACATTTGTGGGTTTATCCGGGCACATTGCACTCTAATTTATAACCGAAGAACACCACTGGCCGGTAGGTCTGTTTCCCTAGTACCAGCATGGGGAACGTAGAAAGGCTGCCGCTCTCTGGCCATTACCTGCAAAAGCAGGTTTAAAGCCTGAGCTAATGGTCACTTCATATGAACAAGTACTTCAGGGCTGTAAATGAAACCTGCCCTCAAAATGTCTTGAGGGAGATAATGGCCAAACTATTTCAAATGGTGACACATACTTTAAGAAAACACTTTGAAGAAATAAGCTCTAATCACAGCTGGAAAAATTAAAAGGACATGTCTTAAAGCTCAATTTCAACGCATTATGAGACACATGCAAATTCAACCACAAAGAGGTATCAGCTCACACCACTCAGAATAACCATCAGCAAAAACTACAAAGAATAAATGCTGAAGGTGCTGGGAAGAAATACATACCCTCCACTTTAAGTGGGACGTAACCTGGAAAGAGCCACTAAGGAGAACAGAATAGAGGTGCCTTTAAAAGGTAACCATTGAGCTACCATATGATCTAGCAGACCTATGCCTAGACCTATAAACGAAGAAGAGAGAATTGGAAGGACACAGGCACGCAAATCTACATTGCATAGTATTACAATAGCCAAGATATGGAAGTAACCAAAAAGTCCACCGACAGATGGGTGGACAAAGAAGAACTGCTACCTGTACAGATGGAATAGGAGCTAGTGAAAAAATGAAACAATGCCATTTGCAGCACCATAGATGAGTCTAGAAGTAATCACGCAACTTGGAGTAAGTGAGAAAGCGAAAGACACATATCCTATCATATCACATATAGGTGTTACCTAAAAAATGATACAAACAAAGATATTTCCACAGAGAAACACTATCATAGATTCATTAAAAAAACTTATGGTTCACCAAATGGAAAGGTGTGAGGATTGGATACATTACCATATTGAGGTTAACAGAGAGATACAAACACATGTGAAATATATAATCACCAAAGACCTACGCAATACCAAGAGAAGACTACTCAACATTGTGTCATAACCTACATGGGAAAAGGATCCGAAGAATAGATATATGCATATGTGTGAAAGAACCACATCTTGCACACCTAGAACAAACAAAACATTGTAATCAAGTTTGCTGTGATAAGAAATAAAAATTAAGTTCAAAATACCAACAAGAAGTAATGAGACATAAACTTAAAGGGCTTTTTCCTCGCACATTCCATTCTAATTTACAACGTAGAACACCACTTCCAGTAAGGCTCTGTTGCCCTAGAAACCAGATTTGGTAAAGGAGAAATGCTGCCGCCTTGTGGCCGATTCCCGCAAGAGCAGCTTTTAACCCACAGCTAATGGTCACTTACCATTCACAAGGACTCAGGGCTGTAAAGGACACCTGCCCTCAAAATTGTGCTGAGGTAGGGAATGGATACAAAAAATTCAAAACAGGCCAAATTTTCAAGAAGATAGTATGAAGAGGTAAGTTTTACTCACTCTCTTTTTAAAGAAAGGAAAATGGATAAAAGCTCCACCTCAGGAAGTATTAGACTCATGCAATCTAATCTACAAAAAGTTTTCAACTCACACCAGTCGACTGACCATTGGCAAAAAGTCTACAAACAATAAATGCTGAAGAGGTTTTAGAGAACTGTGTACCCTCTAGCTGCTGGTGAGATGCAAAAGGGTTAAACGCTAATAATGAGAACAGAAAGGAGCTGCGTTGAAAAGGAAAATTTGAGGTACCATTCAATCCAGCAGACGCACCAATGGGCCTCTCACCTGAGAAGACCAGAATGAAGAAGACCCGGGCTGCAAAAGCTGCACTGCAGCCTTATTCACCATAGCCAAGACAGTGAAGCAACCAAAATGTCCATCAACAGATGAAAGGATAAAGAAGAAGTGGTCCATGTACACAATGAATACTAGCCATGGAAAACAATGAAACACTGCTCTTTGAGGCACCATAGATGATCTTGGAGATAATCACAGAACATGAGGTAAGTCGGAAAGCAAAAGTCCTATATCCTATGATATCACTTATAGGCGTTATCTAATAACTGACACAAATGAACATATTTCCACAGAGAAAGTCAATCACAGACTTATTAAAAAAAAACTACGCTTATCTAAAAGGAAAGGTGGGGGGAATGGATAAATGAAGATTAGCGTTACCATATGTATACAAATACATATTATATACATATATCAAAAAGACCGACCATATAGCAAGGAAGGTTTACGGAACACTCTGTAATAATTTACAGGGGAAGAGGATCTCTACATAAATAGGTATATAGAATATGTAGATGAACCAGAGTGTGTACACCTTGGACAAGCAACATTCTAACCATTACCCCAACTGAAAAAATTAAAACAACGAACTAGGAGTAATGAGACATAAACTTATGGGGGGTTTTCCTGGCACATTCCATTCAAATTTACAACCTAGGCAAACGACTTCCAGAACGGCTCTGCTGCCCTAGTACCCAGATTTGGGAATGGAGAAATGCTGCATCCTTGTGGCCGTTTCCCACCACAGCAGCTTTAAACCCACTGCAAAAGGTCCCTAAATATTCACCAATTGCAGGTCTGTAAATGACACCCGCCCTCCAAAAAATACTGAGGTCGAAAATCGACCAAAAAATTCTAGAGTGCAACCTTCCAAAAAGAAAATTTGAAGAGGTATATTATACTCACACTTTTGTTCTTTTTTCTTTTAACAGAAAAGAAAAAGGCGTGGAAAAATGATGAATTGTAGGAATTTTTACAGACATGTAAACCCAAATTACAAACACCTATCAGCTCACACCAGTCAGAATGGCCATCAACAAAAATGCTGCAAACAAGAAATGCTGACGTGATTGTGGAGAAGTGCGTACCCTCGATTCTAAGGGGGACGTGGTAAGAGCCACTAATGAAAGCACAATTGAGGTGCCTTGAAAAGGTAAACGTTGAGCTACCATACCAGTCAATCAATCATAACCACTGCTGGGTCTATCACCTGAGAAAATGAAAATCAAAAATCACAGGCTGGCAATCCTGCCCTCCAGCAATATTTACCATAGGCAACACTTGGAAGCAAGGAAAATGTCCATCAACAGAGGAATGCACCAAGAAGACGTGGTCCATGTACACAATGGAATATTAGCCATGGAAAACACTGAAGCACTGCTCTTTGAGGCACCACAGATGAGCCTGGAGATAATCACAAAACATGAAGTAGGTCGGAAAGCAAAAGACCTATAGCCTATATAATCACTTATGTCCTTATCTAATAACTGACACAGATGAATATATTTCCAAAGAGAAAGACACTCACAGGCTTAGAAAACAAAACAAACTATGCTCATCTAAAAGGAAAGGAGGGGGGAAATTGAGAAATGAGGATTAGTGTTACTATATATATACAAATACATATTATATACATGTATCAAAAAGACCGAACATATAGCAAGGGAGGTCGATGGAACACTGTAATATTTTACATGGGAAGAGGATCTGTACATTAATAGACATACATAATGTACAAATG
This sequence comes from Balaenoptera borealis, assembly GCF_965194805.1. Lineage (NCBI taxonomy): Eukaryota > Metazoa > Chordata > Mammalia > Artiodactyla > Balaenopteridae > Balaenoptera > Balaenoptera borealis. The sequence continues at coordinate 397,690 of NW_028123464.1, forward strand.
GACCAGATGGTGTACACCTAGGACAAACAATATTCTAAACTTTACCCAGATTAAAAAAATTTTAAAAACCAAGAAGAAGTAATGAGACATAAACTTATGGGGATTTCTCCTGGCAAATTCCATTCTAATTTATAACCTAGGACAATGACTTCCAGAAAGGCTCTGCTGCCCTAGTACCCAGATTGGGGAATGGAGAAAAGCTACCTCCTTGTGGACGTTTCCCACAACAGCAGCTTTGAACCCACTGCAAAAGGTCACTAAATTTTCACCAACTTGCAGTTCTGTAAATGACACCTGCCCTCCAAAAAATTTCTGGGGTCAAAAATCGACCAAAAAATTCAAAAGAGGGCAACCTTCGAAGAAGTCAATTTCAAGAGCTCTATTGTACTTACGGTTTTTTCTATTAAGAGAAAAGAAAAAGGCGTAGGAATATGATGAATTTTAATAATTTTAATGTCATGCATACCCATATTACAAAAACCTATCAGCTCACAGCAATCAGAATGGCCATTAGGAAAAATGCTGCCAAAAATAAACGGTGAAGGGAGTGTGGAGAAATGCGTACCCTCGGTTGTAAGGGGGGGCATGTAAAGAGCCACTAATGAAAACACAACGTAGGTGCTTTGAAAAGGGAAACATTGAGCTACCAGTCAATCAATCACAACCACTGCTTGGCCTATCACCTGAGAAAATGAGAATCAAAAATCACAGGCTGGCAAACCTGTACGCCAGCAATATTTACCATAGCCAGCACTTGGAAGCAATGAAAATGTCCATCAACCGAGGAATGCACCAAGAAGAAGTGGTCCACGTACACAATGGAATATTACTCTAATAATAAATATAAATTAAATTAAAAACAAACAAAAGCAAGGAGACATCAACATTTGTGGGTTTATCCGGGCACATTGCACTCTAATTTATAACCGAAGAACACCACTGGCCGGTAGGTCTGTTTCCCTAGTACCAGCATGGGGAACGTAGAAAGGCTGCCGCTCTCTGGCCATTACCTGCAAAAGCAGGTTTAAAGCCTGAGCTAATGGTCACTTCATATGAACAAGTACTTCAGGGCTGTAAATGAAACCTGCCCTCAAAATGTCTTGAGGGAGATAATGGCCAAACTATTTCAAATGGTGACACATACTTTAAGAAAACACTTTGAAGAAATAAGCTCTAATCACAGCTGGAAAAATTAAAAGGACATGTCTTAAAGCTCAATTTCAACGCATTATGAGACACATGCAAATTCAACCACAAAGAGGTATCAGCTCACACCACTCAGAATAACCATCAGCAAAAACTACAAAGAATAAATGCTGAAGGTGCTGGGAAGAAATACATACCCTCCACTTTAAGTGGGACGTAACCTGGAAAGAGCCACTAAGGAGAACAGAATAGAGGTGCCTTTAAAAGGTAACCATTGAGCTACCATATGATCTAGCAGACCTATGCCTAGACCTATAAACGAAGAAGAGAGAATTGGAAGGACACAGGCACGCAAATCTACATTGCATAGTATTACAATAGCCAAGATATGGAAGTAACCAAAAAGTCCACCGACAGATGGGTGGACAAAGAAGAACTGCTACCTGTACAGATGGAATAGGAGCTAGTGAAAAAATGAAACAATGCCATTTG